>NC_086320.1:301706856-302056856 GCF_036172605.1 Pelobates fuscus
TAACAGTGGGTATTTCTAAACTCAGGACAAAATTTAGAAACTATTTAGCATGTGTGTTTTTTGGAAGTTGTAGATGCGTAACAGATTTTGGGGGTCAAAGTTAAAAAAAGTCTGTTTTTTTTCATTTTTTTAATCATATTTCATAATTTATTTTATAGTAAATTATATGATATGATGAAAATAATTATATCTTTAGAAAGAACATTTAATGGCGAGAAAAACTGTATATAATCTGTGTAGGTACAGTAAATAAGGAAGAGGAAAATTACAGCTAAACACAAACACCGGAGAAATGTAAAAACAGCCCTGGTCCTTAACGGTAAGAATAATGAAAAATGGTCTGGTCACTAAGGGGTTAAACAAATACTCTGATTATAAAAAGCAAGGAGTGTAAATCCTGAATTTATACTCAGTATTTAAGGTTATTAATATTTAGAATTATTTTTGCATTTAGAATAGCATTACTGCTAGACTGAGCAGTATTTATCACATGTCAACTCTTAAGCATTCCTATTGACTGGCCCTTTGAATTTACTTTTACTTCAGTTAAAGATATGCATCAGAAAGGGGTATTGTTGGTGGCAGAAATACCAGGGGCCTGACCCTAAAACAAAACTTTGACCCCTACACTATCAGAGAGGAGGGGTGCTGTCCAGGATCTGAATGACAGCACAGTCTGAAACAAGCACATCCTGCACAGTCAGGTATTCAATGTGATCCTACGAACCAAGCTACTCAACAGACAGGTGAGCAGCTCCATTTGGTAGGATAGGAGCTGTAGTGGTAGGGGGGTTGCAATTGAGGGATTTGGAGCTGCAGTGGGGGGATAGGGGCTGAACAAAACAAAAATAGCAGTTTGATCCTTTGATTTAAAGGGAAACTCCAGTGCCAGAAAAACGATTCGTGTTTTTCTGGCACTGGAGGGTCCCTCTCCCTCCCACCCACCAATCCCCGGTTACTGAAGGGGAACCCCTTCAGTCACTTACCTGGGACAACGGCGATGTCCCTCGTGCTGTCTCCGCCTCCGCGACGCTCCTCCTTGTGATTGCGTCGCCCGGTGGGCGAGACTAATCTCGCCCACCGGCCGAGGAGACCTAATGCGCATGCGCGGAAATGCCGCGCATGTGCATTACGTCTCCCCATAGGAAAGCATTGAATAATCATTTCAATGCTTTCCTATGGGGTTTTGAGCGACGCTGGAGGTCCTCACACAGCGTGAGGACGTCCAGCGACACTCTAGCACAGGTTTCCTGTGCTAGAACCCAGGACGTGACCTCTAGTGGCTGTCTAGTAGACAGCCACTAGAGGTGGAGTTAACCCTGCAATGTAATTATTGCAGTTTATGAAAAACTGCAATAATTACACTTGCAGGGTTAAGGGTAGTGGGAGTTGGCACCCAGACCACATCAATGAGCAGAAGTGGTCTGGGTGCCTGGAGTGTCCCTTTAAGCCAGCACCTCAGGGACCTCTTTGCACCATAACAACTTAATTCCAAAGCGTGATCCTTTAACAATGGACAAATTCTCACTTGCTTTAGCAACCCTGCGTATGCAACTCCCACAAAATTAAGAATAATTATGCCAAAATGTTATTTATTCAGTGAGTAATGAATTGTTGAGGATTAAAATATGAATTTGCAAACATGGGCCAGAAATAAGGAACACAGGGCAGTTTTTCAAAATGTTTCCAGTTTAGCTATTTTGGACTGATTTTGGATATGTGTTTTCTAATTGAATATTTGAATCGTGGACTGTCATAAATAATCAAACTATGATAATTAAAATGTAGCACATTGAGTCTGATGATAACTGTATGGAGGTCTACCACACATCTAATTAGCATATCTCAAATTATATACAATTAACTTGATTACTTTCTGCTGTACATTGTGGGCAACCAGAAATACACTTTAGTTACCAAGCTATTTTTCCAGTTATTTTAGTTATAACCTTATAAATCATTAAAAACCCTATTAACCTTTTGGGTATAATTTAGTATTAAATAGTGGGACTTTGAACTGTGGAAGTTAAGATATATGGTAATGTTTTGAAAATAAAATATGGGATAAAAAATGAATGAGTAAAGTATAATTAGATCATCTTTAACATGCTAGACAGAGTTCATTCTGAAATTGAATGCTAGATTATGCTGACCTTTTGCAGGCAGCTTTTAAATCTATACTGAGTGGCTATGCAATTGATGTCCATTACTGTGTATTGGTGCTTATCTGGTTACAGAAGCAAAAAACAAACATTTATTTGGAATTTTTGTAAAATTATAGCTTTGTTATGAATATAATGGTATCTAATGCAGAAATGTCTACCTATACAATTATATAAATTATTTTCACCAAAGAGATAAGTGATAAATGGTGCAAAAAATATATATAAAATCCAGCTATATATATATATATAAAGTGCAGCTAAGATTAACCCAAGTGTAGCGTCACTCTATACACTCAAACAATAAATACCATTAAACCAATAAAAGGTGATAGCACACACTCTGGTATATTTACATTTTCAATAAATAGTCACAGGTAGGGCTTTTTAAATTCACAAATAAAATCTGTATGACACAACTATGAAAGATACCATAGTGTAATTTGTACACACAATGAAATAGTAAAACAATAAATTAGAACACTCACATTTTACAGAGCCATTTACAGTTTGGCTCTGAATAATAGATGTATTTCAGCAACATAAAGGGATATCTAAATACTGTAGTAGCTTCTCTGGAACATGAAGGTGTTGTTACTATCCAGTAAACAATTAAAATGGTGCACTGCAGACGCTAACGATAAAGCTGATAATATAACTTAGCTATATATTATGTTTAGCCCTTATCTTTAGTTAATTATGCGTTTCATTCAATCCCTAATAAAAACATCATTCCAAGTTAGTGGCTCATACAAATTGTAGCAAACAGAGTGGGGACTGATAAACAAGTAGTAAGTTTGAACAGCAAATTGGAACTTTTCTGCGTCAAAAAATTTCCATCTAAGACAAAGTCGCCGAACTTTCCATCCAAGTAGCATCTAATAAAAATCACACACACAAACACTGAAAGACAAAACATCTTTAGAAACATGCACATAAACATGCTTATTTGCTCAGAACCTTTGATTATAAGCCGAAGAGCAACTTTGAACATCTTTGTTCTTTGCTAAGGCAGCCTTAATAAACAACGTGGAATATACATCAAAAGACTAAGCATATCCCACAGTTTTAGTACTATAATAATGATACTACTTCAACAATAACCATCTTGGACCTATTTCCCAGATAGCTCTTAAAACCACCTTATTGCAGTATTTTATTGTGAATGGCATGCGTGTGGAGCTTGTGAAAATGTATATTCTACCAAATAAGATGACCTGGTCAATATTGCTTCATTAAATTCGCCCCACTCTAGCACCATGTAGAACGTCTGCGTCTCGATACTCCTAAAGGTGGTAACATCATAACATCAGTTCTATGAAGTGGTAAATAAGACATAGCCACGCTGTCTAATAAAGGTACCTAGGACTGCTTGATTTCATGTGGCCTTACAGAGCTTGTTGAGACACTATTGGGCAATGATAACCTGCAGGCTTTAGCTTTGTGATGTTGGCCTGGGCCTTTTTTTTGCAGGTACCCAGAAATTACCAGAAATGTCACTGCAGCTAGGGTTTTATTTATATGGGAAAAACAAGTTTGCGTCTATGAAAAAAGATAAACCGGTGAGCTGTTTGACAAAAAGACCACTGTTAAAACTTAGCTTCATAGTGTATGGGCATAAGTTACCATACAAAAGGAGCCTTCAGTCAGCACAATATATGGATGCAATGCCTGAACATGTTGGCCAGCATCTGGGAAATTAAAAATATTATGATGGGTATTATTAACAGAACGCTGCTAGCTAGGCCTTAAAGAACAACTGTCATCAAAATTTTCACTTCTAGTTTTTTTTTTTTTTATGTTATTACATTCAGTGACATTTAATTATTTTTTTTAAAAAATACTATGTATTGATTTATTTGAGAAAAAATTATCTTGGATCAACCTGACTTGCCTGTTGCCGCTGTTTCATACAGAACACCCTGAGCAATTGCAGCAGCAAGCAAGTGGTTTGACCCAATATGGCTACTCAACCAGGTAAAAAAGTGAAATCTTCTTACGAAAAAAATAATGATACATCATTTAAAAAAATATCACTACATTTCATTAGATGTAATTAACCTTTTTTTTTTTTTTTTTTTTTTAATGAGAGGTAAACATTTGATGATGATTGTCCTGCAAGTCTGGACAGTCCATGGCACACTGACCAGGAGTAAATTTATACTTTCTAGGGCTAAATTTTTACTCACCTAAGACTAGCAGAAGTAAACATTTTTAGACATTTTTATTATGAAACACAGCATATAAGTTGATGTCCAGAGACCAAATGAAAAAAAACTGTAAATACATTTTTATCACTTACAGTTTCTACAATAGAATAATTTAGAAAAGCAGGCTGGAAAGTCCACTATCCTCAAAATGGGAATAATTGATTTATAATTTATTTGTAGTAAAAATCCTATCAAGCACTGAGCATTACATGTATGATTTGAATAACTGCTGGCGAATCCCAGTGTCTTTCAAACTATTCCCATTAACTAAATTTAGCTGTGACAAAACATGCAACTATGCTCACTGCAATTCCTAACAGAAACTTTATGGAGGACAGTGCTGGAGTTAGGGCTTATTGGGCCTGCAGTCAAAAGTTTTGTTTGTCCTATAAATTTAAAAAAAATAAAATAAAGGTATATTTCCATTGATATATTAGTTACAGACTTACTGTACAGTATTTGTGGCAAATAACATAAGATACTGCTGACCCAAGCAAACTCTGGACTCCTGTGTGATTGTGATATCACATCTATGGCTTTAAAATGCCTTCATGCACGGTACCTGGTAAGTACTGAGAAGCCATTAAAGAACACTAGAGGCACCATTAACACTTCAATTGATTTAAATGGTGACAGTGTCTGGAGCTTGTGGGAGTCGGGTCCCGCATCACTATCATTATTTACTCACTATTTTGTGGAGATACTCAGTTCCTGGCAGTATGAATCCCTTCTGCCAAGGACAATAAGGCAGAGCTATGTTTCGAATTTGCTCCATACCAGTTCATACCAGGGCTCAGGGCAATGATTGCCTAAGAAGGTTCGAATGACATTCTCAGCCAATCACTGCACTTTACGCCTCATACCTCCATCTCTGCCATATGGTCTTTGATGAATGGATTTCAGGTTCCTGGGGAACATGAATCTCTAATAAGCAGTGACTAAACCTTTTTGGTAGTGATGCAGGATATGTTATCCATGGACTCCAGCCATAATAAGCATTTCAATCCATTGGTTACGGTGCTTATGGTGCCTACAGTGTTCGTTTACTAAATAGACTATTGAATACGAGTGATGTGTAGTGGCAGCAACCTTTTTCGGAATATATAAATAAAAATCCTCAGTAATTATATTGTGGCACCTTTGGGTCTATTGCTAAGCATGGTTCTGGAGATGCCACTCTAATAGCACCTTTGCTTATATTTCACGACACAAGGGCACAGATTGGCTGAAAACTGCTCAGCTACTTCCTTGTTGTTGCAAATAATTCTATTATGAACAGAGTTTCTTGTGACATCATAAGCAACATATGTACATGTTCATATGGGAAGGCAGTGATTGTCTAAAATAGTTTAGCTACTTCCTTGTACCTAAATGCATCAACAGGAAAAAGAACTTGCACAATATAAACTTTGCTAGCTAATACGCTTTATGTGTATTCTGAATTCTAGACTATTCTCACTTTAGTAAGTAACCCTCATGATGTATTAATAAAAATGGAGGTGGAGAGACTGGGTTCTGCATCAGCACCAGCTTTGTTTATCTCTCTAACTAACAGAGAAAGGAAGCACACAGGATACTTTAATGCTATGTTTATGAAATTTGTCTGATTAACGACCATCTATAATGTAACCAGTTGAAAGCTGTGCTTCTTTCTTATCTCAGAAAAAAACCAAAACCACATCATTAACATATTTTACCCTAACCAGAAATCAGATTGTATTGAACTATGTTATTAAATTACTCACAACCATTAGTGTCAGTCTTTGAGGTAATCATGTGTAATTATGGCAGAGCACATCACTTAATTAATCTTTCTAATTTATATATGTTGGGTCCACTGCATTGCTGGGAGAAATTGTAAGGATTTCCATTAAAAAAAAACTAATTGTATACAATTATTCTTTTAATTCATTACTAATAATAGTGTACGCTAACGCTGGCTTTAAAGACCAATAATGTAGATTTAGACAAAAAAAGTTGTGTTCTATTAAGTGAAAACACTTTACACCATGCTGGAACTTCAGCAAACATTGCCTGGTTCAACAACCTTTCTCCGTCCCTCAAGCCATGTTCATGGAGTAGAAATTAAAGGAACACTCTTACATTAAGAATAAAAACATGTTAGGAATACAAAGTACTCCAAATGTTAAGGTGTTATACTAGCTATTTGGATTATTGAACCCCATGTAAGCATGAAAAAGAAAAAGTTTTTTATTTACTTCATCCCCTAAAGTGCTGGTCCTTCTATGGCCACTACTCTCCCTCAGGTTGTCATAATCATCACAGGTAATTTCAGTCATTCAATGCCTTCCAATAGGGATTCATTGCGAGTACTTGTGTGCCTGCCCGGCAATTGTCCTGCTCACCAAGCAGCATCTCCTAATAGTGATGCATTGACTCAATGCATCTTTATGGGGAGAATACAGCATCTCCATGTACAGTGTGCAGACACCAAGCATTAGTTCTGCAAAGATTGTAGGACCACAACCAGGAAGCCCCTCTAGTGGCTGTCTGTGTGGCAGTCACTAGGGGTGGTCATTGGAGGCAATGTAAACTCTGTCTTACACTGCAGGGACAGTCTCTTTGCCCCAGAACCATTGCATTATGATGTAGTGGATGTGGTGCTACAGTGCCCCTTTATTATAATATATTATATGGGTCCAAATCCCCAAGGCCGAATTTACATCACAAGCATTCATAGGCACAGAATTCGCAAACAACCCCCAAACCCACCACTTCCAAACTTACTAAAAATAAAACTTGACCATTTAATATGATAACAAGTGTTGTATATACAGACACTTATGTTGTATATACACACATATGTGTGCCTGTGTAGCAGTGTGTGTAAATGTCTAAATGCACGTCTATGCGTTTATGCACGTTTGTGTATGTCTGTGTGTGTGTAGTATGTGTGCAGTGGCGTGTCTAGGGTATGGCAGACATGCAATAAGCCCTTGAAGCGGGCGGTACATCAGAACTGGATGGAGTACCAGCTCTAATTGGGCCACCCTCAAGCTGGCAGGGAGATCAAATTATCTATCTGCACGGCTCTTTCAAAATGGTCCCTCCGTTGTGGTCTGTGGTTTCTCGCGATTCCGGTACACTGTGAGGAAGTTAGAGCACTGGCTCTTAGTTTCCCACCCTGCTCTCTGACTTACTCATAGAGCGCCAGAAACCAGAAAGCCTGTGGCTGCAGGCAGTCCACTGAATCACCAGACCAGGTAATGCACCGGATGACAGGGAGTGTACATGTTCCCCCTTCTTGCCCAGGGGGCAAAAATTATATTTTTAAAAAACAATTACTGTATCAGAAGACTGTTTTAACATATCCTCTCAATATACTGTCCCATCCTCCACACAGACTAAGCCCCCATACATTGTCACCCTCTCAGTGGCCATGCCACAGTCACTGACCCCCCCAACCTATTCACACACCATCTACCACCCTGTCACAATCACTACCCCTCACTATCACAATCAGCCCCCAACCCAATCATATTTACCTCCAACCTTGTCACACTCACAAGGGACCAATTACTGGGGTCTGCATCCACCAGTTTTTTTTAAATCTCATGCTCCCATGCTGGACCATCAAGGATTCAGGACCCTTAATAGACCACCAGGCAGGGCCGGACTGGGGAAAAAATTCGGCCCGGGCATTTTTTATTCACAGCGGCCCACTGAAAAAGGGTCGGAGCCAGATAGGGTGTGTTTTGTCATCCCCAATGACAAGCACGCCCTATCTCAAAATGAGCATGTTGGTTCAATGCTTTTCCAGGGCATTAGAAAAGGGCCCTGTATTTGTTCTGCACAGCGCAAGCGAATTTAATAACATGCTTGAGTTATGTTTGCTACAAACTTGTCTCAGGGGTTTCCATAATTGGGATACTCACTGTATCCCATTTATGGAGACACTATGTGTTTTCTTACATGGAATCTAGTGTGTGCATATGGGATCCAGAGTGTGTATGTCAGAAATGTAGTGTATGTGTAGGTAGTGCAGCGTCTGTATGTAGGGGATCTAGTGTATGTTTCAAGGACTCAGGAGTGTGTATAGGAGATCTAGTGTGTGTGTATATAGCGTATTCAGAGTGCATATACAGATCTAGTGTTTGTATATCTGTAGATGATCCAGAGTTGGGTAAGCAATCTAGTGTTTGTCTGGAACATAATATGTTTAGCGGTGCAGTATGTGTGTGAGGGGTTCTGTAGTATATATACATATATGTTTGGAAGTATTGTGTGTGTATGAGTGGTGCAGCGTGTTTGGGGGTTGCTGTGTGTAGTGTGTGTGTGTGAAGGCTGTAGTGTGCATTTGTGAGGAGTATAGTGTGTGAGTGTGTGTGTGTGTGAGGTGTGCAGTGTGTGTTAGGATGCTGTGTGAGGGTGCTGTGTGTGTGAGGGTGCTGTGTGTGTTAGGGTGCTGTGTGTCAGGGTGCTGTGTGTGTCAGGGTGCTGTGCAAGGGTGATGTGTGTGTGTGTGTGTGTGTTAGGGTGCTGTGTGAGGGTTCTGTGTGTGTGAGTGAGGGTGATGAGTGTGTTAGGGTGATGTATGTGTTAGGGTGCTGTATGTGTTAGGAAGATGTGTGAGTGAGGGTGCTGTGTGTGTGTTAGGGTGATGTGTGTGTGTGTGTTAGGGTGCTGTGTGAGGGTGATGTGTGTGTTAGGGTGCTGTGTGAGGGTGATGTGTGTGTTAGGGTGCTGTGTGAGGGTGATGTGTGTGTCAGGGTGCTGTGTGAGGGTGATGTGTGTGTTATGTTAGGTAATTACACTGAACACTGGATGTTAAATAAATAAGTATAGCAGATATTTCTGTTAAGTGGGATGCTTTATAAATAGTAAAAATGTATTGGTGAAAGTTTGTTATTGCTGGCTGTATATTTAGTTCTAAAAATGGCATTAAGTTTGGAAAGGGGCAGGATGGGGGCTTCCTATGCTATAGGGATCAGAATCAAAACACAGGAATAATTCTATTAACACTTGTCTGTGTCACAGGTAGGGGCAAAGTGACAAAAATAATTCCTTATTAAATATCATAATCATCATTATTGTTACTCTAAAAGGCCTACATAATTGGTCAGGCGTCCCTATCTGCCTGTGGCTTTTAGTGGTCCCACTTTCCACTATAGTCTTGAAGAAATTTTTTTTTATAATAAAAAAAAATACATTATACCCCTCTCCCTCCCCCCCCCTTTCTTACCTGTAGTCTGGAAGGGTGGGGATCCTGCTACTGACATCCATCCCTGGTGGTCCTCGTGGTAAGTGAACTCTAGCCTGTGAGGCTAGA
The DNA here is from genome assembly GCF_036172605.1 of Pelobates fuscus. Taxonomy (NCBI): domain Eukaryota; kingdom Metazoa; phylum Chordata; class Amphibia; order Anura; family Pelobatidae; genus Pelobates; species Pelobates fuscus. Next base: position 301,716,519 of record NC_086320.1, read on the forward strand.
GTTCAATCTCGCGAGACCCGGACGGTTGCCATGGCAACCGTCCGGATCTCGCGAGAGAAACCCGGCAGAGCTGCAAGTTAGAGCTCCGCCGAGTCCTCCTCCCAGGCTGGCTGTCTCCCTCCCTCTCTCCCCGCCGGCGGCTGCGTGTAACAGCATGTGGGCCGGTGAGGGAGATCTTTGATCTCCCCACCGGCCCGCCATGGAAAACAGCGGGGCCGGCGCTCGCATAGTGGGGCCGGCCCTGCATAGACCGGCAGGGGAGATCCTGTGACTTCCCCTGCCGGCCTCGGCCCCTGGCCACCGCGGCCCACTGGGCATTTGCCCGGTTTGCCCGATGGCCAGTCCGGGCCTGCCACCAGGCAAAGTTAACCCCTGCAGGATCACCAGGGATCATAGCCTCTTTTCCTTGAAGAAAGCCAAAAAGAACAGTGCTACACAGAGCTGACCACACACACATTATTTACAGCCACACACATTTAGACAGGGGCCGCGAGGGACACAATTTCAGTGTACTGTCTTCAGTAGATACACCTCTGGTGTGCAGACTGATTACAGCAATCCCTGAGTGCAACAACCTCTATTTCAGTCAGCCAACAGCAGACCCCAGGTGGGAAGTAGGGAGGGGGCATTTAACAGGCAAAATAGGCACCTTCCTATCAGGCATGCACCTTTAGACAGGAGCTTTCTCTGCCTAATGGGAAATCCACTCCTGCAAATCTCCTTGTCAGTCTAAAGCAGGGGTAGTCAACCTGGTCCCTACCGCCCACTAGTGGGCGGTTTGGGATTTCAGGTGGGCGTTGGTGAGTACTGCAGAAACCATGCAGTGGGCCTTGATGGCTGTGAGCCAAGGCCGGCAGGGGAAATCCTTTCATCTCCCCTGCCGGGTTATGCAGAGTCAGCCTTGCTGTAAGCCCTCTCGGGCTGGTGAGGAGATCAAGGATCTCCCTCCCCGGCCCACTGGCACTTAGTTCCAGCAGAGAGGGAATGGACTGGTAAGCTCTGTGCTTCTCCCACAAGCAAGCTGGTCAGAGCATTGCTGCATATTACCATACACTGCCCCTCTCACAGACGCACTGCCCCCCTCTCACGGGCACTGCGCCTAACACACACACTGCACCCCTCACCCACATACAGCACCTATTGCACACACACAGCACCCCTCACACACACACAGCACCCTTCACACACACACACACACACATCACCTCACAGACACAGTAGAATAGAAAAAAAAGTGGAAAAAATAGAACCTTTCTAAAAAAAATATATATAATCGCACTTGCGCTATAAAATTAGCTACTGCGGCAATGGTGGGCGGTAATTTTTTTTTTATCATCAACAAAGATACAAAAGTGGGCAATAGGTATTTAAAGGTTGACTACCCCTTGTCTAAAGGAAAGGGGATTGAAGAAATGAAAGTGTAATTCAGCTGCTTTCAAACAGATACAAGCATGTATAGAAATTTAGTTGATATTAACTGCTAACAGATTAGCAGCAGTATGGTATTGAAATACAAAAATGGAAATTGACTTTGTATGAATAGTCAAATGGCATACACACAACACTTTTGTTTGAAAGAGCCGAATTATGATAATTAAAAGTCATTTGACTGCCATGAATAGATCCCATGGTGCCAGAACGATGCCAAGATCCTCGCTAGTAGCGGCTTACTGCCCCACATGCTCACGCAGTGCAGGAGCTTGGCAAGGAAATTAGGAAGAGAGATTTCCTTTCATTGCAATAGAATTCTATAATATAAATATTGCATTTATTCTTTTAAGCCATTGAACTAAATAAGCCATTGCTTCCAATGTTATGAATTGTTCCTTTAATATAATTTCTCACATTCAGATTGTGTGAACGACTGTGTATGCATGTATACTTATCATGATGCAAGATAATTATCTCTAAAGAGTGAATGAAAATGTATATTGTTATTTCAAAATGACTCATGGCGTTTCTTTGTCAATGGCTTTTGAAGATTATATATTGCACTGGCGTGAGTGGTAGTTTGATACAAGAAAAAAAAAAACTACAGAAAAATAAAGTACATTTCACATTTCCTTGTAAGTGAATTTCTTTGTACCTGACATTTTCTTGTGTATATTAGAAATTTCACTTCTGGGAAGACAGCATGCCAACATGATAAAAGCCAGAATTTATTGATCATTCCTCTCTTGCCATTAAAATTCTAAAGTAACACCTGCATTTGTCTTTAAATAGCTTAAAATGTTCTTGACACATGATCCATAAAAAAAGAAACACACTTTCAATGTCAAAAATATACTGTTATTACAGAGTCACTTACTATTCTCACCTTTACGAAAGAGTTTTGCTTGTTTTACATAAATAATTTTTTTATGCACTTTTGCATTGTTGCCAAGTAGATGATGCTGTGATATATTGTAATAGATACAACTGTCTAGCTGTTTTAAAAAAGTGCCTCACTGTGCGTAACCCAAAAAAACAGTACTCGGTTGCTACAATTACGATTTATCAAGGCTCTAGAACATTTATCAGTTATATGCCTGTGCTTACAGACAAGCGCGAAATGGCTTTACAGATCAAAAATAATTTTGAAAGTAATATTAATACGTTAAAATTAGATGCTATTTGCACATTTCAAAATAATAAACAGAACTTGGAAGCTGTGTCTAAGGACAATAGGAACTTATCACATAAACAAAACGTAATAAAAAAATAAACAGATACTGTGTAATGAATCTTTTTACCTTAGGTAAATAATTAGAATATTCAAGTAGTATTTAAACAGTTAACCCCTTAAGGACCAAACTTCTGGAATAAAAGGGAATCATGACATGTCACACATGTCATGTGTCCTTAAGGAGTTAAAGGACCACTATAGGCACACAGACCACTTCAGCTCAATGAAGTGGTCTGGGTGCCATGTCAATTTAGGGTTAACCCTGCAGCTGTAAACATAGCAGTTTCAGAGAAACTGCTATGTTTACAATAGGGTTAATCCAGCCTCTAGTGGCTGTCTCATTGACAGCCGCTAGAGGCGTTTCTGCGCTTCTCACTGTGAAAACGCTTTCCTATGGACTGATTGAATACGAGCAAGGCTCTTGCCGCGCATGCACATTCGGCGCTGACGTCGGAAGAGGGAGGAGAGTTCCCCATCGCCGAGGGAGCCCGGTGCTGGAGAAAGGCAAGTGTTTAACCCCTTCAGCCCCCTTCAGCCTGGCGAAAGTGGGACCCTGAGGGTGGGGGGAAACCTAAAGAGCCTATAGTGCCAGGAAAACAAGTTTGTTTTCCTGGCACTATAGTGGTCCTTTAAGCAATCTAGTTTTTTCTAAGTAGTTTTTTGCAGTTTAGGTATTTTTAGTACTATTATTACCTAGCTTATTAATTTATTTATAAATGTATTCATGACAGGTCCATTGCTCCGTATTAAAGTTACTTCAAGTGGAACCATAACTACTGAGCTATCTCACATGCAATATAACATTTTATTATTTTACCTTTCAAATGTAGTGTGCCTTCATACAAAACACAAAAACACACAAAACTAAAATGGTACGAATTGTCCTAGACACTGAGCTTCATGTTTGCTTTAAAGAGGGGAAATACGCAATCACAGTTCAAAATGGCAGACACTTTCCTATGAAACCTTTACATGATACTTTCTTTAAAAAAAATCTAATTGGTGCCTTGGCAGCAATACAATATATTCATAACAGTATTTTCCATTGAAAGATTATTTGACTTCAGAGGATACTCTAAGCACCATATGTATTGCAGTTCCTTATAACTATTTTGATTAACCATTTCTCAGATTTTTGTCAAATAATTTTGTAGTGGTTTGACAAAATCTAGTGCTACCCACCCATAGACTGTCCCCTCTATAACCAACCTCAGATATCAATGCTATGCTTAGACCTCATATAAGGAGGTGTGGTTTCATCAAGCTCTGAGTCCATATTTCTCAACTGTCCTGGGTTCTATAGGGCCATCCTGAGTTTGGAGAACTGTCTTGCTGTGCCAGGTTTCTTCACTGGTGTCCACATATACCCAATCATGAGACACCAATGTCCAAATCTGCACAGTGCAAGCACAACATAGCTAAGACCATAAGCAAAGATCTTCAATAGTTGGGCTGGCTCGAGTGCCTGTCTTTTAGGCTGACATGCCCCCTTGTTGGGTGGGATTGTCCCTTTGATGAAGAGACCCACGTATTGTCAATGCCCCCTTTCTGGTCACCCACCTACCAACCCCACTCAAAAAAGAGTATCTCACAATTCTAGAAGGATTATTGATACAACAACATCTACATCTTAGCTAATCTTTATATGCAAATATAGGTGACAAGAGGTTTGTGGAAGACTAATGGAAGCTCTGCTTCTTGATTGTGGCGGACATCCCGATAGAGAGAGGGGTTTATGCCGCCAAGAGATGTTCTTTCCCCCTAGCATGAAGAGAGCTGTGATAATCCTTAGACCGATAATCCTAAAACGCGAGGAATTTGCTTATGGATTATAGCTATTCCCCCAAACACGAGACAAGGCTCTGTGTTGAGGGTAAAACAGGAACTAGTTTAATAGAGCCACAGGCTGGCTTTTATGTAAGTCCCCATGCAAGGGGTTTCAGGTGACATATTCCAGGGGCATTCCCCACTGGACCTGAGAGGGCGCAGTGACATGAACACACACATAATTACATTAGCTCTCAGGTCCAGGACATACAGAATCAAAATAAGCCAAAATACACATGTAGCAGTGAGGTACCCCCTCAAGTCCTATATCCCATGGTAGCTTGGATCTGAGCTACCAAAATATGTTGAAATCACTCAGATCCCACGAATATAGCCGAAACGCCACCAGGGTATAGTTTAGACCGAACCCACACGAGGCACCTGCTGTCACATCTTGTTCCTAGCTGCGGATCATTCTGGTGATGGCTTCTGGTATCCAGTACTTTTTTTTTTTTTTTTTTTTTAACAATCCTTGTTTTGTTTTTCTGTTTTTTTTTATTTTCTATTCTATGTCTGGTTGTCTTTATGCTGGGTTTTTCTGGGTTCATTCCTGTAATCCGTCCCTGGAAATCCCAGTTTCCAGGTTTCCTTTAAATGTTTGGTTTCATGTTTGGTGTCTGCCCTGGCCTTGCCTTGTTTCTGTACTGGACACATTCTTGCTGCAGAGCCTCCCTACTCAGCTCCTGGGAGGTCTGCTTTCATTTCCAAGCTCCTAGTTCCTGGGATCTGCATAAACTGAATCAGGGTTCTGGTATGTGGCTGCACAAATGCTGGTGCTCAACACCAGGGGGTGTGCGGTTACCCTGCACCAGACCATGCTAATCCACCTCCACACTGTGACTTCTACTCTGAACATCAGGCATGCTTGGTCCCGGTCCTCGCACCGCCGCCTGGACAGTGTCTTCGTCCCGGGTACCAGACCGCCACCCTGACAGTATGGCTGTAGGCCCTTGGAGTTCATGGAGTGGACTTTGCAGCTTTCCTGATCTGCCCTTTCTGTATCCTGTCCTGCCTGGATTATGCAGCATAGAAGAGTTCCTGTATCTGGACCAGTCTGCTGGAGATGACTTCCTCATTCTTGTTCAGTCTGTCTGATTCCTGTCTTGGAGGGGGTCGATCTGCTAAGCAGTTTGGTGGTTTCTGCAGGTGTCGTCTTGTGATGCTTTGTTCCTGGTTCTGGTTCTGTTTACGGTTTTGTGGTAGTGCTCCCGTTCTGGTGGTGATCTTCTTTCATTGCTGGTGGTTCCTATGCAGGAGGCCTTTTCCAGTGGGGGATCCTTGTCTCCGTGGAAGTCAAGAGGACTTCGTTGCAGGATCCGCTCGCCATTCCTGGTCTCTGCCTGGGAGCTGTTGGGAGCGTCCGGAGGTCGCTTCTTAGGAGGGGAGTTATGTCACATCCTGTTCCTAACTGCGGATCATTCTGGTGATGGCTTCTGGTATCCAGTACTCTTTTTTTTTTTTACAATTCTTGTTTTGTTTTTCTTGGTTTTTTGATTTTCTATTCTATGTCTGGTTTTCTTTATGCTGGGGTTTTCTGGGTTCATTCCTGTAATCCGTCCCTGGAAATCCCAGTTTCCAGGTTTCCTTTAAATGTTTGTTTTCATGTTTGGTGTCTGCCCTGGCCTTGCCTTGTTTCTGTACTGGACACATTCTTGCTGCAGAGCCTCCCTACTCAGCTCCTGGGAGGTCTGCTTTCATTTCCAAGCTCCTAGTTCCTGGGATCTGCATAAACTGAATCAGGGTTCTGGTATGTGGCTGCACAAATGCTGGTGCTCAACACCAGGGGGTGTGCGGTTACCCTGCACCAGACCATGCTAATCCACCTCCACACTGTGACTTCTACTCTGAACATCAGGCATGCTTGGTCCCGGTCCTCGCACCGCCGCCCGGACAGTGTCTGGGTCCCGGGTACCAGACCGCCACCCTGACAGTATGGCTGTAGGCCCTTGGAGTTCATGGAGTGGACTTTGCAGCTTTCCTGATCTGCCCTTTCTGTATCCTGTCCTGCCTGGATTATGCAGCATAGAAGAGTTCCTGTATCTGGACCAGTCTGCTGGAGATGACTTCCTCATTCTTGTTCAGTCTGTCTGATTCCTGTCTTGGAGGGGGTCGATCTGCTAAGCAGTTTGGTGGTTTCTGCAGGTGTCGTCTTGTGATGCTTTGTTCCTGGTTCTGGTTCTGTTTACGGTTTTGTGGTAGTGCTCCCGTTCTGGTGGTGATCTTCATTCATTGCTGGTGGTTCCTATGCAGGAGGCCTTTTCCAGTGGGGGATCCTTGCCTCCGTGGAAGTCAAGAGGACTTCGTTGCAGGATCCGCTCGCCATTCCTGGTCTCTGCCTGGGAGCTGTTGGGAGCGTCCGGAGGTCGCTTCTTAGGAGGGGAGTTATGTCACATCCTGTTCCTAACTGCGGATCATTCTGGTGATGGCTTCTGGTATCCAGTACTCTTTTTTTTTTTACAATTCTTGTTTTGTTTTTCTTGGTTTTTTGATTTTCTATTCTATGTCTGGTTTTCTTTATGCTGGGGTTTTCTGGGTTCATTCCTGTAATCCGTCCCTGGAAATCCCAGTCTCCAGGTTCCCTTTAAATGTCTGTTTTATGTTGTCACACCCCTTTGTTTTCCATCATTTCTTTTGTTTCAGAGTTCCTGCAGGCAGATGCTTAAGGCGTCTGCCCTTTCTTGCAGGTAAGTGCTATATATGTCTTCTTTGGTTGTTTTAGCATACATTAGGCAGTGTAGGACCTGCCAGATATGGGGTACATTGGCGTTGTTGGCAGGCTTATGCAATGTATGATTGATCATATAATGTAACTAAATCCCCATGATTTTCATATATAGTGCTTAGTTATTTCTCCTCTTGTTTTGCCTATCTTATCTTGTCTTGTTTTATTTTGTATTCCCAGTCCATGTACAGTCCTGTTCTGTCCTGCCCATGTTATGTTCATGTTTCCCTCATGTCTTGTGTACATGTTCTGGGTTTAGCTTCCTCTCCTTCTCTGGTTCTGGGTTCTATTAGTTCTGTCTTGTTTCATGTATGGTGCCTATCTCTAGTCTTGCCTTGTTTCAGTACTGGATACACTCCTGCTGCAGAACCCCCCTATTCCTCTCTGGGAGGTCTGCTTAATTCCTGCTTCTAGTTCCTGGGATCCGCATAAGCTGAATCAGGGTTCTGGTATGTGGCTGCACAAACGCTGGTGTTCAACACCTGGGGGCGTGCGGTTACCATGCACCAGACCCTGACCTATCCACTCTCACACTGAAAACTCCCACTTATCATCAGGCATACTGGGTCCCGGTCCTCGCTCCGCCGCCTGGACAGTGTCTGGGTCCCGGGCACCAGACCGCCACCCTGACACCTGCCCAAAACAGTTCCATAAAATCAGGCTGTGTGGTCGGTCTCTTCCGGGAGCATGAAAACCTATCAAAATAACCAAATAACTGTTTGTGTCTATGGTTCTCCAGTGTTTCTTGTTTGGATGGTTAAGTATACCGAACGCCACTGCTTTTGTACAAAAGAAACCATGGGAAGTCTGGAAGTCACTGTGGTGTTCGTGCGGTCGAGTGCCCGATAATAGTTCCATACCCTCGATGACAAAACACCAGTGGCTGTGTTCGACAGACAAGATGGCCGCCACCACATGTTTGTGCATTCAAACGACGACCACCCAGCCGACCGCTCAGGATGTTGAGGTGTTTGCGGTTACCCAAGGTGTTGGAAAGGATAATGGGGTAAATAGGCAGCACACTCCACTACTGGGTGGTCGGCCGTTCGTTAGTTGGCTCGGTTTTTCAAACGAGACCAGGGTATTTATAGAGAAGTTTAGAATTACCGAAAAAAACGACTAACTAAGAAATAAATATAAAATTCAGGGACAGGGAGGTCTGTCACATTGATAATATCTTAATGTTCTGGTGAACATCTCAATTAAAGTTGTTTATGTTATAGGTGTGGCATTACTGCTGAAAACAATGGTTTGACTAAAATCAAAGACATTCCTGGGGATTTGGCCTAAATGTAGGACCTTCTTAGATGAGTATGTTTGAATGCTTTCAGAATTATTTTACACATTTTAGTAACTTAGCTAATCTTGTAGATGTTGAATGGGTTAGGTTGGAGCCAAAACAAACTAGTTGCTAAGAAGGGCTTGAAGAATGGTATCAAAATAAAATACAGACAAACTGTAATTACATATCCTAATTGTTAAGTAAATGTTAGCAGTTAATTGTGTGCTTTGTTTATTTGTATGAAATGCAAGGCACAGCTTGGCATCCAATGTAAATTAATAGTTTCCAATTTATTCAATGTATGCATGCGCATGGAATTGTGGAAAGATGTTGGCACTAAACACATTCACGTATAGTAGAGGTAAATTTGTTTCATACTAAACTCTTCATCTCTGTTCTCATTGCCACTTTTTTTAATTCACAATGCATGACCGAATGCTATACAAATTCCATTAATTCCCTTATTGTCATACAAGCAAAAATGTATACATGTATAATTTCTTTGATGATACCTGAGCAGGCCGAGCATCAAGGGATAGTGGCAGTCAACATACACACTGAAGTGCCACAGAGAAAAGTAAAAAAAAAATTGTCTTTGTTTTCGTTTTAATAGCAGAACACTTCTATTGCATTTCCTGGGGTGAAGGAACAAAGAATTTTCACTTCCAGAGAAGTGCTAACTGCATTATAAATAATATCGATGTTCATTTTTTTTTTTTTTTTTACCTTCTTCTATTAACCTGTATGTGTCGTTTTTGGGATTTTTCACTTTTTCCATTTTTTTCTGATTAAATTCTGATAAATTTACCATGTGGCTAACTTTTCATTCACAGTAAAAATACCTTTAGGTTATTTCACGAGTTCCAGATCTAAGCATTGTGTTCTGTGTCGTAGAAGTACTCACTAACCTTTCAGCAACCTTAGAAAAATCAATTGAACCAACGAACAAAATGCTTTGATTCAATAGCAGTTATTTTCCATACTGGTGGACATCATTACTTTAAAACATTAAATGAAGGATCAATCACTCAGCTTTCAACAATTTTAAAAGTAGGTCGCACAGAAAGGAAACTTGAAAGCAAGATTTGTCACTGAGAATGTTCTTGTAGACATCTCGATTATTGTATGAAAAAAAAACATCGCTGAGAGCATTTGCAAGTGTTTGATTTTCGAAACTGACAACTTAAAGCTTTTATTATACATTGACTATATAATGGAATCTCTACTTAAAAGATATTTAAGGCAAAGGGCTGTAAAAGTGGTTTTGACAGCACGCAGATTTCCTGAAATAACTGAAGGATAGGATAAAAAAATGTTCATAATTCTGCTCTAAAGAACTGTCACTTCTCTAGTAATCACACCATTAAAGCAAACATTTAAAATCACCTATAACTTGTGTTAACCTTTTTTTTTTGTGATGCTCCATTTTTTGATAAAATGTATATTAAAGATTTAACAAGTGACATCACAAGCCAGTTAAGTCCAGGCACAGCTAGAACAGACAATGCAGACGAGGAGGAGAAGAAATATATTGAAGGTTATGCATTAATACTGTTACACTTGCTTTCACATTTGCACCAGTTTTATTCACATGAGCCATTTTAATTTTTGCTCCTTTTTACCTGGAAGAATTTTCCATTGATTATTTCACAAAATTATAATAATGTTAATGATTAATAATATTGCCTTAAACTAAAGAAAGATCATGAAGGCAGCTTACCAGTCGCAGAAAGAAACTATAGAATAATAAGCACACTTTTGAGCCGCTTTTTTTAAACATTGGAAGCAAGAAATGTGTGAACCAAATAAATACATAAAACGTACAGGAAACAAAAATTAGAGAAGAGGTGTAGTAATGAATATTTTTGATCAATAAGGGTATAAATAGGAAATGAACTAGAAAAGGCAAAGATCAATAAAATGATTGCAATGCTTTTTCCACATAACTCCCCTAGTTCCAGTTTCTGTTCTTAATAAAACCAGCTTGAGTTCTGAGCGGGGACCCAATCGAAGGGCAGGCTATTTCAGCTGCTGTCCGTTCTCAGAATACTCTTGCGACCTGTTTTTTGCTCTCCATAAGTTTAAAGGGTAATCCAGACGTGGACCCCTTGCTCACGGTGCCTAGAGAGATATCAGCTATGCCCCACTGATGATGCCTAACAAGGCTGAAACGATCGTCTGGGGTTGCTGCATCTCTCGTGCAGAGAGAACTTGCTGGCATTTCGGATCTGGACTGCCTGTATGGGTGGGACCAGTCTGATATGCTTCAGAAATGTTCTCTCTGTAATGGCACAAGATGAGCTAAAACCAGCTTGAGTTCTGAGCGGGGACCCACCGAAAGGCAGGCTATTTCAGCTGCTGTCCGTTCTCAGAATACTCTTGCAACCCGTTTTTTGCTCTCCAGTTTCTGTTCTTATTCTACAGGGATACCAGCAAAAACACCCAAGTTGCACGTAATGAAATAAATACTATTTGGGAAGTTAAAAACTGATAAGAGAGAGGGAGTAAGATCATAAAAACTGGAGAAATCCCTTGAATAACTGAAATAAATATATATCACTAAAAAATATAGTGAGACACCAGGAGCTAAATTTAAGGGGAAAAAAAAGATAATAAAATAAAAACCTATGCCCTCTAAACTAAAAGAAAAAGCCATATAATACAATATAGGACTCAGAGAAAGTGGAAAACATAAGTACAATATATAATAATAAAGACAATAAAATAAAAAAAAATAATCAAGAAATCAATATAAAAGTCAAAATATAAGGTACAAAGAAAACAAAATAAAAAAATGAAAAATATATTGACAATAAAAAAAATCTAAATAAATAAAATAACTATTTGGACTACTTGAGGACATACTCTTTAAGGACATACCTATTTTCATTTATTCATTTTTTAAATATATTTATTTATTATTTTTCATATTTTTATTATTTGGTTTTCTTTGCAAGGCTCCATTGTATGTAATATCATTGAAATTGGTTCATTAATAAAAAGGTTATTGACTTCTCAAACCATACTCTGATTTTTTTCCCACCCCATATATATATATATATATATATTTTATATATATAAAAAAATAAACAGCACTCTAGATCTTGTCAAATAAATGTAAATTTACTTTTCAAAATAAATCTAGCAATACTCGACTTTTCAGCTTGTATCTCGAACTTTCACCGGGACATATGTCATATCATATATGTCCTGATGAAAGTTAGAGATACAAACTGAAATGTCGACTATTGCTAGATTTATTTTGAAAAGTAAATTGACATTTATTTTGTGGCTGAGCATCGGCATTATCTTTTTTGTAGCTGGAGTGCAGTACTTTACTACATTGTGTGTGTGTGTGTGTGTGTGTGTGTGTGTATATATATATATATATATATATATATATATATATTTAAATTTTATTTTATTCATTAATAAAAACATGTTTTTATTTATACATATACATATATATATATATATATGCTGATGCTCAGCCACAAAATAGATAATCAATAAAAAAATAAATAAAATATATATATATTTATATATATATATATATATATATATATATATATATATATATATATATATATATAATTTCCCTTTTCCCTATACCCTCCCATACCCCCTTTTTATTAAATATTCCTTTATTTTCCGTCTCTAACAATTTTTTGTCTCTTGCTAAACCATTCAAAGTCTTTACAAATGTTTTACAAATGCTGTAGCTCCCTTTTATTTGAAAGTATTACTTCATACACAGTGTCTACTTCAGGGATTCAGGGATGTAAAGTAGTCACGGTGTTTGGAATCTGTATGTGCAACCTTTTAGTTTGAAACTCTTTGCATACTGTGGTATTACTGACAGAGGTGTAACCTCATTAGCCAGCTTGGTACAAGAGTTCCATCCTGGATAATGTCAATGCCGTGCATGTTCTATGCAAAAAATGAATTGATTGGCTGAGAGAGCCCAGCTGACACTTTCAGCCAATGAATGACCAGTCGGATTAGCATCCGGCTATTATATTATATTGGGGACACAGGTAAAAGGGCAAACTGTTGTCCCATTATTGGAAAATGGCTCCATTACTCCTGGCATCATAACTGTAACAGTGGTTATCATGCTTGGAGTAATCCTTTATTTATTATTCAATTTGATATAACAAAAATAATTCAAAACACAAGCAAGCAAAGGGTGCTTTTTAATTCAAAGTTCACTTTATTAGAAGCCCATGATGACAGAGGAGCTTTATGGTTTATGTTTAGACACATTAACTATTAACATGAGTGCTTGCATCTATGCATGGATTCACCAGTTCTTTAAGTCAAAGTGAAATGTTTAAATGTAAGAAACAAGTACAGCATATATAATGTATAAAGGTAGCATTGCAACATCAACTTCAAATTACATCATGGGGAAAAAAAATCACAGAAAAACATTTGAAATCATTCAAAAGTAATTAGGAACTTAAAATTCAAAATTTAAACCTCGCTGTTTCTATGCGTATCCGACTTTACAACAGTCAATATTAACTATACACTATATTATCAGTTATTTTTGATATAGTGGATTATATCAAAAGAAATTCGCTTTTTAAATAACAAATTTGGTTGCTAGTTTAGAAGTATTTATGTTCAAGTAGCGTGATTGTCACACATAAATAATGCTCATTTCAGTAATAAAAAGGTCACATTAAACATAAAGTTATTAAAAAAAAAAAAAGACTATTACATGGTAACTCCTACAACAGAAAAATAACACCTCTGTATGTTCAGCTAAGCTCATCAAGTGACTTTTAATAATATACACCATGACGACTGTTTACATGAGGAAACATTTTTTGGAAACTCCCTATATCCAATTATTTTTACAATGTCTGGCATGTGCTCCATGATATATAAAACTCACATTTCATTCTAACAATAATGCATAAGCTATGTTTTCTATATTGGATAGAAACTGTTTAGTATGTGTAATTTGCAATTACGGTAAGGTTCAACTGTTCTACACATACCATGTACATTTGCAAGCATTATTATATACCGTATATACTCGAGTATAAGCCGAGTTTTTCAGCACATTTTTTGTGCTGAAAAACCCCAACTCGGCTTATACTCGAGTCAGAGTCTGTATTATGGCAATTTGCATTGCCATAATACAGACTGGGGGGAGAGGGGTGCTGGCAGAGCTGTACTTACCTTTCCTGCAGCTCCTGTCAGCTCTCTCCTCCTCCGCGCCGTCCGTTCAGCACCTCGGTCAGCTCCCAGTGTAAGTCTCGCGAGAGCCGCGGCTCTCGCGAGACTTACACTGGGAGCTGACAGAGGGAGCTGCACAGACCGCGCGGAGGAGGAGGGAGCTGACAGGAGCTGCAGGAAAGGTAAGTACAGCTCTGCCAGCACCCCTCTTCCCCCCACTGAACTACCAATGACACTGGACCACCAGGGAAGGAGCCCCCCTCCCTGCTATGTATCAAGCAGGGAGGGGGGACGAAAAAAAAATAGAATAAAAAAAAATTATTAATAATTAAATAATAAATAATAATGCAAAAAAAAAAAAAAATAATATATAAAAAAAAATTAATAATATATTAAATGCCCACCCCCACCAACACATACACAAACACACACTGCATCACACACACTGCATCACACACACTCACACTTCATTCATATACACACACTGCACTCAAACACACTGCACTCACACACACTGCACTCATACACACACTGCACTCACACTTCATTCATAAGCACTCACACTTCATTCATAAGCACTCACACTTCATTCATAAACACACACACTGCACTCATACACACACTGCACTCATACACACACTGCACTCATACACACACACACACTGCATTCATTATATACACACACTGGAAATAAATATTCAATTAATATATACGCACACACACTGCACTCATACACACACACACACTGCACTCATACATGCACTGCACTTATACACACACTGCACTCATACACACACTGCACTCATACACACACACACACTGCACTCATACACGCACTGCACTCATACGCACTGCACTCATACGCACACTCTGCATTCATTATATACACACACTGTAAATAAATAGTCAATTAATATAATTTTTTTAGGATCTAATTTTATTTAGAAATTTACCAGTAGCTGCTGCATTTCCCACCCTAGTCTTATACTCGAGTCAATCAGTTTTCCCAGTTTTTGGGGGTAAAATTAGGGGCCTCGGCTTATATTCGGGTCGGCTTATACTCGAGTATATACGGTAAATAAAGAATTTAAGACAACAGAATAAATATGAATTAAACTCATTATATGAATGGATTTTGTAGTTTTTTAGATACTTTTATTTAGTGTTATATGGGAATACTGTTTCAGCTATATGGTATCAACAGATAAACTGCACCCAGAGATTACAGCTCAAAGAAATATATAGGTACATGGCAATACAAACATCACCTCATATAATCTTACTAGAAGTAGAGAGCAGGTTGGGAGTTCACTAATTTGTGAAATGTGGTGGACTGATAAGGAAACAGCAACATTTAAGCTATAATAATAAAGACGCAAAATTCCTACATTTTGGGGTACTGTCCAGCAAAACTAACTGCCACAGGAGATGACTAGGCACTAGGACCATGTCCCACAGGAGGGGACTGAACACTAGGACCATGCACATATCACTTAGCAGATCTCCATGCATGGTTTGCAATGAGGGGGTATGCTGTCAGTCAGGTGGTAATACCCCCGTGCCATGCCCTCTGTACAGTATTCTGTGCAGACTACTCTCTTCCCTGCCAGCATTCCAGAATGAAAGAAGTAATTGAATAATTCTATTTGAGAATTCTACTTGCTTAGCTCTTAGGCAGTACTGGTTCCCCAAACCTCAGTGTCCAGACAGACATGGTCAAGAAAGCATTGTAAGAAGAGCCTGCTTGACTCACTCCCTACTAGCTAGGAATTCAAATTAAAGTATACAAAGTTTTCCTGAGCCTGTAGAAATTTAGGAATGAGAGATGAGCCACACAAAAAAATTAGGAATATATTTTGGATTAAAATTTTAGCTGTATTTGGTCTTTAAACCTTAATGGTATTTGAGTCATGCATTAGATATTCTCCTGAGCTCGGTGTTCACAGCATTTGGTAGCTCTAATTACATTACTTCTAGTATTTGTCTTTTAGACATATCTCCAAACAGCAATCATTGAGTGCTTGCCATTATCAGTCACTTTTAGTTAAATTATTGGAATAGAGCCCATTCGGTGTTGTTTCGTTTCTGTATATGAACGGGTCTACAAGTCATATTGCCGTGCACATTATTCAAAAGCTGTGATTGAAGGAACAGGCAGCTGTTCAGGATCTTGAACAGATGTCCTAAATCATGAAGCATAAATTCACATTGAGAAACAAACACTGACTCTGGCAGGCAACAGTAAGCTGTTTAATAAATATACGTGGTTTCCACCTGCATGCACCTTTCATGTTTCCCCCAGAGGTTATTCAGATTTACTGTTTATTTAACATGGAAGACACATTGCCAATTGGGGATCCATCCAAATCAACTCTTCCAAAGTCGATTATTTATTCTGTGACTGTTTGAAAATGTTCTTTCTGGTTCAATAATATTCTGTTCTTGTTCAATGGATAAAGGCGCAGCAGGGGTAATGTGCATATAAAAAAGATTATCCCTTCTACAAAAGGAAAATGAGGTGCCTTATCATTTTATACATTTGTATTTATCTCAAATTCGTTTGATATTTGCATGTGACATGCACATCTGATATGTGGTATAATCACTTCAATAATAGATTTACAAAAAAAAAGTTAAAGTGTGAGGGGGTGACTGATATATTTGGGCCGCAATAGTGATAGTGATAGTGATTTTGTAAAGTTGAATACTTTTTCACTCGCCTTTCCTAATCTGAAATTGTGCTTTCTCAGCCAGTTTGCAAGATCAATACATTATTACACGTATAAATGCAGGATACTAAGAATAACACCTGTGAAGATTTGTATTGCCCCCAATAATCCTCTAGAATCTATTCTAAACAGTGAGTCGTAAATAAATAATAAAAAAAAAACTTTGCATTGAATAGATGCTGTAAAATATTTTATCTTGCCTTTTATATATTGTATACTTTCTTATTTAGTATGTTTTACTGTCAGTCTTTCAGCCATCATTCCAAAACCACAAACTTGCTGTCTCTGTCATTATTGACTTGGCTTTGTCTTTCATTCTTGACATTTTGTCACTTTCCAAATTCTGCTGACTATTAATATATAAACTAATAGCACATATCCATTTCAACACAAAGTGCAACCAAATATCCTTTTGAAATGTTTATTTCTAATTGTGTTACTGCAACCTATTTTTCATTGCAACCTTATTCTTACAGTCTTTAAAGTATACTAGATCTGTTCAGGGTAAAAAAATATGGTCCATCTGAACCACTGCGCAAGAATTGTTTTATTTTTTTTAGGAAGGTAGCATTTGGTTAATTTAGTTGTTCAGTTGAATGTTGGCACCACAACCAATTAGGAAAGCAATTTGAGAAGGCAAAACAGCAATGACAGTGACTAACAGGGTTAGTTACTAAAGTGAGAATTCAAAGTAAATTCAAAATGAATTCAAAATTTATGGTAAAAAAAGACGAATTGGAGTAGTCAGCTATGCTTCGAGTTCGGCTACTTTGGACTAAAATTTGAAGCTCACTTTTAATTTACTTTGAATTCTCTCTTTTTTGAATAACCTTGCATGACTGTGCTGACATGCTATACCACAACAATATTGCCTGGCTTAATTGCTACGCAATATCAAGCATTTTTTCAATGTCAACTCTGAGTTGCCAAAATTAGAATAATTTCTGGATTAAAAAGAACATAGGAAGTGAGAGAACTTCTATGATGATTGATTGTAGCATTTTTATTTTTGCTATCTTGTATTATGAAACATGTGAAGCAGGAGTGAGTTTAAGTTGAAAACAGGAGATTTATCGAAAAATGAAATCTCAATTGACCACCCACTCACCCCTTCCACCCTAGCAAGATTAAAGGTTTCCCACAAACCAGTCTGAAATGCCATTGATGTCTTTGATTATGGGAAAAAACAGTGTCCTATCAGCTTCTTCCAACTGTATCTGCGGAGGTAACAGGCACCTCATAACTCAGTAAGGCAGGGTAAAACCACTACAATGAAAGCAGAAACAACACAACAGAAGCAGCATAAATTTTTTACTTTTCATCTTTTTTTTTTAGATGGGTTGAACAAAGGCATCATTTTAGACTACCGTATATACTCGAGTATAAGCCGACCCGAATATAAGCCGAGGCCCCTAATTTTACCCAAAAAAACTGGGAAAACTTATTGACTTGAGTATAAGACTAGGGTGAGAAATGCAGCAGCTACTGGTAAATTTCTAAATAAAATTAGATCCTAAAAAATATATATTAATTGAATATTTATTTACAGTCTGTGTATAATGAATGCAGTGTGTGTGTATGAATGCAGTGTGTGTGTATGAATGCAGTGTGAGTGTATGAATGCAGTGTGAGTGTATGAGTGCAGCGTGTGTATGAGTGCAGCGTGTGTATGAGTGCAGCGTGTGTATGAATGCAGTGTGTGTGTATGAATGCAGTGTGTGTGTATGAGTGCAGTGTGTGTGTATGAATGCAGTGTGTGTGTGTATGAATGCAGTGTGAGTGTATGAATGCAGTGTGTGTATGAGTGCAGTGTGTGTATGAGTGCAGTGTGTGTGTGTATGAATGCAGTGTGTGTGTATGAATGCAGTGTGAGTGTATGAATGCAGTGTGAGTGTATGAATGCAGTGTGAGTGTATGAATGCAGCGTGTGTATGAGTGCAGTGTGTGTGTGTATGAGTGCAGTGTGTGTGTGTGTGTGAGTGGTGTGTGTGTGTGTGTGTGTGTTTTGCAGAGCCTTGGTGGGGGGTGGGATTTTTTTTTTTTATTATTATTTTAATTTTTTTTTATTATTATTTATTATTATTTTTATTTATTTAATTTAATTATTATTATTTTTTATATGTTTGGTATGATTATTTATTATTTAATTTTTTTTTTTTTATTATTATTACTAATTATTTTTTTTTTCGTCCCCCCTCCCTGCTTGATACATGGCAGGGAGGGGGGCTCCTTCCCTGGTGGTCCAGTGTCATTGGCAGTTCAGTGGGGGGGAGAGGGGTGCTGGCAGAGCTGTACTTACCTTTCCTGCAGCTCCTGTCAGCTCTCTCCTCCTCCGCGCGGTCTGTGCAGCTCCCTCTGTCAGCTCCCAGTGTAAGTCTCGCGAGAGCCGCGGCTCTCGCGAGACTTACACTGGGAGCTGACCGAGGTGCTGAACGGACGGCGCGGAGGAGGAGAGAGCTGACAGGAGCTGCAGGAAAGGTAAGTTACAGCTCTGCCAGCCCCCCTCTCCCCCGGTCTGTATTATGGCAATGCAAATTGCCATAATACAGACTATTGACTCGAGTATAAGCCGAGTTGGGGTTTTTTAGCACAAAAAATGTGCTAAAAAACTCGGCTTATACTCGAGTATATACGGTACTTTTATTTTTTATTTTTTACAAAGCGTTAAAAAAAAAGACCTGCCATAATTAGTGCAGGGAAAGTTCACCAGTTCATTAATCTGTAACCACACACTGTGTATTTTACAGAGGGAAGAAACTTGGAATTTCCAAAGCACAATCAGTGACACAGAAGCACACTGCAAATCAACAAATCCATCTATTACTAGAAATAAAATAAAACTGAAATCACAAAACAGTAAAACATGTCTAAATCAGTTAATCTAAGTGGGTGTTGGTGGCCCTAGCAATTGAAACCTAGCAAAAGGGACCGTCCAACATGCCTCTGTAAACTACTGGCACTATCCTCCCCAACCTTCTCTCTGCCATAGGTGATGGTAATAGTAGTAGTTAAGGAGGTAGTGCTGGTAGTAGGCTGTGATAACTGTGCAGAATCAGATACAGCATCAGTGGACCTGCTGCCTGCCCTAGTACTTTCTTATTCCAGTAGCTCCTGATCAGAGGTAAAAGTGCTATGTCAGTAGTGGTGCAGGAAACAGAATTCTTATCAAATAATTCATTACCACCAACACCACTATTACCATCACCAACAGACATTGGAAACACTACTTTGGTACTCTGCGCAATGTTCTTACTAAAATGTGGCTCAGATGGCTTCTAAAATATAGACTCTGCTGTAGTCTCTTAGTTGCTTCTTGTAGGGGGTATGAGGGGGGGACTCCAATGAGGTAGAGGAGTTGAACTAGCTGTGGTAGAAGGAGCTGCTGACAAAATCAGTGGTTCGGGTACTCCTGGAAGTTGCTATCTAGCTATATAGCACAAAACTAAGCCAAGTTTCACACTAAAATAAATTATGCACACAGGCACAACAAGAGTAGAATACACTGTGTCTGTAAAAATGCTGCCTGGTAGTCAGGGCCGGTGCAAAGAATTTTGGGTACATAGGCGAAGATGCATTTTTACGCCCCCCCCCAAAAAAAACATCTTCACCTGTGCCTCTTAACCTCCCTTTTGTGTTTCTTATCCCGTCTTTAAATATCTGTGTGTCCCTTAGTGTTCCTCTCCCCTCCCCCCTCTGTTCCCTGTCGCTTAGTGTTCCTCTCCCCCCTCCCTCCTTTTCCTGTACCACAGGGTATCTCTCCCCTCCTCTCCCTGTCCCTTGGTGCGCCACCCACCCCGATAGTGGTCCCCTCCCCTTCCTGGTGTGCCTCCTACCTTTCTTGTAGCGTGGCTGAGCGGAGCGAATCCCGGTACAGTGAGCTTTTCCTGTCAGTCCTGCCAGGAACAGGAAACAGAAGTCCCTGTACCACGGTACACTCCGCTTGGCCACTCTACAGTCAGGGGTGTATAAACACTGACAGTCACACACACTCAATGACAAACACAGACGTATCTGACAGCCAGACTCACTTATCTGACACACTCATTCATTGACAGACACTCACACGCACACTGAAAGACACACAAATACTGACAGACTCATTGACAAACACACACACACTCACATGCCCACACAGACACACATACTCACATGCACACAGACACACACACCGACAGACACACACTCACTCACACACACTGACAGACACACCCACAAACTCACAGACCCACACACACACAAACTCACACACACACAAACTCACAGACACACACACAAACTCACAGACATACATACTCACATGCACACACACACACTGACAGACACACATACTCACACACACACTCACAGACACACATACTCACATGCACACACACACACACACAAACAGACACACAAACTCACAGACACACATACTCACAGACACACATGCACACACACACACACTGACAGACACACATACTCACACACACATACTCACACACACACTGACAGACACACATACTCACACACAAACTCACAGACACACATACTCACAGACACACATACTCACACACATACACACACTCACAGTAATAAATAATGTAAATTTAATTTACATTTCCCACCCAGCCTCCCTACCTGGAGAGCTGGCGTGGGTCTCTCATTGGTGGTCCAGTGGGGCTGCTGGGAGGCGTCCGGCTGAACTTGATTGCGAGGTGGCGAGAGAGCTCTGATCTCTCTAATCTGCTCCCTCGCAGGCTGTTTTCTGATGCCGCGGGAGCCGGATTATGACGTCATATTCTGGCTCCCGCGGCATCAGTAAACAGCCTGCGAGGGAGCCGGTCAGAGAGATCAGAGCTCTCTCGCCACCTCGCAATCCAGTTCAGCCGGACGCCGCGCCGGGGATCCAGGAGGTGACCTGGCAGGAGGGAGCAATTCCCTCCTGCCGGTCACTGGAATTTTGCGCCCCCAGAGCCGGTGCGCCCTAAGGCGGCCGCCTGTGCCGCCTTATGGACGCGCCGGCCCTGCTGGTAGTATAGATTGTACTGCTATTTCTTCTTTCTTTGCCCTCTATTTGTCAGTTGTGTCCTGACCTATGATTAAAATCATTTACTGGTTTGTCGCTAACCACTTATCACTTTTTTTTTTCTACCTATTGATTGGACAGGAGATAGAGCCCACATCATGGAAAACTAAGTTGCTTATTTAAAAAAAAAAAGCCGCCTCTTTTATATTCCATCCCCATATTCTGGTGCCAGGAATGAAATTGCATATCAAGAATCAAAATGTGCATGTTTGGGCATGTACAAATCAGTACCTCTGAGATTCTAAAAAAAATCAGAAATTAGAATTTCAGGCCGTTCACCTGAACAAAACTAATCTCCAAGTCTAATGAATACTGCTTCTTTTGTACTCTGTCAGTTCTATAAAAAAACATGAATTTCAAAATGCTGATTCCAGCCTCCAAAGCTACCCCACAGGAATCTTAAACTAACATTAATCTTTCAATCAAAACTTATTACAAGTAGAATGTGATAAACCACAAACTAGAGCCATAATGTCTTAAACACTGTGAGTATTCTGCTGCAGAGCTCATAGGATATATTGATTTAACAGGAACAGGAGGGCTGGTTTCTAGCTTGAGCTGCAGACCAGGTCCATTATGCAGTTTGTGCCTTCTTGGAACCTGGAAGCCCCAAAACAGTGAGTGTCACTTAGGAGTACATGGCTGGCAGGCTTTCAAAAGAACAAGTCCTGGATATCAAACTAGTAACAATCTTGTTTCATTAAAATGGTCAATTGCATTGGAAATATACAAAAAAAAGTTGTCTTTTCCACAATTAATATAAGTATAATCACCATAAAGTGTAAATGCATAGAAAGCTGGGATACTATTTACCTTCAAAGGCATCAAATGTACAACACATTCTCATAGAGAATGAAACATAAGAGATAAAGAATGTACATTGTGTAGTACTTTAATTACATAAAAGGATATAAAAAATAACATGAATACACTCACAATGGTAAAGCACAACAGCAAACTGTGCAAAAAGCATTGATGCCCCAAATTCCAGAATCCTCCCGATAGTCACCCAGTACACCCCTCTACCAATCTCTCAATGAAGTACAAAGAAACTAAAGGTCTCAATCTGAATTTTAGACAGCATTGAAGGCTTTCCAAGATTTCCTAGAAGAGTTCCTCTTTCAAGCTCAAAGCATTTAATCTGGGTGGACTTTTTTGAGAACTGCTGGAGACCCTGCGATCCTTTTCTTATTTGTAGTCTTCACCAGTAGGGATCATGAAGAGTACGAATAAGAAACGGATTCAGTCTACTTTGCAGCACATTTATTTATACACTTACGTACTTTTATGCACTTTATATAAAAGTGCACTTTATCAGTAATTGTTTGCACTAAATTGCATTGGGAAGACTGATGTAGCCAAATGTAAAGTAGAATCTATGGGTGGAAAAAAAAAGCTAATTACTTGCATTATTTGGTCTATCACCCCATTCATTCTTCAACTTTACTTCCAACATATATATTTTATATTAAATGTGAAAAAAAAGAAAAGTCTATACTTTTAGTGTAGGTCTAAAAGTATATACAAAAAGAGAAAACACAAGTTCTAAAATAAGAAGGCACAGATGCCAGCGGACCAGCATTCAAATTCCCCAAATATAAGCACATACAGGATTGACACGTGCAAGAGCCTTTCTCAAACATTAAGAAAGGCTCCTATATACACTGATCAGTCACAACATTAAAACCACTGGCAGATTAAGTGAATAACATTGATTATTTCATTACAATGACATATGTCAAGGGCTGGGATATATTAGGCGCTAAGTGAACAGTTGGTTCTTAAATTCGTTTGAAAGCAGGAAAAATTGGCAAGCGAAAAGGTCTAAGTGACTTTGACAAGGGCAAATTAGTGATGGCTAGGCAACTTTGTCTTAGCATTTCCAAAGCGGCCTAAAGTGTAGTGGGGTGATCCCGGTATGCAGTGGTATGTATCTACCATAAGTGATGCAAGGAAGTACAACCAATGATTCGGCATCAGGGCCATAGGCACCAAAGGCTCATCGATACATGTGGGGAGCAAAGTATAGCCTGTCTGGTCACATCACACAAAAGAGCTACTGTAGCTCAAATTGCTGAAAAAGTTAATGCTGGCCATGATGAAAAAGTGTCAGAACACACAGTGCATTATAGTTTGCTGCATGTAGGGCTGCGTAGCTGCACACCGATCAGAGTGCCCATCAGGGCTCGAGTCCTGCAGGAACGCATGGGAACGGCGTTCCTGCACTTTTTTCACAGCAGGAACGCCGTTCCCCCTGCAGGCACTCAGGGGGCGGCAAAAAATGCCGCCCCCAATGCCCTGTATTCCCCCTGTCATGGGGGGGCCACCCAATTGCTCCTCTCTCCCCCCCGGCGGGCGGCTCTCTCCCCCCCGGCGGGCGGCTCTCTCCCGGTCACACACGGCGAGGGAGCTGTGTCCTCTCTGCTCCCACTCGCCGCGTGCCGTTTTCTGATGCAGGGAGCCGGAATATGACGTCATATTCCGGCTCCCTGCATCAGCAGACAACCCACGCGGCGAGAGGGAGCAGAGAGGACACAGCTCCCTCGCCGTGTGTGACCGGGAGAGAGCCGCCCGCCGGGGGGGAGAGAGCCGCCCGCCGGGGGGGAGAGAGGAGCAATTGGGTGGCCCCCTTGACAGGTTTCCTAAAAGGTAGGGAGGGTGGGTGGGCAATATTAATAATATTAATTATTTGTATATATGTGTGTCTGTTAGTGTATGTCTGTGTGTGTCTGTTAGTGTATGTGTTTATGTCTGTGTGTGTGTGTGTGTCTGTGTTTATGTCTGTTAGTGTATGTGTGTGTCTGTTAGTGTATTTGTTTATGTCTGTGTGTGTGTCTGTTAGTGTATTTGTTTATGTCTGTGTGTGTGTCTGTTAGTGTATGTGTTTATGTCTGTGTGTGTATGTCTGTGTGTGTCTGTTAGTGTATGTGTTTATGTCTGTTAGTGTATGTGCGTGTATGTCTGTTAGTGTATGTGTGTGTGTGTGTGTCTGTTAGTGTGTATGTGTGTCTGTTAGTGTATGTGTGTGTGTATGTCTGTTAGTTTATGTCTGTTAGTGTATGTTTGTGTCAGTGTGTGTGTATGAGTGTACTTACGTCTGTTAGCGTATGTACGTGTGTGTATGAGTGTATGTGCTTCTGTTAGTGTATGCATGTGTATGTTTGCGTGTATGTGCTTCTGTTAGTGTATGCGTGTGTGTGCGTATGAGTGTATGTGCTTCTGTTAGTGTATGCACGTGTGTGCTTCTGTTGGTGTATGTTTGCGTGTATGTGCTTCTCTTAGTGTATGTTTGCGTGTATGTGCTTCTCTTAGTGTATGTTTGCGTGTATGTGCTTCTCTTAGTGTATGTTTGTAAGTGTCTGTCAAATCAGTGAGAGTCTGTCATTTAGTGTGTGTGTGACTATTAGTGTGTGTCTGTCAGTGTGTTTGTGTGTGTCTGTCAATGAATTGGTAGTGTGTGTCAGTGAATGTGTGCGTGTCAAATCAGTGACGTCTGTGTGTTTGTCATTGAGTGTGTGTGTTACTGTCAGTGTGTATCTGCCAGTGTGGGTGTCTGTCAGAGAGTGTGCTTAAAGGGACACTATAGGCACCCAGACAACTTCAGCTCATTGAAGTGGTCTGGGTGCAGTGTCCCAGTCCCCTTAAACCTGCAAGTGTAATTATTGCGGTTTCTCAGAAACTGCAATAATTACCTTGAGGGGTAACTCCACCTCTACTGGCTGTCTACCAGACACCCACTAGAGGGACTTTCGGGTGGTTAGGTGACCAAAAGTCGCCTAACTGATGCTGGACGTCCCCACCCTGTGCATGAGGACATCCCGCATCTGCTAATTACCCATAGGATTTTAACCCCTTCAGTGTTGAGTGGGGGACGGGGGCACTGTAGGGAATTATAGTGCCAGGAAAACAGCTTTGTTTTCCTGGCACTATAGTATTTCTTTAAAAGGAGCAGGAAAAGGTGGAGTCTTAAGAGGAAGGGGTGGGTTCTTAATCAGGAAGCGGTGCGCCCTTGCCAGGAAGGGGTGGTAAATTTAGGTTAGGGGGGTGCTCAGGTATAGTCATGCCTATGGCAGCACAAAATTGAAATACACCACTGTGTGAGTGTCTGAGTATGTGTGCGTCTGTGAGTGTATGTGTGTGCACGCGTTTATATATGCATACAAGTGTTTTGGTTTTTTTTTGGGGGGGGGGGGAGGGGCGGGAGTTCCCACACTTTTTTCCCCAGGACTTGACCCCTGGTGCCCATGATGACCTCTGTCCACCGCCTTCAATGGGGAAGTGAGTTTAGGAACTGGACCATGGAGCAATGTAAGAAGGTGCTGGTCTGATGAATCACATTTTCTTTTAGACCAGGTGGATGACCAGGTGACTGTGCAGAGGCAGTGTTATGCTCCAGGCAATGTTCTGCAAGGAAACTTCAGGTTCTGGTATTCATGTGAATTTTACTTTGACACTGGGGGGCAGTGTGTGTGGTGTGTGTGGGGGCAGTGTGTGTATGGGGGGCAGTGTATGTGTGTGTGGGGGCAGTGTGTCTAGGGGGGGTCTGTGCATGTGTGTGTGGGACAATGTGTGTATGGGGGGCAGTGTATGTCTGATCTCCCCTCCGGTCCGTGAAGGCACATTGCAGGGCTGGCGCTTGTACAGTGCCCGCCCCGCATTAGCCAGCAGGGGAGAGTCTTGGTGGGGGGGATTGCCCCGTTACCCCCCCCCCCCCCCCCCCCGATCCGCCAGTGGTGAGCCTGGTGGTGTATTTGTTATAGTTGGGCATGGACCTGTAGCACTGGCTCCACCAGCCTCTATACTAATCTGAACACTTCATCTGGATATAGTGTTTGAATATTTTTTTATATCTCATGTATCCAAAACAGTATTATAACACTGCCAGGAATTACAATTCAACTGGTATACATAATCTTACAGTATATTTTTTCTTCGTGTAGCTGCAAAATTCAAACAAATTCATGAATAAACAATCCATAAAGTAAAGTGTCTTCTAGCGTATTGCTTAGTATAGAACAATGACAATGTTTCTGCCAAGACGACATGTTAACTTGTACAATAATACTATTTGACTGCATAAAATAAAGATGCTTATTTTTAACCCCTTTCAGTCCGGCCATGACTAGCATTAGTTTTACATCACTTTATAGGTGACATATGCAAAACATTTTATTTTACTACAACATTTCAGCTGGTTTTTTTTCACTGCACTTTATTATAATGATTATTTTTTTAATTCACACACATTTGCTTATTTTTATTCTTAATCTCTTGCCCTCAAGCACCACTTATTACTAGTGATGTCGCGAACATAAAATTAGACTTCAATGGGCAGGCGAATTTTAAAACCCACAGGGACTCTTTCTGGCCACAATAATTATGGAAAAGTTGTTTCAAGGGGACTAACACCTGGACTGTGGCATGCCAGAGGGGGGTCCATGGCAAAACTCCCATGGAAAATTACACAGTTGATGCAGAATCTGGTTTTAATCCATAAAAGGCAGAAATCACCTAACATTCCTAAATTGTTTGGAATAACGTGCTTTAAAACATCAGGTATGATGTTGTATCGATCAGGTAGTGTAAGGGTTACGCCCGCTTCACAGTGACAGACCAAACTCCACGTTTAACGCACCGCAAACAACCGCAAACAGTCCATAAACATATACATAGGCAAGAAAAGGAAAATAAAAGAACAGAGCGTAAACCGGACCTTAGAATGGCCGGACTAATACGCTAGAGACAGAGAATGGTCAAAGGGAAAGCCGAGGTCAAGGAAGCCATAAAATACACAATACCGTTTACACAAGCCAAGTCAGGGAAACCAGAATTCAGAATAACCAGGGAAAAGCCAAGATCAGGATACCAGAAAATCAGAGATGCCTGTTGTGGTTGGTCTTCCTCCTCCTCAAAGCCACATTCCTCCTCTGACTCCTCTTCATCACAATCCTCTTCCAGTGTTGCCGCAGGTCCAGCAATCGATGCTGATAAGGCTGTTTCTGGTGGTGATGGTGACCGCAACTCTTCCTCTTCACGCTCATCTACGGCCTGATCCAGCACTCTTCGCAGGGCAAACATCCGGGAAGAAAATAAATGGTATAATGTCGCTGATGGTGCCTTCGGTGCGACTGACTAGGTTTGTCACCTCCTCAAAAGGACGCATGAGCCTACAGGCATTGCGCATGAGTGTCCAGTAACGTGGCAAAAAAATTCCCAGCTCCGCAGAGGCTGTCCTAGCACCCCGGTCATACAAATATTCGTTAATGGCTTTTTCTTGTTGGAGCAGGCGGTCGAACATTAGGAGTGTTGAATTCCAACGTGTCGGGCTGTCGCAAATCAAGCGCCTCACTGGCATGTTGTTTCGCCGCTGGATATCAGAAAAGTGCGCCATGGCCGTGTAAGAACGCCTGAAATGGCCACACACCTTCCTGGCCTGCTTCAGGACATCCTGTAAGCCTGGGTACTTAAGCACAAAGCGTTGTACGATCAGATTACACACATGTGCCATGCATGGCACATGTGTCAACTTGCCCAAATTCAATGCCGCCAACAAATTTCTTCCGTTGTCACAAACCACTTTGCCGATCTCCAGTTGGTGCGGAGTCAGCCACTGATCCACCTGTGCGTTCAGGGCGGAGAGGAGTGCTGGTCCGGTGTGACTCTCTGCTTTCAGGCAAGTCAACCCCAAGACGGCGTGACTGTGCCATATCCGGGATGTGGAATAGTACCTGGGGAGCTGGGGGGGTTCCGTTGATGTGGAGCAAGATGCAGCAGCAGAAGAGGACTCAGCCGAGGAGGTTATGGAAGAGGATGGAGTAGGAGAAGAGTAGAGGAGGTGGCCAGGGCCGCCACCAGAAATTTTTGGGCCCCTAACTAAGCTCAGGGCCCGCCTCCAAATACCGTCCACTGGGTCCGCCTCCAAATACCGCCCACAGGACTACACACACAGACACAAACACACACACTGATACAAAAGGACACAGATACATACTAACAGACACACATACTGAAACAGACATACACGCATACAGGCATACATACTGACACACACATACTGAGACATACACACAGGCATACATAGTAAAAGACAGACACATACTAACATACATACAGACACACATGCATGAGGACATAAATACACATACATACATACAGACACCGACATACATACATACACACACATACATACACACATTCATACATACAGACACTGACATCCATACACACATACATTCATAATGGCATACAGACATACATTCATACATACAGACTGACATACATGCATATATACAGACCTACTGACAGACATACATGCATACAGACATCCATACACACAGACATACGTTCATAATGATATGCAGACATACATTCATACTGACATACAGACATACATATATAATGACATACAGACATACATATATACATACATAGACATACATACATGCATACAGACATACATACACACACAGACAGACATACATACATACATAGACATACATGCATGCAGTCAGACAGACATACATAGACATACATACATGCATGCATGCATCCAGACATACATACATACATATATACAGGCATACAGACATACACATACATACAGACAGACATACATGCATATATACAGACCTACTGACATACATACATGCATACAGACATCCATACACACATAGACACAGACATATGTTCATAATGATATGCAGACATACATTCATACATATATTATGAAATACAGACATACATATATACATCCATAGACATACATGCATGCATGCAGACATACATACATACATACATACACACACACACAGACATACATACATACATACATACACACAGACATCCATACACACACACAGACATACATACATGCATACATAGACATACATGCATGCATCCAGTCAGACATACATACATACAGACATACACATACCTACAGACAGACATAAATACACAGACATACAGACAGACATACATGCATGCATACAGACAGACACACATGCATGCATACAGACAGACATACATACATACATAGACATACATACATAAATACAGACAGACAGACATACACAGACATACATACAGACACAGACAGACACATACATAGACATACATACATATATAGACATTCATGTATACAGACATACATAGACATACATACATACACAGACATACATACATACACAGACATACATACAGACATACATACACAGACATACATACATAGACATACATACACAGACATACATAGACATACATACACAGACAGACATACATACATAGACATACACAGACATACATGCATGCATACAGACACACACACACAGTCCTCATTTTCCAGCCACCCTCCTGTCTCTTACCTTTTCTTTGCAGGAGGGTGGCTGGGGATGGTGGGAGTCGGCGCGGCTCCCTCTTCACTTGTGCGCGTACTCCTCGCGCGCGGAGTGAGCTGGGAGGAAGTGACCACTTCCTCCCAGCAGCACTTGCGGCTGCTTTTTTGTTTTTTTTAAAGGGGCCCGGTCGCGCTATACGTGGTCAGATGGACCCTTGCCCCAACACTGTGTGCCAGACATGCCATTACTTCCTTTTGCACAATCGAGTACAGGTTGGGGATTGCCTTTTGTGAAAAGAAATTTCGGCCGTGTACCTTCCACTGTGGTTTTCCAAATATTTCCAAATTTTTTGAACGCCTCAGACTCCACCAGCTTGTATGGTAAAAGCTGGCGGGCTAAGAGTTCAGTCAAGCCAGCTGTCAGACGCCGGGCAAGGGGGTGACTTTGTGACATTGGCTTCTTACGCTCAAACATGTCCTTGACAGACAACTGCCTGTGGGCAGATGAGCAGGAACTGCTCAAGGCGAGAGACGGAGTCGCGGATGGTTGAGAGGGGGCAAGGAGGACAGCAGTGGTTGACGTGGCTGAAGATGCTGGAGCAGGAGGAGGATGGCGGCTTTGAGATTGTGTGCTGCTTGTACTCATGTGTTGATCCCATAGGCGTTTGTGATGTGCGATCATGTGCCTTCGCAAAGCAGTTGTACCTAGGTGGGTGTTGGACTTCCCACGACTCAGTTTCTTTTGGCACAGGTTGCAAATGGCATCGCTGTTGTCAGAGGCAGACACACAAAACAAATGCCACACTGCTGAGCTCTGCAATGACGGCATTCTGGTGGTGGCAACAGCATGCGTTGATTGGCGTGCTGTCTGGCTGACCCCGAGTGCTGATGCATGCTGTCTGACTGTGCCACTAGCTCCTTGCGACGACCTCTCCCTGCTTCCAACTCCTCTCCTCCTCCTCCTCTCTGTCTTCCCATCTGAACTTTCCCCCTGTTCTTCTTCTGTTCTAGCGGGCCCCCACGTGACATCCACGGACGCATCGTCATCATCAACCGCTTCACTTGTATCTGACAACTCAGCAAAGGAAGCAGCAGCGGGTACATCATCATCATCACACCGTACGTCCATGTGTGTAATGCTGCCTGACTGAGACATATCCCTGTTATCTACACCCTCTGTCAATAATGCTTGCACATCACTCATTTCTACCAACTGATGTGTAAATAACTCCTCTGACATACCAAGTGAAGCGGCTGTGGTGCTAGTGTTGGTGGTGGGGGCAGGCGGGCGAGTGGTAACTTGAGAGGTGCCCGAAGCTAAGCTGGAGGAGGATGGTGCGTCAAGGTTCCGAGCGGAAGCTGTAGAAGATTGTGTGTCCTGTGTTAGCCAGTCAACTATGTCCTCAGAACTTTCCCAGTTCTGGGTACGTGGCCTCTGAACACTGGGCATTATTCTAGGGCCAAAGGGAATCACAGCACCACGACCACGACAGCCCCTGCAGGGTGGCCTGCCTCTGCCTGTCATTTTTTTTTTTTCGATCCGGGACATCACTACTTATTACTGGTCATATGGAGGAGTCTAGTTTACCCACTGAACACTGCTTGGATGGCAGGAATACACTCACACCATTAAACCCAATACAGACAGTGTATGTGTATGTATGTGTAAGTGTATATATACACACACAGACAGCGCCTACACGCACACACACAGCAGTATATGTGTGTGTATGTGTATGTGTGTGTATATATATATATATATATATATATATATATATGATCTAAGTATATATTATTTTATTTTACACTGTTTTAAAACTGTATTAAACTTTTTTTCAGGCAGCAGGGGGACTGCCTGTTATTCCAGGCACTACCCCTGCTGGCACTGCTATGGATGGCTATTCCATCCATATGATTGTGAGGTCCTCGCAAGGACCTCACAATCGCATGGCCCAGGAGGGCCAGATTGGCAGCAGGGGGACTCCCGGGAATGTCAGGTAAGTCCCCCTATTTCGATCGCTGGCGTGGGATTGCCGGCGAGCAGGTAAGTGGGAAGGATGGCATGGACGTGCTATGCCGCCCACCAGCGTTTAGAGCCAGGTCCCCAAGGACGGCATAGCACGCCCGCCATCCTTAAGGGGTTAACCTTGCAATGTAAACATTGCAGTTTGTCAGAAACTGCAGTGTTTTACATTGCAGAGTTAAATAGACAGGAGCACTGCACCGAGACCACTTCAATTAGATAAAAGGGTCCCTTTAAAGTCCCTTTAAAGTCTCCTTCATTTGCAGTAGTTATTTTGTGAATGTGCATGCACACACCTGAAAGTGAAGTTCTCCTAAAGTACTTTAATTGATTAACTGTGAATGTATACTTTTCCATAAGACATCATTAGCAAGGGGTGAAGCTTTATTGCTAAAGAGTAACAAGAACATGGAATTGAATTTTAATGTAGGTTTTAAAGTACAATTTCCAAGCACCATAACCTGTACAAAAAAGATGTAGTGACTATGGTGGTTGGATATTCTCTTTGTCTTACTTATCACCTTAATCAGGAGTAGTAGAATAATTCAATGTTAAACAGGCCCAAATTCTAATATACCCCATGAAAACAGTTTAACTTATAACTACTCCAATTAATTGTAATGGCTGCAATGTTAAAGGACCACTCTAGGCACCCAGACCACTTCAGCTTAATGAAGTGGTCTGGGTGCCAGGTCCTTCTAGGATTAACCAATTTTTTCATAAACATAGCAGTTTCAGAGAAACTGCTATGTTTGTGAATGGGTTAAGCCTTCCCCTATTTCCTCTAGTGGCTGTCTCACTGACAGCCGCTAGAGGCGCTTGCGTGATTCTCACTGTGATTTTCACAGTGAGAGCACGCAAGCGTCCATAGGAAAGCATTATGAATGCTTTCCTATGTGGCCGGCTGAATGCGCGCGCAGCTCGTGCCGCGCGTGCGCATTCAGCCGACGGGGAGGAGAAGAGGAGGATCGGAGGAGGAGAGCTCTCCGCCCACCGCTGGAAAAAGGTAAGTTTTAAACACTTTCCCCTTTCCAGAGCCGGGCGGGAGGGGGACCCTGAGGGTGGGTGCACCCTCAGGGCACTCTAGTGCCAGGAAAACGAGTATGTTTTCCTGGCACTAGAGTGGTCCTTTAAGAGTGTCCATATAAGAATACAAGGATGATCTAAATATAAGTTATATTGTACTGAAAATGTGTTACATTTTGTAGGTTTTATTTTTTTGTCTCTTTTAGAACAAGCCAGACTGAAACATCAATATTAGAAACATGAGACACAGGAATAATTATCTTTTTGTCTACTTTAATACCACTTTTACAATCTAAAAAAATCAAGGGGCATTCTTTGTAGTTATATAATTTATATATCACCAAGAGGAAAATATTTTAAAGAATCTGCTACAAGATTGGATCCTATATGCCATGTGCTCTTTTGACCTCACGCCCCCTACCTATATTAGACATTTATTTATTCTGTCTTATACCATCAAGAAAGTTATCTTTGTACATTTTCTATAGCAAAATGAAACAGAAGTTTATTATAAAGTACAGCTAAATATTGAAAATCAATCAAAATCACACATCAGAAACTGTTTTTTTTTCCCAGCACCTCTAATGTCAGTTGGCAACTCACCACAACTTGCTGTTTAGTGAACAGACCCCCTAGATTTATTTTCACATATATATTTATTTTCACATATATATTTATTTTTACATATATTTATTTTCACATAGATTTTTGCAGTTGCAGATTCAGAAAATGTATGCACCTAGGATAACAGAAGTCACTTGGAAAAATAACAGGTGAAGACAGATTTACTTACTTCTTAAGTAACAGAACGTCTGATCGGTAAATTCCATTTTTAGATAAATTAGTCTATCCACTAAGGATTTACTTATGAAAGAAAGAATGCAGAAAAAAATGTCAGACTTATGCTGACAGCACCACTGCTATATGCCCCCTCTCACTGTGTAATCAAGAACTGGTGTGCATGCCACATGTGTAGACTTCTCAGAACTTCCTAGGAATTACCCTTACAGTACATTAAAGGGACACTATAGTCACCTGAACAACTTTAGCTTAATGAAGCAGTTTTGGTGTATAGAACATACCCCTGCAGCCTCACTGCTCAATCCTCTGCCACTTAGTTTAATCCCTATGTTTATGAACCCTAGTCACACCTCCCTGCATGTGACTTGCACAGCCTTCCATAAACACTTCCTGTAAAGAGCCCTATTTAGGCTTTCTTTATTGCAAATTCTGTTTAATTAAGATTTTCTTATCCCCTGCTATGTTAATAGCTTGCTAGACCCTGCAAGAGCCTCATGTATGTGATTAAAGTTCAATTTAGAGATTGAGATACAATTATTTAAGGTAAATTACATCTGTTTGAAAGTGAAACCAGTTTTTTTTTCTCATGCAGGCTCTGTCAATCATAGCCAGGGGAGGTGTGGCTAGGGCTGCATAAATAGAAACAAAGTGATTTAACTCCTAAATGACAGTGAATTGAGCAGTGAAATTGCAGGGGAATGATCTATACACTAAAACTGCTTTATTTAGCTAAAGTAATTTAGGTGACTATAGTGTTTAAGTATGTGCATGTCTCATGATTGTCCTATGTTTGGCAGAACTGTCCTGAATTTGAGCTCCTGTCCTACTGTTCCAGTGTAGCTTCCTGGGCTCTCATACCTGGGGACATCAGGGAAACGCGCCCCATCAGCATAGTCTGAGTGCATCGAAAGATCTGCTCAATCCATGCAAAATGTTATCAGGGCAATAGGGCCATCCTCTAAGTGCTTCAAAAGCGCTCTGTGCATTGCCTGCCCTGAATGTGGCCAGACAGACAGGCTGCCAGTCAGCTTGGTGTGCAGTCATAGAAGATTAACATTCCCTTTATTCGGGCAGCACAGAGTGAGCATATTATTAGATGTGCTCGCACTGTGCTTGGTCACTAGGACAATGCTGAGAGTGTTTTGGTGGCGCTCTCTGCAAGATCCTGAAAACTGGTGACTCCAGACAGGCCCCTTCAGTGGGTGTGTCTGCCCTGTTTTCTGAGTGGTCCCATCTATAATTGGCATTGCCAATGAAGTGAGTCAATTTACTGATGGTGCCCCCTCTCAGGCCTGCCCACTCGTCCCAATTTATATTTTCTCAATGTTGGGGTGGTTTGCACATAGATTGATCAATTGAGTTTACAAATCACAAATATTGTCTGCACTCCCGAATCTTGTGTGGTTTATGGCTTCCATGATGACTTAGATGCCTCTGATTCCAATTTATAATTTGACTACCATTCAGTTAACTTTTTAGTCAATAGATGTACAAACCGACCTAAATAGAGTTCACCACAATGAAGTTACTTGGTTCTTTTTATTAAGAAAAAAGTTTGATCGCATATTTAGGGAGATCGGAGATACATACCCAAGTTTCACTATGCCAAGGTTACTGTATCATACTACATCTGTGCCAAATTTGAAATAACATAGTAATCAGATATATTTGGTTCCACAATAGTCATCATCCATTTTCTGAACTTGTTACTGGTAAAATGGTGCACACTCTACAAATGTAACATACTGATATACAAAGAGACAGACAGAGAAAAGCTCTCTAAAACAATTGCATATGAGTACCATTATAATCTTTACTATAAAAAACATGATACAGGAAATTAAATGTCTGCAGAGTCATTGGACAATAATATCACCCTGAACATGGAGCTGTTGAGTAGGTATCATTTGTTGTTTTATGTACCTCTGTTCCCCTACTAAGCCCAGTGAGCAACCCGTAGTGAGTGAACAGACCCACTTTGACATGCTTATTAAATTTCTAAAAAATGGATAGAAAATTATAAGGAAAAAACTAATTTAAAACCGCTCGCCCTGTGTTCTATCTTCAGAATGCTAATGTGAAATCATATAATATTCACCAATATATTTCAGTGAAACAAATTGACACATTTTTTTAAAATCTGTGACTAACGTCTACGCCATGTGATCTTTCACTGACTTTTACAAATATAATCGGGGTTCGGTTCAGATGTATTCTGTTGACCACAACGAGAATAATCATTTTTTGCATAGACAATCTCATAGTCAAAGGACACTGTAATGTTTAATACAACATGGCATTGTATATAATACAACAGAATGCATAGGAATGAAAGTAGAACTTTAAGTTGCTCCACCATACTGGTGGTTAAGTTTGTAAATTGGAAAACCAGATGAAGTGTGTCGTAGAATTCATTGAACTTTAATTGTTAATGAAATGTGAAATTATAAAATCTATAACTCTAAAAGCTGTAATTTTTAAGTAGATACACAACTGCAAAATAGATTTATTAAACTAAATGCAGTTAGTCCACTCAAGTCAGGACAATGACACCTACTGGGCATCTGTATATCAGTTCTGCATCTTACAGTGTAAGGGTTAGTTTGTACATACACACAGAAATATGTAAGTTAGGAAGGATTTTCACTCTTATTATTTAAAAGAGCTGTGAGCTTGGCTACATCACAGTTACTTGCAGGCTTCTAAGTTATTTTCCATACAGTTTTTTCAATAAATAAAAAAATATATAATAAGCCCTTTGATAGTACTACTACGTCATTACTTGACATCGCTCTGCTAGTCAGTTCCCTGGCATAATATCTGCTTAAGAATCACATGTGAGTCTGTCTACCTGTCTGTCTACCTGTATGTCTACCTGTCTATTGATGCAGTAAACCAGTGTTTCCCAACCCAGTCCTCAAGGCACACCTACCAGTCCAGGATTTAAGGATTACCCAGTTTTGTCTAAGGTGTTTTTAGAAAAAAAAGAAAAAACACCTTAGACAAAACTGGGTAATCCTTAAATCCTGGACTGGTAGGTGTGCCTTGAGGACTGGGTTGGGAAACACTGCAGTAAACTATGGGACAAACCTGGGACAGCAGGACAATAAAACCAAGTCTAGTGAGAGTTGAGAGTTTTGTCTCCTTTTAATTTTAACAACAGCCAAACATTAATTGCTACAAAATTCAGTAACTGATACAGCTAACCAAACTACAATATATCACATACAGGATTCATATTGCACACGTCTGCATGTATAAATGCAAGTACATATAACTGTACTTGTGTGTTTTTTCCCCATTCTGTGTATGACTAAATAGAATGTAAGTCACCAGAATGCTTTAGGCCAGCACAGCCGCTTTAGCTTATTCTAAAAATGACCACCATTTCGATCTTTATGATTTAGTTGTTATTTGCATAATACATTGAGAAAAAAAATGTTCAGTTTAATATTCTGCAGAAAAAAAATACCAGAGGCAGGCTACAGTTTTAGTTTTAAAGAAGGTACAAGATGCATACAATATTGATTTATATTATCAAGATTGTCATTTGATGCCACTCTGAACCGACTGATTGATTACAGGCTACTCAGACTATAACAAATCAGGATGTTTTCGTTGTTTGATTGGATTTGCAATTATGGCAGAACAGTCACTATTGAAATGATCATTGAAAAAAACAAACAAAACAACATAAGTAGAATTCTAAATATACCAAAGGTAATATGCAACTACACTGTACCAAACCTTTAATTAACACGTATTTTGGTTTTAAAATAAAAGAGCATGCTGTTTATTTAAAACATGGGATGCACAGCTAGCACAAAAAACATAGCATAAATATATATATATATATATTCTTTCAAATGTATACATATATTGTGTATAGATTACCAGTGAGAGGTATCATAAAAAAGTGTAAGTATATACATTTACATCATTTAATTTTTTTAATTCAATTTAACTGTGCTTTGCAGAAATAGTAATCACCTAGTAATGTAATATAAACATTGTGCTTGTCATTTATATACATTGTGCTAGACATTTATATAAACGGATACATTTTATAGGCTGATTTGTTTGTGCTTCGCACCAATCAGCAGGTACATATACATATAGCATTTCTGTGTGGCTAGACTACAAACCAGAGCTGGAACAGACCTTAAACAGTCAAATAGGTAGTACATATATTCAACTATTAGACATTTAAAGAATACTATTGTCACCAAGATTACGTCATCTCATTAAAGTAGTCTGGGTGCAGTTTCCCTGTCTCTCTTTGCCCTTAGAGAAGCTGCTTTTACAATGTTTACATTGTATTGCTAAGATTGCCTCTAGTGGCTGTCTGAAAAATAGGACACAATTGTCCTTGGCGCAAATAACAAAGTGTCCAGTGTAAACACACAAATTAGTGTAAAAGTAGTGTGACAACAACATTACCTTAAAAGGCTTTATAATTTTTGATCCACATTTCTGATTTATAGGCAATAAATCATATAATGAGAAAGAACACAAAAAAAAGAACTCATAGTGTAGTATTTAATATAACTTAAAATTGTATTAAAACAGCCAAATTGACATTCACAAAGGACATTGCACAAAGAAAATTGTGCTATATTTTCATTGTCCACTAGGGGACCACTTATCTCAGGTAAGATGCACACTGGGATCCGAAGAGCCCTTTTTTTTGAGATTCCCAGGTTCAAACACAGAAGTAATAGTAGGTTTCACGAGTAGCTGTTCGCTCAGTTTTTTTCTTAACATTCACCAGAATTTCAGTTCGGCTTTGAGTTTGTTGGCTAGTTATGTTCACACGGCGCGTTTCTTCCTCTCTGGACTTTCTCAAGAGCTGTGATTTCCCTTCAGTCATTTGCCTTTTTATGTTTACGTTAATTGGTTTACCAAGATTTCCATATTCGCGGTCTTTTGACTGAGATGTCATTGCGCCTAAGGTTCATAGCACTTGAGTGAGAATCTTGCCACTTTCTACAAACTTTATGTACTAATGTCCGGAATCTAACAGACAGTCACTAGAGGTGCTTTACTAAACTCAGAATGTTAACGAATATAATCTAAATGGCAAAAGTGAGGCTATTAATATTGGTTAGAATTGGAGTTGAGATGAAGAATTTTTCCAAATTGACTATTTTTGCTTCGATTTTAACATATCAGTTTAATGCTCTAAAATGCAAAGTTTACTGAAAAACCCAGAAATATCAGCATAAACAATAAGCTGTTCATCGGCAGCAGAGAAAATATTTGTTTCCAGTAAGAATAGCTATATCAATTCTCTGCCTAGAGGAGTGGTTTGTCACATTCAGTAAATATGTTGCAAAAGGTCTGGATATTTTTTTGGCATTGCATAATATTTAGCTATTATGTAGGGTATTGACAGCTGGTTGATTCACAGAGAAAAGAGACAAAAATATGTTTTTTTCCTTTGCATCTCAATTAGAAAAGTTACATTTTGTTTATTGCCCTTTTTGGGGATAATCAACAAGATAATAATGTGTGTCTGTTTTAATCGTTCTAACTGTGTAACATTAAAAAAGCTTTTTGCGGGGCCTCTGGGTCGAAATCATCTTCTCCAGGCAAAAATCTCTCAAAGAGTGCATTTTCTATTTGGTTTCATAGAGCTTCAGGAATCTTCTCCATGTGTCTAAAAGAATTGTAGGTATATTTGTGAGAGCTTCTGTGGGATATGAAATTTTATACTAGTGTTTACCACTCATTGACTGGAGAATTAATTAAACAAAACAGCTGTTAAATGGTGTATATTAAAAAAAAAAAAAAAAAAACAAGCAAACACAAAAAAACTGTTAACTACCAAAAAGTGTTAACTTCCAAACAGGTATATAAAAATTAAAGGAACACTACAGTCACCAGAACAATTACACCATAATGTAGTTGTTCTGGTGAATATAATAATTGCCTTCAGGTATTTTCATGCAAACACTGCCTTTCCAGTAGGGACACCTCCAATTGGCCACTCATCAGAGACACCACCAAGTTGCCAAAATCGGCTTACGTGTCATCACGTCGCTTATGTCATCACGCTACCACGTGATCGGACGGAACTCCGAATTCCAGGAAGTGAAACCTACAGTGCCGAAAACTACTGAGACAGACAGAGACTTTTCATACAGTACTAAATATAGGTGATTTGGACTTCTGTGTGGGAACGGAAATCTTGGATTTTACTACAAGAAATAAAGTTTTATACGTCTTTGATACAGCTGATGTCCTGCTGTTTTCATCACCGTTTATGTCCTGGGTTGTGGACTACGAGCTGGATAAGTTAGAGCAGGCTTCCACTGCTCTTCTTTTGTGAGTTTCATTCCAATTTAATTTTTTTGGTTTCAGCACTTATGCTGTATACAGTATTACACTATGGGTTTTCCCTTTGTGTTTTTTTTTTATATGTACCATATGTTCTAATCTTATTTGGAGTACCAAAGGATACTGTCTCCTGTAAGTTATTTTTTTTTTAAATATTCCACAAATATTCACTTGCAATTTTGCACAAATTGTACATTACGTTAAATTTGTCTATATATTGTGTATGCACTTTTTTGCACCTTTTTTTCACACATTTTGATGCACTTGTTTGCACTTTAAATTTTAAAGACATAGCGTACCTTTTTAATTTTTTTTTACTTAGGGGTGTTTTAGAGCTTGTGCACTTTAATATGCTGCTTTATCTTTATATCTGCGTATTTGTTTGCATTGATTATATCACTAATTTTACTTTTTTTTTTGCGCCCTTTTTTGCTTGTTTTTGTAATAGGAATAACAAATAATCTCTCATACTTTAAAACCCCCCACCCTGCCAAATAAAAAAAATTACATAAATAAAACTTCTGTAGTTGTGCATATTTTATTTTATTTTTAGGTAATCCTGTGGAACAGTAAACAAAATCGCAATATTGCCATAATGCCCATCTATCTATGCAGTCTATTTTTTTCAAATACATTTTTAAAGAATGCAATGCTGAAGTAGTTAAATTAATTGCTCTTTAATTTTGCAAATTCTTTTTTATGTTTGGTTTAGTGGCAAGAATAGTCAGTGATAAAACTATTACCAAAATACATTAACTATTCTGGAAACAATGTACACATATTTTGGATAACTTAAAGGGAATCTCCAGTGCCAGGAAAACAATCAGTTTTCCTGGCACTGGAGGGTCCCTCTCCCTCCCACCCATCAATCCCCAGGTACTGAAGGGGTGAAAACCCCTTCAGTCACTTACCTGAGGCAGCGGCGATGTCCCTCGCCGCTGTCTCCTCCTCCGTGACGCTCCTCCTCTCCATTGCGTCGGCCGGTGGGTGAGACTGATCCCGCCCACCGGCCGAGGAGACCTAATGCGCATGCGCGGCAATGCCACGCATGCGCATTAGCGCTCCGCATTGGAAAGCATTGAAAAATAATTTCAATGCTTTCCTATGGGGATTTGAGCGACGCTGGAGGTCCTAAAACAGCGTGAGGACGTCCAGCGACACTCTAGCACTGGTTTCCTGTGCTATAGAGCAGGAAGTGACCTCTAGTGGCTGTCTAGTAGACAGCCACTAGAGGTGGAGTTGACCCTGCAAGGTAATTATTGTAGTTTATAAAAAAACCTGCAATAAATACACTTGCAGGGTTAGGAGTAGTGGGAGTTGGCACCCAGACCACTCCAATGGGCAGTAGTGGTCTGGGTGCCTGGAGTGTCCCTTTAAAAAGTGTCACTGAAACTGTAAGCAAAAATAATATATAATTCACAAATCTTATATTAAATGGGAACCATCCCTTTTCTGGTAGTTGGATCATTGAACAAAACATTTGAATATCAGCTATAACTTTTACCATTTATTCATGTGTTGCTCTAGTTTCTTTTTTCTTTTTACGTCAATGTTAAAGATTTAGCAATTAACATGCTGACCCAACTCAGTCCTGGTATAGCCAGGGGACACATTGCATTGGAGAAGGATAAACAGAAGCACTGTACTGATCAATGCTCTTTTGTATGATGATTGACAGGTGCATTGTGCAAAGACAGAGAACCAAAATGATGGCACTTAAGTCCAGGACACAGGTAAGTACAAATAAAATAAAAAACATTAAATGTTAGTTTTCAAATCTCACAAATATATATTTGTTAAACATAATAATAATAATAATAATAATCTCAGGGAGAGACAGTTCCACTTAACCTTTTAAGGACCCAGGCTTTTTTTTAAATGCAGCACTTTTGCGACCAAGGTTTTTTTGGCACTTTAGCCATGCTGGTACCTTTACTACATTAAGGTTAAAGTTCTGCACTGCATGACCACATAGACCATCATGTGGTCATTCTAGGATTAAATTGGATGAAAATGACAGTAGTTAATTCAAACATACAATGTA
Organism: Pelobates fuscus; assembly: GCF_036172605.1. Lineage (NCBI taxonomy): Eukaryota > Metazoa > Chordata > Amphibia > Anura > Pelobatidae > Pelobates > Pelobates fuscus. Next base: position 301,758,564 of record NC_086320.1, read on the forward strand.
CCTTTTAGTACAATGTAGACAGGGTGCATTTTAGGACATCCTTCCTCTCCTCCAAAACACCATCACTCCTACACCCTCCTTTTTAAATTCCATCAGTCATCCACTGAAACTTCATACTCGCTCCATGTAAACACTATCTTTCCTCAGGTATCAAACATCAGGAGTCAGGTATTGGGAGTCAGGTACCAGGAGTCAGGTACCCAGTGACAGGAGTCAGGCATCAGTTTTAGAAGTATGGAATCTGGAGTTCCTTCATCAGGAGTCACGTATCTGGAGTCAGGTACCCAGTGACAGGGGTCAGGCATCAGTTATTAGGAGGCAGGTATCTGGAGTCCATTATCACAAGTCAGGTATCAGAAGTTACGTACCCAGTGACAGGGGTCAGGCATCAGTTATCAGAAGTCAGGTATCTGGAGTCCGTTATCTGGAGTTCGTTATCTGGAGTCAGGTACCAGGAGTCAGGTATCAGGAGTCTGTTATCAGGAGTCCGTTATCTGGAGTCAGGTACCAGGAGTCAGGTATCAGGAGTCATGCATCAGCCACAAACATCATTTATCAAAATAACTACCTAAGCTTGTATTATATAAACTCCCGAACAAGGGATAAATCATCATATGTAAAAATATAAAAGGATGTCTTTGATAGTTGATGAATTGTTTGTTCGGGAGTTTATATAGAACAAGTTCAACTCTTTATTTTTTTTGTATTCACTTACATAATATATTTAAAAAAATAAGCAACTCAGCTTGTACTATACTGTATAAACTCCTGAACAGGAATAAATCATCATTTGTAATAAATATTAGACTTGTTATTCTTATCAGTTAATTTGTCTGAATTTGCACCATTCGGCTGATCAGCCACAATTCTTGAACTCCAAGCCAAAATTACTTTGTTAATGAGATGCAAACTAAAATAAAACAAACAAAAAGAACCTCAGTGAGAGGCTGATCCTCTGTGAAAGACAGGGGTTAGTCTGGGAAGGCTCAGTGAAGGAAAAGGGTGGGGAATTCAACAAAAAGCCACCCCCCCCCCCCATTTTGTAATATTAGGTGATGTTTGATACCTGACTGATTCCTGACTCTTGAAGTAGCAAGGAGTTGGAGAGGAAGGAGGAGGGGAAATCATCCCTAATCTCTACTTCCATACTCTGTCAGTCATTCTTCTAAATGTCACGCTCCTACAGGACTTGATATCAGAACTGTCCCGCCAATATCAGAACTCTTGAGGGGCTTACTGATGCCTGACTCTTAATACTTTTAAATACCAGATAATGAGGGTACATAGTCAGACGAATCCACCAGCAGCAAAAGTAAAAAAGAAGGCATACAGTCTCAATCTCAATATGGTGATCCTTTATTAATGGTGTTTTGTATTGCACTTTATCATGTGACTTTAGTCACATGACTAAACACATGATTTGTCTACACTGATTATAGATATTAGTTATTAGTGTTGAGGGTTGGTTTCCACTTGCTCTATGTAATTGAGACTCTTTTTGCGATTTGATTGCACTTTGAGCTTTGATGACTGATGGAGTTTAAGAGTAGGATTGTGGAATGATGGTATTTTGGAGGAGAGAGGAAGGATGCCCTAAAATATACATAGTACAACTATAAATGGTAAACTGTAATAATGTGTTGTAAACTAAAGAATACAAGCTTAACATAGTGGACACCTGGATAAGCATGATATACTGTAAACTAGTATCCTTGCAGTGGCATATATACCGCGATCGCAGCGGTCGCAGCTGCGATCGGGCCCATCATTCCAGGGGCCCGGCTGCCCTTTTGACCCCTGCGACAGAGTGCTCTCCGCCATGTGTTGCGGCCCCGGCCCGTGCGGCAAACTGCTGGGGCAGCACGTTCCTGGGGCCCATCGGGTGACCAATGCTGTTAGGGCCACCCAATGGAGATGAATTTCCAGGGGGCCCCAGCCAGTGCTACGGCGCTTTAACAGCACAACCAAGCCCCTTGTGATGACATCACAGCTGGGAGGAAGTGACTGCCCGTCACTCCTCCCAGCAATCAGAGAGAGCCCGCACGGGTGGAAGGATAGGACCACAGGGAAAGCCACCCTCCTGCACCTAATAGGAAACAGGAGGGTGACAAACATTTTATATATGTGTGTTTTTGCTGGTGTGTCTGTCTGTGTTTTTGTGTGTGTGTGTCTGAATGTATGTGTCTGCGTGTGTGTGTCTCTGTATGTATGGGTGTATGTATGTGTCTGTGTGTCTGTGTGTGTGTATGTGTCTGTGTGTGTGTATGTGTCTGTCTGTGTGTGTGTGTGTGTCTGTATGTATGTGTCTGTGTGTGTCACTGTATGCATGTGTGTATGTGTGTGTGTGTATGTGTGTGTCTCTGTATGTGTGTGTGTGTGTGTCTGTCTGTCTGTCTGTGTGTGCCTGTGTGTCTGTATGTATGTGTGCCTGTCTGTTTGTATGTATGTATGTGTGTGTCCGTCTGTATGTATGTGTCTTTGTATGTATGTGTGTCTGTATGTATGTGTGTCTGCGTCTGCATGTATGTGTCTGTCTGTCTGTCTGTATGTGTCTGTATGTGTGTGTGTGTGTCTCTCTATGTATGTATGTGTCTGTATGTATATGTCTGTGTGTATGTATGTGTGTCTGCGTCTGCATGTATGTGTCTGTCTGTCTGTATGTATGTGTCTGTATGTGTGTGTGTGTCTCTCTATGTATGTATGTGTCTGTATGTATGTGTCTGTGTGTATGTGTGCATGTATATGTTTCTGTGTGTATGTATGTGTCTCTGTATTTATGTGTGTCTGTATGTATGTGTCTGTGTGTGTGTCTGTCTGGGGGGGGGCATGGATCAGTTTCACACCGGGGCCCCATGTATTGTGTGTACACCACTGTATCCTTATTTATTTAAATTATGCTTTTTTTAACTTGGCAGAATACATTGAGATGTCTCGTTTTTTGACTCCTGAAAAGCTACTATCTACAGCTGTTATTTAAGAGGATAAAGATTATTAGCAACCTCAGAAGTGTACAATAAAACTATAATATATCAGATATCTGTTAAAACATAATGTACCTTACAAAATGAACACAATGTACTGTAAGATCTGATATTTTAAAGTGTATTGTTCATAGCTGTAATTTACCTTTATAAATGTGACAGATAAATCTAAGCAGCACTAACACCACCCCTTCTCTTCTCCTCCAAACACAGTTTAATAAACACATCAGCAGATGATGTTTTAGGTGGGAAATTATATATGAGAATACTAAAATGTAAAAACGATCAAAGTAAATTTGAATTGCAAATGTTTTTGCACTGTTACTCAGATCTTCCTGTGGGTGAAAACTTTGAATTGCTCGGTGTTAGGTTGTTTTTTTTATTGTTATCTCATACCTCCCAACATTTCAATATTCCATATTCTTAGACAATTTAGATGGCTTACTAAAAACTATTTATGCAACTAAAATATAACAGAACAAGAACAATGTGTCTAATTTACACAGTGATTTCTAAACACATTTATGGTAGTTTAAGGACACATGACTGTGGATAATTTTTCTGTGGACCTTTTTTTATACACTGTCACGGGCCTAGAAAAGAGGGACATTAGGATTGAAAAGAATAGGAGGATTTGTGTCCAGAATAGGGACCGCCCCTTCTAACTAGGGACACTTGAGAGTATATTATCTGCTTTCCATTATTCATTATCCCACCACTCTCTGTTGTAGAGTATCAGTAAGACAACATGGTTTAACCCCTTAAGGACACATGACATGTGTGACATGTCATGATTCCCTTTTATTCCAGAAGTTTGGTCCTTAAGGGGTTAAAGAAAATATATCAACATGTATTCATGTTGATATATATTTTATTGTTAATAAACTTTAAAAATCTTTACATAGCCCTACCTATAATAATGTACCATGCATAGTGGTCACTAAGCCTTATTGAATCACTTCGTAATCCACAAAAGTGATTAAATTATTTAATGCATAAGGATATATCCAAGTGACATATCCCCTGGGCAGATGATCAACTACCTATTCAATTAAAGAAACACTCCAATCACCGCTACAACCTATTCAGCACCACATGGTTAGCTTACAGGGAGATTATGGCTTGCAGAAGAAGATGTGCCTGGTGGACAACAGGTTAATTGTAAACCTTCCTTAAACAGCTTTAATGGTGATGGTGTTCACGTGTCCCTTTTAATACAGGAACATACAACCGCAGGAACTATAACCTGTCAGCAGTTTAGATTTTTGGATTCACTCTTTAGTAAATAAACCTGTAAGATTTGTAATTCACCTTTCACCACCATGCAATGTCTATGACTATTATTGATCATATTTAATTAGCTTAAAGGGAAAGATTTGGTTCAGTGAATGACAAAGGGCTTTTTTTTTTTTTTTTAAATGCTACTGACGAATTCACACTATATAAATTCATTCTTGCACGAACAAGATGATGCAACGTATATTTTATAACTAAGTCAGCAGTTAATTAAAATGTTTCAGCAATGGCTCACACATACAAAGTGTCATGAATAAATGCACAATCACTCTATAAGTTGAGCATTGACAAGGAAATTACATTTCTTCTATCTTCTAGTCGTTCCTTTCCTGAAAACCTGAGGCCAGTAAAATGGAAATACAGTGTAACAGTTGCCAGGAGGTTTGATAACAGGAGAATGATTTGTTGATTAATTCATGGTAACTGGAAATAGCTGATATTAGCAAACAGGCATGCTGCTTTTAGGAATAAATACTTCCAGGCTTTTAAAAGAACTAATCAGCTAATCTTCTGTTTTGCTGATTGACCAGCTTGGTCTACAAAATATGATTAAATATTATTTTCAAACAGAACGTTGCACTATTGACTAAGGAGATACCTCACCTAAATGGCATGCGCTGTTTGGAAAACTGAGGCAAATCCAAAACACAAACATATTTTTCAAAGATAAGCTTTTCATTTTCAATTACTTTGACCTGATCCTGTTTCAGTTTTACAACTCAGAGGGAAAAAAATATATATTTTCTATTACCCAGAGCTTAACAACTTCTGAGTTCTAGATTTTAAAACATAAAAAACATTGTTGGACAAACTAACAAAATTTAACTTATCGAGCAGGGCTGCAAAGGTTCCAGGACAAGGAACTACAATGCATATTTTACTTCTGAAAATGTAAAGTTACTGGAATGACATCCTACAAAGCCGTTCATGGAAACCCTGACTTGTCCATGTATATTGACTGTATAAATACGATCCTTTCGTCTTGTTGATTTTTTTTTATATAAATGGCAGTAGGTCATGAAGTCACCTTCAATCTCCCCAAAACAGCTCTGTCAATTATCAATCTCTCAACCACACCCAGTCACTTTCACTTAAAATGGAAATTAAACTAAAAACAACCAGTCAAACTAAAATTAAACTAAAAACAACCAGAAAAAACTCTATTTGAAGAATTATTCCCAACTAGATCACAAATGATGCCATAATGACATTTTGACATTTCAAGTTAAAATTAACATTTTTTAAAATAAATCCACTAAGGACAAGCATTTCTCTCATCATGTAAATTAAGCAAATATTGCTGTAGTATGATATATGTTAAATTAGAGAATGGTCCATTAAATATATATATATATATATAACCTCAGAATAATATAGTCAAACCGACACACAAAAAAAATAAAATAATAATGGACTGCAACTATAATCTCACCATCTAATTCTCACTATCTAATATGACCATTATTCTCTGCTCCTTATGCTTTATTTTATTTTAATAAGAATGGGAATTTGTAAATAAATTGTTGCAATTTTAACTTTATATGATTGAAGCCTAAATTACAGAAAATTATGAGCACATTTTCCCATATGTTTGCAAGATCCCAGAATGTGACATATAATTATTTTTAATTATTCTTGGAAAACTCATAAAAATCTCATTCCAGAATGGGATTCTTAACAACGTCGTAGCATTATGGGCATTTCAATATAATTATGCAGGGTTTCAGTATCACATAAAGTTGCCTTTATTGAGCAATAATCCTTCATTTACTGATACTATTGTCTCAACTTATTGTATAACTATTTTAACTTTGCCTGACATGAGTTAAATAATTTTGAAAATAATTAAATGATAAGAGACTAAAGCTGAAAATCCTAAAATGGTTATGACTACATGTAAATATTTTTTCCAGATAGTTTGTACTCAGATGTGTTTTAAATCATCAAGGCGTATAAAAGAACAAAAGTTTTATTTATTCAAAACTTCAATGTCAAAACGACTTTGATTTCCAATGTCTCTTATTGTTTTCCATCCAATTACAAGATCCTTTATGTATTTCCAAAGGGTTTTGGGGTAATAACAAGTATTTTGCTAAGCATCTTAATTTTCTGCTTTATCTTTAGAAATTAACGTAAAACTGTTCTTAAGAATGTATCATCTTGTGTTCAAAAGAGCGTGAAAGATAAATGGGTTCCTTTCCTTTCATGAGTTGAAATCGAAGTCACCCATGCTTCATAGCAATTACCCAAGCTTCCACTGCCAGATAATTCTAGCCTATATCCTTCAAGAGACCTTGAAAGTAGCAGTTTTAAAAATGATTGAAAACTTATCACAACTAGAAAAAATACTAAATTGTTTCAAACCTGTTATGAACTAAATAATATGACCCTAACTATTGAAATATTAACTAATTATATGTTATTTTTAAAGTTTTTTGAGCACTTGATCCATATCCCATTTTCTGTATTCCATGTTTCATAAGGTTGATAGGTGAATGTGATTAACTATAAAAATAACCACACGCATCACATGCTTTAAAACACCCTCGATTCTAGGAATTCTTGACTTCCATCCTTCTCCAACCATATAGTCTTAACAGCTCTGGGGGTCTCCAGTATAAAGATCAGGTGTTAATTCTGGCAGAGACATCTGTAGAAAAGGACTCCTGCCTCACCCCTGTACGTGCAACATTGTAACTGGATATATGTATATATATTTGACACATAGTTTGAGTTTCCCTTCCCATTGACTTGGTGGCTCCTGTTTGCAGACGTGCAATGTACACTACAACAGAGAGCTGCTCTACTCTCAAACACAAAGCTGAGATGCCACAAAATGTCAGTCCATGAAATGATGAGAAAAATGTGTTCTAGTGTAACATCCATAATTGAGACACATAACTCCTTTAAAAATACTTACTAACCATCTGTCTATCCTCTATTTTTAAAAATTATTTCTTTCTACTCCCATTACCAATATTTTAATTAACATTTAATTCATATATTAACCCTTGGTTTAGAGCCCTAAAATGGGTCAGTAGTTAGAAGACACATTCAGCATACTCGTTTGGGTTAAACAACTACGGGAATTAATTATTAACTGTAGTGGCACTACATTCCCCTTTTCTTCAGAGACCCACCTGACACTAGGAATAAATAATAAAGGTGTAAAAGTACAGATTTTATTTGAAGCACACACTTTTTTATAGTTTTTTTACAACTGGAAAATAACTGTGCTAAAACCAGTATTTGGGCCACCCATTAAAAAGGGTCAAAATCCATAACTAAATGTTGTGAACATAGTCAGTCATGTCAGGGTATCTCCACTGGCAGACATTTTTGCGTAAGATAGAAATTAAAAATGTATACTGTAAGTTATCATTTAGCAGATGTGACCATTTTGTAACAGAAAACAAAAAGACATACACATTTTTTTTCTCTGTGCCTCTATTCATTCAAACTCTGGAATGCGGATAGTGTACACATTGAGCAGAGATAAGACTCTCTACAAGAAGGGGGGTTGAAACAGCCCAGAGACACATATATTAGATATATACATATATACATATAAACTAACTATAATTATATTTACTCATATAAAATATATTAATAATATTGAATATTCATGGGTAGAATAGCAATGAGGAAAGTCATATTATTAAACTAACATTATGTGAATGTATGTAAAAGACATGTATATATCACATGACGTCATATTACTAAGTGCTACAAACATAGTTTCACACAAGAACCAGACAAGGATTACAAGTAACAGATAACACTAAAAGTAATTAATTTTACATTTTAAAGATAAAACATGGATACAGTACCCCATTATTAGAGAAGGTGAAACCAAGGCTAGATGTGTCAAAGTCTAAATTTTATGGCCCAAAAAGTAGACAGTAAATCTGCTAAAAAGAACCAAAACTCTTTGAAGAATTGACAGGTTTTTGATGAAAGGTACCATAAAAGATAAGTCAAATGACAAATGCATCACAAAATTCAGTTAACCCCTTATACTAGGTGGTAGTTGGAATTCCTGACGAGATTTTTTTATGGTGTTACTACACCATCTATTTATCAAAATCTAGATGATAGCCTGTAGGAAAGACATGCCCACCTTACTTTATTGGCCACTTTAAACTAGTCACTCAAAGAAAGCTGGTCCTTTAAAAATGGAGCGTAGCTAAAGAAAGAAGATCTGAAATCTGGAGCAGGAGCTAGACACACCTAACTTTCTGCATCTCTTCAAATTAATTTTGGGACACTGAAAAATCTAACACTTGTCTTTTTCCAACCAAAACTTTGAAATATTCTTAATCAATACTCTGACAACTTTCATATTATTTACAATTCTCCTCCCATACTTGCATACACAATTTGGAGGCACTGCTGAGATAATAAGTTGACATTATATTTTACACAGTAATTCAGAGGCATTGCTATTTGTGTAATTCATGCAATATTAGTCTTGGTATAGAAAATAGTTTTGTATGGAGATTAATTCAGTGTATAAAATATGGCTGATAAATCAGATAGTGAGAAACGGTTCACAAAACTGAAATTTGCTCCTTTAGGTATTTTACATGACAATCAATTTTAATATTCAGATGATGAGGATTGGCTACACCAGATTAGACAAGAAAGTTGGTTATCAATTAATGATATAATGGATAAGTCACCTCTAATAAACCCCTTAAGGACAGAACGTCTGGAATAAAAGGGAATCATGACATGTCACACATGTCATGTGTCCTTAAGGGGTTAAACATCTTAGCAACATGGATGAAGAATGTATGATACAATCTGTTATCCAGAGATACTGAATTATCTGAATTTAGGGATAGTAATCTATAATCAGGAAAGGTGAATCTTCTGCAAATGTAAAATCTGGTTAAAATTATTCTTATTGGTTATTGGATGAGAATGAATGGTTAACTGATCTAGTATGAGAATCATTGTATTTGTCATTGTACTATAAAAGGTATATTTTCTTTGAGAATTGTAGCCAGCAGTGAGGGAGTTAAGTGGGATTTAAACTGTTAGCCAAAGGTTTTTTTTTTTTTCAATTGCTTTAAGCTGTGCTGCTGCGATGATGCAAAAAATTCTGTGTAAAGGAGTTTCCAAACTGAGATGCTAAGTTCTGTGTTAAAGTATGTCTAGCTAACTTCAAAGCGAAGTGTCCTGTCGTAAATCCGTTGAAATTCGCATCTATATGGGTAAAACTGTTGCTATTTAGCTATCTGTGATTGTGTTAAACTGATGCCATATTGTATATTTTTGTTACACCTAAATATTCACTGATTATTGTAATGTGTAAAATATGAATTCTCTAATAAAACGTACTCCAGGGTCTATAAGAGTTAAAATCGTGGGTAGCTCTAAGCTTTAAATCAATCAAAGGGAACAGTGCCAATACATCCATTTTTGATATAATAAAAATTTTTGGATAATTTTTATGAAAATATTTTGTAATATTTATCACCCCATAAATATTCTCAAAGTCAGGAAAGCAGTTCACATGCATCATGGGTTTGCTAACATGGGTTCTCCTGGTAGCTGATTTAGAAACAGGGAGAAAGTCAGTGTCTTTCATCCAGAAACACTGGAAAACTAAATCCTTTAGTGTAATGTACTATATCTTTTTACTGTAGATGCATTATTTGTCTCACACAGGTTTTACATGCAGGGAATACAAAGTAAGCGCGGTAATAGTGTTTTATGGCTGGTATGCAGTAAATGCATTTCTGAATGACTGCATTAGGATATTATTATTATTGGTATCAAAGAATAATATTAACCCCTTTATGATAGATGACTAGCTAAGACAGTCATGATAAAGTGATCTTCTTTACTCATTATCATGGAGTAGTTAATCAGAATGCAACGTAGAACGTTCGTTAATGTATATAGTACTTTATTGTGATCTTGATCACCAGCGTACTAACATCACCAGTGCACAAAATGACAGCCATGAAGCAAAAAATACTTCAAGCCCTTTCTCATTCTAATGTCAATTTCATCTCCCAAGTTGCCCCATTCCTTGCCATCTAACTTCAGTGCAACCATAGATTTTATTTTCCTTAACTTTAATTTTGTAAGCAGACTGTCAAACTGTCAGAACTCACAAACACACTACATTTCACCATGCACAGTGAGCCTACACTTAAACGAACAACACCTAATGGTACCAATTTTCAAGAGATGATTCAGGTTGTTCAAAATGAAGGCCATTATAGCTGAAAAGGAAAAAATATCCAACTCAACTAGTTCTACACCTCAACTATTTTGGCTTTACCTATTACATTTCCTAGGTCCATGCTCTCCCACTCCCCCCATCATTTTCTGCAGTTCAAGGCTAATAAATAACCCTAACTGTCTTTGTGTTTCTGTCTAATAATGTTATTGTTTAATAATGATTTCATTATTTTGACTATGACTATTATTTGTCTTGAATTTAAGTTTTCGAAGCATTAACTTAGCAATTTTTATGTCCCCTGCGCTGTTTAATATAATTTACTGAAGATTTGTTGTAAAGGTTTAATATCTAAAATGCAATGATTAGGGAAGTAATATTACTATTATATTACTATTAATATTAATATATAATTATATAACTATTATGTCTTGATTATCTTGAATGTATGAACACTAGAGATGTCCCAAACAGTTCGCCGGGAACTGTTCGCCAGCGAACATAGCTTGTTCGCGGTCGCCGCGGCGGGCGAACATATGCGATGTTCGGTCCGCCCCCTATTCGTCATGGAGGTGGGAGGGTCTGGGAGGGAGGGTCTGCTGCTGATTGGCTGGAATGTGTCTGCTGACTGTGAGGTACAGGGTCAAAGTTTACTCAATGATGACGAATAGGGGGCGGACCGAACATCACATATGTTCGCCCGCCGCGTCGAACGCGAACAAGCTATGTTTGCCGGCGAACAGTTCCCGGCGAACTGCTCTGGACATCTCTAATAAACAATAAAAGAAAACAGAGATAGGGATATTATAAGGTTGTGCATAAATCGTACCTTGCAGTAAAGGTGATAAAGAAAGGGCAGCAAACTTTTTTTCATTGACAAAATTATTTTATATAAATTTGAAACAAAAGAATTACAATTGTTCTGTTAACTATATTGGAATTCATACAATGTGCATATTACTACTACCGTACTATGAAATGCTACAAATAGGGCTCTATTCCGAAAACAAGTTGTGGTGAACTGACTTTTACAAATTAAATAGTAGAGTTGGACACATTGTCCATTTTATTTAACCCCTTAAGGACCAAACTTCTGTAATAAAAGGGAATCATGACATGTCAAACATATCATGTGTCCTTAAGGGGTTAAATACACTTATAGGAATGATCTGTAATATGCAGTTTAGTGAAATTATAGACCTATGAGCTTAACTTCTGTGACTGGGAAAATATTTGAAGGGCTATTAAGGGATAATATTCAGGAATTCATTGGGTAGAACTTTGTTATTAGCAATAATCAGCATGGTTTTATGAAACATAGGTCATGTCAAACTAACCTAATTGAATTCTACGAAGAAGTAAGTAGAAGTATAGATCAGGGTGTTGCAATGGATGTTATCTACATGGATTTTGCCAAGGCATTTGATACGGTCTCTCAAAATAGGTTAGTCTTCAAACTAAAAGAAATTGGTCTAGATAAATATTCTTGTTCATGGGTAGAACATTGGCTTAAGGATAGACAAGTTGTCATTAATGGTACATATTTATAAAAGATCTTGAAATAGGCATTGAAAGACATGTTTCAGTGTTTGCAGATGACACAAAACTTTGTAAAGTAATAAAATGTGAGCAGGATATTGCTTTGCTGCAGAGGGATTTGGATTGATTGGACACTATACTTAAAAGAAGAAAAAATACCACACCAAGAGGACAAAGTTTTAAATTAGAGTGGCAAAGGTTTAATAATAATATTTACTTTACTGAAAAGGTAGTGAATGCATGGGATAGCCTTCCAGCTAAAGTGGTAAAGGTTAACACAGTGAGAGAGTTTACGTATGCATCGGATTGGTATAAGACTATCCTAGCTATAAGATAAGGCCAGGGACTGATGAGAGTATTTAGAAAACTGGGCAGACTAGATGGATCGAATGGTTCTTATCTGCCGTCATATTCTATGTTTCTATTTTTCTATGTTTCTATGTCTATGTTTCTATGTTTAGTGAATAGCGTTGCAGTTTTCTTAAAAGCAAACGTTTGGCATTGTTTGGCCAGAAGTTGTGAGATTGGTAGGTTTAACAAAGAAATTAGTATAAATATTGCATGTTATTATTCACATTTGGCTCAAACAGACAAAGGTGCTGCTATCCCTTTACTTAATTTACTGATACTTTATTACGTCTTGATCTGATTTAGTTAGTTTTGTGTTCAAATGTCCCATGGTTTTGCTACAATTACAAATTATGTTTATGTACTTGTAAGGAACACAATATAAGGACACAGGATCTATGAAAAATGTCTTGCCTGGGTTTATTCTTTATAATTTGCTACTGTACAAAACTGGGGTACAATGCTGTTTTTGTACTCAAACTGTTAATGTAAATCAGGATAGTTTTGTGGAACATATTCTCAATAACTCTGTTCTAAAATCTGATAAACATGCAAACCACTAAATATCTTGGCTGTTTGATAAATACTTCATTATTTTTAGACTGATTCCATACAATCACACAGTCATTTGTTGAATGTAATTGTTTGAGAGATAAGGTCTCTTGATTATTCCATAATATCTCTTGATTATTCCATAATTTCTGCAACCATAAAGAATTCGATCTGCCTACTGATCACCTTTCAACAAATTGTTTATGGTTCTTAGCTAAATTCTTATTATGAACTGACCAGGCAATTTTAGGCCAAAAAAGAACAAACTGAAGAAGAAAAACAAAATCATCTATTTTCCATGTTCAACTACTATGGCCTGTTATTTAAATTTCCTTTGACAATTCTCAAAAATTACCACTTTAATGAATAACACTAACAAAGTTATCCACTGAACTGAGAATTTTAGGCAAAACTGAGGCTAGATCTAGATGAGCTATTTTAGCCTCATTTGTGCCATTCAAAATATTAAAATATTACAATTTACATTATATATATATATATATATATATATATATATATATATATATATATATACATATATATATTATCAAAATGTTAAAATATTTGCAAAATATTAAATCATTCTAAACATTTTACCAAAAATATTAATAAATTTCAACCATTTAGCCAAAAATATTAAATAACTTGAAAATCTTATCTCAATGCATTACATCACTAAATTCAGATTTTAGGGAATAACCCTGTAACTGTCATAGTCAAGATCAATGTTTATAAATTAAGTCTCATTCAATCCCTGAATTTCACAATTTAACATTCTCAGTTTGTTGTTAAAAAAAAAAAAAAAAAGAAAGAAAGAACTAAAAGGCAGAACCTTTGAAACTAGTTTTGGAAACAACTTGTCTTTTATCACATGAGGAATTCCTCTACAGACCATCACACATGTCATATGTCATAACTGTCAAGAATAAAATTATAAGTAACAAATTAAGTAACAAATAGACATACTCTAAAATACAGTAAAATAAGTCAACTATAAGGATAAGGGAGGCCATTATGCTAATATACCAAAATTTCTTGGTGCGTTTTTCCACCCGTAACTTCGCATTTAAACGTGTAATGAGAGGTAAAAAATAAAAGGCTATAAATGAACTGTCCTTATCTCCCTAATTTCTAAGACAAATATATACATATATATATATACGATACCAGTAGAGAGGACTCAGGAGTCTTTCAAGGTAAATTTCATCTGTCGCTTTATTGAACAATTACAAATTGACACAACGTTCCAGTTGACGTTTCAGTCTGATCATAGCACCGGGAGCTGTGTCTCCCTCTCCCCTGCTGGCTCTGCAGGACCGTAGGGTAGATCAGAGATCTCCCTCTCTGGTCCGCTAGCAGTGTAATCCCCGCAGGGGAGGCAGGGAGAGAGGACCCGGGAAAGCTCTAACCTGTAACTCCATCGGATTCTCCTCTCGCGAGTTCGGAGCTTTGCCATGGTTACCATGGCAATGCTCCGAATCTCGTGAGAGTGAACTCTAGCAGCTCCTGAGGATACTAGAGTTCACTCTCACCACTGGGACCACCAGGGCTTCTTCACCAGACCACCAGTGTTTGTCCCCCCTCCAGGCAAAGGTAAGCAGGGAGGATATCAAAATTATTATTTCCAATTTAAAAAATAAATAAATTATATATTCATGAATTTGCCCTCCCACCCCCACAGACCCCACACCACACAATAACTACCCCCATACACACCACTGCCCCCCTATACACACACAATTACCCCCATACACACAATTACCCCCATACACACACACTACCCCATACACACACACTGCCCCTGCATACACACAAACTGTACCCATCACACACTGCTCCACATACATTGTACCCCTCACACAACCTGCCTCCACACACACTGTACCCCTCATACAATCTGCCCCCACAAACACACTGCCCCCCCACACACTGTACCCCTCACGCACAAGCTGCCCACATACTCAAAAACTGTACCCTTCACACACACGCACACTGCACCCCTCACACACACGCACATTGCACCCCTAACACACACTCCACCACTCACTCACACACACACATATTGCACACCTCACACGCACTACTGCCTCTATCCTGGCAGATCTCAGGTAAGTTGTTAAACTGTTCTCAAACAATTGTACTACTTACTCTGGGAGGACACTATGGCACTACTGGCACCATAACCACTACAACGTGCTGTAGCGGTTATTGTGCCTGGATTGTTTATTTAAATAATCTACCAGTGCCCCTCTCAAGATTACGTTCAGGATCTGTGCTTGAACAGCAAGCATTTCTGCCGAACAGGGGCCCAGTATATGCCACTGCGCTGTACATATATACAACCTAAAATATTTTGACTTGGGGCACCTTGGAAAAATATTAAAATATTAAGGGCACCTTGAACCTAAAAAGTTTGGGAACCACTGCTCTATAACTTTCTGCAGTGGATATGTGGCATAGAGTGACCTGGCACCATTCACCTGTTTTATTTCAGACTGTTTAACCTGAGTGACGATGTTTGACTAATTGTGTTGGGCAAACCAAGCTTTAGAACTCTCAGGCTGGATGAATTTGACATTGACAATGCAGAAGTGATAATTCCAAATTCAAAATATAGATAAGATATGAATGGTCCCTGGCCAACAGAAAAAGCCCCTGTTTAAATGTAACCATTGTTAAGAAGGAAGTTTGATAATAAAACAGGGATCATTGAACTACAGCGGTTATTTTGCTTGGAAAGAACCCTATTCCGAATCTTGGTACAATCTGCTTTCCTCAAGTCTCAAAGGATGAGCTTGTATCCTCTAGTTCTGTAAATGAAAACGTAAATACTTTGCTCTGACATTGTATATATTTATTTAGTGGCATCATACACCTTTAGTGTATTTATAAAAAAAATATATTTGTTTATAGATTTTGGGGGGATAGATTTGTTGGGGGAGACTTGTATATCACTGGGGATACAGCAGAAGAAGTAAGTGTTTATTGTCCGTCTTGAACATTGCATTGTAGATGGGTAGGGAATTACGTAGGTATGTAACACATGGTTTGAAGGAACCATCTCTCTTACCCTATGTATGTTTAGTGATGCAGGAACGGTAGGGTAAGAAAAAGTATTTATTTTGATATGGGTGCGATGTTTGTTTGGAGGTTTGATCTGCGGCAGATCATACCTCATCTTTAATTTGAAGGTATATGTTGGGATTTCTATGTACATGTCCAACCTTGCTTAGTACTTGGAACAACTAAGAAAACAGTCAGATGTAAGAAAATTATATCATATGTGAGGTCCCCTGCACTGTTTTATAAACTCAAATTCCACTAGGGAAAAGTCCCCTAGAGTACCCTTAATTTGTATATAGTGTGGAGTATGTCCTATTTGACAGTTGGCAGTCCAGACTACTTGTTGTTTTTTTTGTTTTTTGTTTTTTTTCAAGTCAAGGTAAATCTGACATGATTATCTGCAAGGTACCTTGTGCAAGGGACAGGAAGCAGAGTGTCTATTTGTGCAAAGTCTGATTTTACAAAATGTCAATCATAGTTTTTTTTTTCTTTCTAACAAACATTGTTAAAGAAAATGTTAATATATGTCCGTGTCCTATCTCTTATTCAGGTAAAGGCTGGTTTCATTCACAATTTAGATAATACTGGGATACTGTAAGAACAGTGCTGCAAGCTGTTACTGTTAATTTTAGCACCTGTCAACACTCATAGCAGGGAACTATGTAGGAGTGACTGATAATAAAACAACATTTATTAAGCAGAATGTTAAAATATGTCAATAACAAAGTGTTAAATATATCAGTAACAAAGTGTTTAAACAGTGATAGAGTTCTGTCATGTTCTTCTTCGAGACAATGGAAATACTGATAACATGTTAACAAAATTCAAGTACCTAAGAAATTAAGAGGATAAAAAGAAATAAAAAATTATGATAAAAAATATGTATAATTTTAGATTTATGTTCCATTATATATATATACGTGTCTGTGTAATTTTAAAATTCTCTATATTTTACATTTTAAAATTATCTAATAAAAATTAAATATATATATATATACATATATGAATCTAAAATTATAAAAATTTATATATATATGTATATATATATATATATATATATATATATACATATATATAAATAATTTTAAAAGTCTGTATATTTTACATTTTAATATATATAATGTATTGCAAAAAGGAAATTAATAACATTTAAAATTATACTGTATTATATATCATGCCTCTGGATCTTAAGTTGTTTAGTCAAGTAAGGGGGAAAACATCAATATGCCACCTTTTCTCATCAGCATATATTTTAGCTATTTTTATCACTAGGTTTGACAAATTAAGTATATGAGTAGTATAACTTCAGATGGATTTAATATTCATTATATTATGTGTTCCATTTATACCCTGCATTCATAGTAACCGGTTTAGCTTTATCTATCACATCTCATATTAGGGATAATCAATAAATGCATTAAAAAAAAAATAACCAACAGAAAAAATGCAGTTAAAGACAATAAAAGCACAAATGGTATTTATACTTTCATCTCCAGCTATTAGTGAACTACATTTCCGATGATTCCCTGCAAGCAAGAGAAAATCCAAGTTTGAAAACATCTGCAGGAAAATTGAATCTCAAACCCTAGAGATTCTGATGTCCATTTGCATTTAAGTAAATGCAGATTTAAATTATTGACCTTATTTGAAAGCAGCAGAATAGGAGTCAGTTTATTAACTGTATCAGCTTATCTATATGAAATGGAAAGTCAGACACACTGGTTATTTAGGAACAGTCTTAATCTAGGATTCTGACACTTGGTTAAAAGCCTATAGAATTCAAGGCATTTGCCCTCTCCTGTTTGATAGCTAGGGAAATGCACAAGATGAATTCCTATTGCCTTGCTTGCAGACTCACTACTGGTAATGGTTAACATTCATTCTCAAGTCCAATACATTGAGCAAGGCAATTCCAGTACAGAAAATCGATTCTAAGAACACAGCTTAACAAGATGCACTTTGTCAACCCAAAGAAAAACGCACTCAGACTTCAGTTTCAGAATTCTATAACACAAAAGGACAATGGAACTTTACACTTAACTTCGGTAACACTTACAAGTTTCATAGGAGATGTAAAGTATTGATCCAAACAAAGTAGGGAACGACTCATAAGGTACAGCTGGTGACATCCTGTTTTTACTGAGTAGGCAAGGAGGATGACAGGCACATTACTTAAATATGAAGATCCCAATAATAGTTGTATATTTGTAAATATAAAATATTGTTATTAAATTCACTCCTATCAGGACCCTTTACAGCAACTGCCCCTTTGTGGGGCCATAAAAGGATAAGGAATATGGGTTATCAGTTACCTGGGAGCTAATCGGTATCGAATGCACTCACTCGGTTACCTGGTTTATACAAAATTGGGCAATTTTCATTGAGAGAGAGAGAGAGAGAGAGAGAGAGAGAGTGTGTGTGTGTGTGTAAAAAAAAATAAAAAATATATATATTTATATTTTATAATTATATATACTTTGTAAAATATATATCCTAATGTAAAATATAAATACTATATCTAAAATATAAAAACTATCTGAAATTAAAAAAAATACAAATATGATAACTTACTGACTCCAGATTTAATATGTCGATCTCCTTATAACATCCTCTGGGTCACTGAGACCAGTTCAATATCATACATCCTTCCAGGAAGCAGTGTATCAATCCCCACTTTAGAACGCTATGTTGCAAGTATGATTGAGAAGGTTCTCAGCAGATAACGGAGAAGGGAGCAATTCAATGTAAATTGTCTAGCAGTGTTGTTGAGGAGAGTCCTGTGTAGTGTTTGCAGAGCTCCAGCTAGGACCCACTGGAGTGAGGTGTGCAGGCTCTTTGGTAAAGCAGATAAGTTTAGCCAGAAAGGGGCAGGCAGAGCACAGCTTGAAGGCTATACTCGTCTTCTTCAACCTTCTCAATGAGTCTGTACGGGTGGAAAAAAGATCTCCTTCCCACGGGGACAGCCCAGCCATATACAGCCAATCCACAGCAGCTCATCCACGAGGTGGGCAGTACCTGGTCCAGGGCTGCCACTGACCAGCCTCACTGGGCATCCACATCAATGGGAGAGCTGCCTATCTGCCTGGCTCTGTGTGATACACAGCCTTACACTGGGAGTCAGGAAAATGATTCACTGCACAGAAAGAGCCATTCAAATCCTGACTCAGTGTGGTATTCCTGTTTTTTTTTTTATTCTTAGACTGCCTGCCTTCTGAGTGCTTTATAACAGCAGTCAGTACTATGTGGATTGGGACAGATACATTGCTCTGGAACTGAAAGGTCATCCTTCTATTCTGTAAAGTATTGTTAGAGAGAGATGTCCTTCACTGGTAGAATTATTTATTGTGTTTTTAGCCAGCAAACTTGACATACAGCTTTGTAAAATCTAAATAATAGTGGTCTCTTACACATTGTCTGTCTGTGTGTCAGTCAGTCTACCTGTCTGTCTCTCTATGTCTGTGTGTCAGTCTGCCTATCTGTGTGTCAGTCAATCTGTCTGTCTGTGTCTGCCTGTCTGCTAGTCTGTTTGTGTGTCTGTCTATCTATCTGTCTGTCTGTCTATATCTATCTGTCTATTCTATTTGTTTTTACTAGTTACAAACGTGAATCCTATATGTATAAATACGTCATTCAAAATACAGATCACATATCATGTCGAACCGATATGATTAACGATTGTACATGTTAATAGGCAAGAAACAACCTCTATGAATTGTACAGGATACATGCTATAAGCTAAACACATATGTTCACAAATACAAATTTATAAAAACTTTACTTTAAAAAAAAAAACAAAAAAACTAAATTCAGGACACAACTTTAGTTTTACACTATACTAGACCCTCTTGGCAGGTTTCAGCTTGCCGCATTGACTTTCATTTTATTGTAGCAGTCTACATTTTCATTAAAGAGACATTGTACCAAGCTCAGATATTATAAAACATATTAAGTGCACACTCTCAGGTGAGTACACAGCACAAACGTCTCTTTCTCCTATGACTCCAAACATGTAAATATAATCTGCATTTAACCTTTTTTTTTTTTTTTGGAACTGTTCTCTATAAACAAAACATAATTATAAATATATTCAGAAAGGATTTCCCTGGACAGAATTATTAATGATTTCAATTGTGTGAAAACTGCTTCTGAACAATAGGCATGTGAAAAAAAGGCTTTCATTTGTTGTGTTTTTAAACACTGTAAGACAAAATCGACAAAATAAATAGAGTGAGCTAACTAGGCTAATCACTTAATATGTGTTTATTGTGCTATAGTTTATATTACATGTTTACGTTCGATTAAATACACACTCAGAGGGATTAAATGGGTAAGACAATAACATAAATAGTCACAGTCAGCGCAGTCATGAATGCCTTTGCGTATAGAGGTATATCTACTAAACAGTGGATTTCAATATCAGAGACAACATGGGTTTACTTCAGGGAGATCATGCCAAACTAATCTTGCTGATTTTTTTGATTGGGTAACTAAAATTATAGATCAGGGTGGTGCAGTAGACATTGCTTACCTAGATTTCAGTAAGGCTTTTGACACTGTTGCACATAGAAGGCTGATCAATAAACTGCAATCTTTAAGTTTGGATTCCAATATTGTTGAATGGGTAAGGCAGTGGCTGAGTGACAGACAACACAGGGTTGTAGTCAATGGAGTATATTCAAAGCTTGAGCTTGTTACCAGTGGGGCACCTCAGGGATCTGTACTTGGACCCATTCTCTTTAATATTTTTATTAGTGATATTGCAGGAGGTCTTGATGGTAAGGTATGTCTTTTTGCTGATGATACTAAGATATGTAACAGGATACGCCAAATGGCAAATAATTTAGGTAAACTAGAAAAATGGTCAGAGCTGTGCAAACAGACATTTAATGTGGATAAGTGCAGGATAATACATCTTGGATGTAAAAACCCAAAGGCAGAGTACAGAATATTTGATACCCTACTAACCTCAACATCTGAGGAAAGGGATTTAGGAGTAATTATTTCACATGACTTAAAGGTAGACAGACAGTGTAATAGAGCTGCAGGAAATGCTAGCAGAATGCTTGGCTGAATAGGGAGAGTTATTAGCAGTAGAAAGAGAGAAGTGCTCATGCCATTGTACAGAACACTGATGAGATCTCACTTGGAGTATTGTACGCAGTACTGGAGACCGTATATTCAGAAGGATATTGATACTTTGGAAAGAGTTCAGAGAAGAGCTACTAAACTGGTTCATAGATTCCACAATAAAACTTACCAGGAAAGGTTAAAGGATCTTAACTAGTGATGTCGCGAACACGAATTTTTCAGTTCGCGAACGGCGAACGGGAACTTCCGCAAATGTTCGTGAACCGGCAAACCGGGAGAACTGCCATTGACTTCAATGGGCAGGCGAATTTTAAAACCCACAGGGACTTTCTGGCCACAAAAGTGATGGAAAAGTTGTTTCAAGGGGACTAACACCTGGACTGTGGCATGCCGGAGGGGGGTCCATGGCAAAACTCCCATGGAAAATTACACAGTTGATGCAGAGTCTGGTTTTAATCCATAAAAGGCAGAAATCACCTAACATTCCTAAATCACAATGGATATGGATTGACACCTGACATATGACATATTGACACCTTGACACATGGATTGACACCTGTCCTCAGATACCCTGATACACACTGACACAGAGCAGAATAGGGACTATTCCCCCTACATAGGGTCACTTGGCAGATATGGATTGACACCTATCCTAAGGATCCCTGATACACACTGACACAGAGCAGAATAGGGACTGTTCCCCCTACATAGGGTCACTTGGCAGATATGGATTGACACCTATCCTAAGGATCCCTGATACACACTGACACAGAGCAGAATAGGGACTGTTCCCCCTACATAGGGTCACTTGGCAGATATGGATTGACCCCTTTCCTAAGGATCCCTGATACACACTGACACAGAGCAGAATAGGGACTGTTCCCCCTACATAGGTCAACTTGGCAGATATGGATTGACACCTATCCTAAGGACCATTACTTCCTTTTGCACAATCGAGTACAGGTTGGGGATTGCCTTTTGTGTGGGGTACCTTCCACTGCGGTGTCCCAATAGCTACAATTTTTTTTGAACGCGTCAGACTCCACCAGCTTGTATGGTAAAAGCTGTCGGGCTAGGGGGGCGTGTCCTAACTACTGAAGCGAGACGTCGCCATGCGTACGCCAGGCATACCGTACGCAACATGCAGGAGGCAGAGGGAATCCTGGGGCAACTGGGTCTCCCCCCGGATCTCGCTACTCACATCGAAGCCTCCAACAAACTCCACGCTCCCTCCATATTGGGGCAACGCCGAGGCTCCAACATTTGTCCCTAGAAACCTAGCCGGGACATCATGTGAAACTTGAATGGAAAACGGGACTAACAGGTCAGCCCTGCTTACGGAGACTCTCAGGTCATTGATCGTGTCAAGAGGAGGGGAACAACTTCAAAAATAGATTCCTGGCAAATTCTTAAAAAAAACATGCAAACATGAATCCTGAAAGTACAGAAAGACAAAACCACAAGAATAATTTTTTGAAGACGACAAATAGCTGTGTGATATAATGTAGAAACATTTTATTCACCAGATAAAAAGAAAACAACCGACTTAATACAGTTTTTTACAACTTTTCTAGTTTTGCATTGCATTTTTTTAGCCAGTACTTCCTTTAGATATTGCACTGAATGTAGTAAACTCTGTAGTATGTTACTTTTAGTTGCCAGAAAAGCTAAATAATAGTTTTCACATTTGGTAGATAGCTTGTGTGAGCTAATATTCATACTTGCATTTTGAATTTTAAGGCAGTATTTCTTTTTTATAAGCAGATTTTGATATTTTTGTATCTTTTTAAACATATATTTTCTCAAGCAGCTTTGATAGATTAACATTTCTTTTTTTTATTAATCAACGTGCTTAATCGTATTGGTGTACTAATTTCCAGTATATCTAAAAATGTTTTACATATTTTCTGATTGTAATTGCCATGTGTACCTTTCATATGCCCATGTGAAACGTTTTACCATTTAGGGCCCAGAGTGGGGTCATTTAAACAGATCATACCTCGAGTGCAGAGTGCGTTTAATCCGACTCGTTAATGTTAGTTATTCACTAAGCTTAGTGAAAACATAGTTGGCTTAAAGATGTTTTCTATTCAAGTTCTTGTGCCCCACAGTTCAAATTAACATTCAAATTACAATTCATGACAGATCACACAAGTGAATAGCCCTGCCAATGTTGTCTCAGAATTTTTTGTTATCTAAGAAGAAATAAAAATGCATATCAACAAAAAATGCTTTTCCTAGCTGTTATGGCATTGAAAGCCAGCTGTGATTTCCCTATGCACAATTAGCAATGCTAACTGCTGTATGACGCCCCCTAGCTGTGTACACATAGTTTAACTTTTATAAGTATTATTCCAACTAGGTACTACTATACTAATCATCAGTCAGCTGTTAACTACTTTTCAATGCCTTTCCTGTGCCTAGTCAGGGTAACAATATCTTTGAATATTTTATACTATAGTTAGCGATGTTACATTTGTATTCAAGTGTCGTAGATCAGTTAGATAAGCCAGTGCCTAGATTGAATGCTCCATAAAGTTTATAACGCATTGTGCCGCCAAGGTTTCGTTAGACCTGCTCAGCTAAACTAGGACCACATTTTAATTGTATACTCAGTCTAATGTGTAAACGTGGACAATCTCAACATAAATAACTAAAAAATGTGCACGGATTTATGAAAACCCCATTGTTAAAAATGTTGATGATCAGCGTGAGGAATGCTATTGGGGCACCACACGCCTGCATTTATGATTTTTTGCACTGCAAAAATAAAGAATAAAAAAAAAAAAAAAAAGCTGGCGGGCTAATAGTTCGGACAAACCAGCTGTCAGACGCTGGGCAAGGGGGTGACTTTTTGACATTGGCTTCTTATGCTCAAACATGTCCTTGACAGACACCTGACTGTGGGCAGATGAGCGGGAACTGCTCAAGGCGAGAGACGGAGTGGCGGATGGTTGAGAGGGGGCAAGGAGGGCAGCAGTGGTTGGCGTGGCTGAAGACGCTGGACCAGGAGGAGGATGGCAGCTTTGAGTTTGTGTGCTGCTTGTACTCATGTGTTGATCCCATAGGCGTTTGTGATGTGCGATCATGTGCCACGCAAAGCAGTTGTACCTAGGTGGGTGTTGGACTTCCTATGACTCAGTTTCTTTTGGCACAGGTTGCAAATGGCATCGCTGTTGTCAGAGGCAGACACACAAAAATAATTCCACACTGCTGAGCTCTGCAATGACGGCATTCTGGTGGTGGACACAGCATGCGTTGATTGGCGTGCTGTCGGGCTGACCCCGGGTGCCGATGCATGCTGTCTGACTGTGCCACTAGCTCCTTGCGATGACCTCCCCCTGCTTCCAACTCGTCTCCTCCTCCTCTCTGTCTCCCCATCTGAACTTTCGTCCTGTTCTTCTTCTTGCCGAGCGGGCACCCACGTGACATCTATGGACGCATCGTCATCATCAACCGCTTAACTTGTATCTGACAACTCAGCAAAGGAAGCAGCAGCGGGTACAACATCATCATCATCACACCGTACGTCCATGTGTGTAATGCTGCCTGCCTGAGACATAGACCAGATATGAGTGGCACTGTGCAGTGGCAGAGGATGGCAGAGTACACGCTGTAGGCCTGACACACCCGCTTGAAGACAACTAACTGCTATTCAATCTATAACAGTGAAAAAAGTTTTTTGTTTTTAAATGCACGCTATAGTCACACCAGATATGAGTGGCAAAGTGCACTTGCAGAGGTTGGCAGAGTACACGCTCTAGGCCTGACACACCCGCTTGAAGATAACTAACTGCTATTCAATCTATAACAGTGAAAAAAGTTTTTTGTTTTTAAATGCACGCTATAGTCACACCAGATATGAGTGGCAAAGTGCACTTGCAGAGGTTGGCAGAGTACACGCTGAAGGCCTGACACCCAGACGCTTGCAGACAACTAACTGCTATTAGCTTACAGTGAAAACATTTTTTTCTTTGTAAAGGCACGCTATAGAGACACCAGATATGAGTGGCAAAGTACACTTGCAGCGGTTGGCAGAGTACACGCTGAAGGCCTGACACCCGCTTGAAGACAACTAACTGACACAGAAGCTGGCAGACAACTAACTGCTATTCAATCTATTACAGTGAAAACATTTTTTCTTTTTAAATGTCAAGCTTAAGCTATTGTGACACCAGATATGAGTGGTGGCACTGGGCAAGTGGGCACAGTATCCACTGTGAGCCTGACACAGAAGCTTGCAGACAACTAACTGCTATTCAATCTATTACAGTGAAAACTATTTTTTTTTAAATGTCAAGCTTAAGCTATTGTGACACCAGATATGAGTGGTGGCACTGGGCAAGTTGGCACAGTATCCACTGTGAGCCTGACACAGAAGCTGGCAGGCAGGCAACTGCAATTAGAAAAAAAAGCAGACTGATTTTCTAGCCCTAAAAAGGGCTTTTTGGGGTGCTGTCCTTACAGCAGAGATCAGATGAGTCCTTCAGGACTGTAGTGGACACTGAATACCCTAGCCTAGCTATCAATTTCCCTATCTAATGAGAAGCAGCTACACTTTCCCTCCTCTATCTAAGAATGCAGCTTCAGAATTAATCTAAAATGGATGATGTACAGGAGGTGGGAGGGTCTGGAAGGGAGGGTCTGCTGCTAATTTGTTGGAATGTGTCTGCTGGCCTTGAGGCACAGGGTCAAAGTTTGCTCAATGATGACGAATAGGGGGCGGATTGAACCGTGCATGTGTTTGCCCGCCGTGGTGAACGCGAACACGCTATGTTCGCCAGGAACTATTTGCCGGCGAACAGTTCGGTACATCACTAATCTTAACATGTATAGCTTGGAGGAAAGATGAGACAGGGGGGATATGATAGAAACTTTTAAATACATAAAGGGAATCAACACAGTAAATGAGGAGACTATATTTAAAAGAAGGAAAACTACCACAACAAGAGGACATAGTCTTAAATTAGAGGGGCAAAGGTTTAAAAATAATTTCAGTAAGTATTACTTTACAGAGATGGTATTGGATGCATGGTATAGCTTTCCAGCTGAAGTGGTAGAGGTTAACACAGTGAGGAAGTTTAAGCATGCTTGGGCTATCCTAAACTTAAGATAAGGCCAGGGACTTATTAAAGTATTTAGAAAATTGGGCAGACTAGGTGGTTCTTATCTTTTGGAGGAGCCTGATTGCCAGCCTCCTGCCTTATGACTTTGGCCCTGGGGTGTATGGCCCTTTAAAAACATTATTTGGGCGTATTGGATTGTAACACACTTTTTCTGCCCCATTAATTCCAAAATGTGCCTCTTCCCCTCCCCTTTTTCATGTCTATTGTTCCTCCAGCAGGGCATTGTCCCAGGAACACTGCCAGACCAGTTTAAACTGGCTGCTTTGTCCCTCCTCAATCTCTCATTAGCCCTTGCTAAACTTTAACCCCATGGCGAATTTATTCTGTTCGTGGGATCTGAGCGCTGTTCGGATATATTGAGCGCTCAGATCCAAGAACAGAATGTGGGGGTTCTGTTCAGTATAATAGGAATGATGTATTTTTATGTATTTTTACTGTTGTTGTAAATTGAGATATCTTCTGTACCTGGAGATAGTTAAGTTACCACACCCACTTAAGCCAATTATCTCCAGGATAGAGGAAAAGATACACCGGCTGCACAGCCTAAATCTGTGGAACTGTTTTGGACAGGAAAGCCATGCTTGCAGTCGGTCAAATAGGACTTCCACCTATCTTTTGAACCACTGGACCAATTTGTATGATTTTGACATATGTTTGCATACTGTTTATGCTGGTTTAAAATATGTGAATTGCATGTATGGTTTGGAACTTATGAATATTGTATAAAACTGTATATTTTCCTGCCTGTGATAATTGAGTTAACCCATTGTGTTCAGTAATTATAGCGCAGGCAGAGGGGAGGGTTTGTGTGCTTGGGCTGGGAGTGTCTGACGGTACTGTAATGTGTTTGATTGGATGTTCCACAAGGCCCATGTGGGTGGTAACCTTGTGGAAAAACTTGTATAAAAGAAAGTCCTTTGGTGCTCATTAAACAGATCATCTTGTACCTTCATGAAGTTTTGGCTCATGTTTGGGGGATTGGAGAATTGCCTACACTCTGGGGATTGCTATGATCACTATACTCCCCAGAGTAAGTTTTTGAAAGAGCTTATTCTTGTTTCTGGTTCCTGCTCTCTGGAATTTGGAGAGGTTGACCTACTGGAAGCTGGAAACTGGTCTTGGATCCAGAGTGGGTGGAGACGGCGAGACCCCAACCAAGCTGCGGCGGTTCGTGGGGTCTGCAGTAGTTATGGTGTCTGGTGGAGTGCTTTGAGCCCTCGGAAAGTACTAGGAGCATTCTTCAGCGGAAGGTACCCGGTCCGGGTGCCAGCGATTCCGTTACAACTACCATAACTCACTGTTCTGAAAATAGCACCAAACTTGTATCTAAAATCTAACAATTCAAAATCTAACAAAACCTAAATATCAACTTTGTTGTCAAACCTATTGATATGTATCTAGTTCTGTTTTGTTTGATATGCTTCATTGATCCTTTGGGAAGCAATCTCCTGCTCTAATTCGCAATTGCTAATAGATAGTTCTTATAGTTACCTCACTGCTGAAGAAGATAGCTTAAGTTTGGATCGATGTTTTGGGTGTGCAGGAAAGTATCTCAAGTAACTCTTCCTGATAGTACAGCGAATATCAGGTAACCATTCAAATTTTAGCACCCCCGTAGCTCTCCACAAGAATCAAGTAGGATTCACTATTTCCCATAGACTAGGCAGTAACCTCAACCAGTATTACATGTTTATAAATCAAGAATGCCTGACCTGTTATAACTTTGCATCAGAATCTATCATTGCCTTCAGATTAATAATTTTTTCAGCTAAACCAATTTACTTGGATGTCCTTATTTCCAAGTGCACCACTTGTACGGGATATCAGTCTTTTTTTTGTGTGGTGGTTATTTGTCGCAACTTACAAGCAGGACCAAAGGCATAGTGAGGTCCATTATTTGCGCAAGGAACTTGTGGGTTATTTCCATATAAATAAAACCTTAGAAACAGACAGCAGCACAGTATGGTAAGCCCATAAAGCCCTCATAAGAGGGGTATTTATTATCTTTAGAAGGCCTCACTTAAGCAACAGAAAGGCCTTGAGGATTAGTTATCTAGGCTTAACTCCATGAAGCAGATACACTATATATCAACTCTTCTGGGAAGACTTTCTACAAGAATGTGGAGTGTTTTTGGTGAATTCTTGCTCATTCATCCAGTAGAGAGTTTGTGAGGTCAAGCACTGTATTGGACGAGAAGGCCTGGCTCGCAATCTCCGTTCCAGTTCATCCCAAAGGTATTTGTTGGGGTCGGGGTCAGGGCTTTCTGCCAAACAGAGAAGCATAATTTGTCACTCTGGAAAACACTCCAGTGACGGTGTGTTTACACCACTCAATCCAACGCTTGGCAATGTACTCTGTGTGATCTGAGCCTTGCATTCAGCTGCTTGGCCATGGAATCCCATTCCATGAAGCTCCCAAGCCCAAGAGGTTATGTAATATTCCCTCCAGTGCTCGGAGAAACTTCACATAGTGTCTTGATCTATTTGAATACCCACTACTTGACTTTTTATATAATTCAGTTTATAGCAGGAAACCAAATCAGCCAAACTACTTGAGCTTCCAGAAGTAAGCATTTTGTGAACACACCTGCAGTTTCTACTATTCTCCCTAAACAGAGCTGTGCACATGCTTCATCATGCATACATTCCTACTAAATGCCTTCTAATAAAGCAGATAATGATTGACGAAGCTCTTGCGCTCTTGCCAATGTAATGCTTTGCTATGGGAAGGACTGAATTGGTCATTTGTACAGATAGCCGCACATATGTAGTTCATCTAGAATGCTTTTCTATGAGAATCATTTGATTGGATGATGCCCAATTGTTGGATGCCCAATTGTTGGACCAAGCATATGATATGTAAATAGTCTATTTTAAAATCAGTTGGCCCTAATATAATACAGCAAATATATCTGTTATCTTTGCTGGTAAGGTTTCTGAGTCAAAAGCCCTGTCTTTTTCAGTTAGGTTATCTGGAATTTGTTTACGTAAAGTTTGCTGATGAAATTCGAGAAGTAGAGTTTGACCCAAAACATCATTATCTGCTTTTGGGATCTAAGGCTGAACAAGTAGTAAAGATGAGAAAAATTCAGGAGTTCCTGTAGGTATCTATTTACTTACCACAACTCATGATGAAGTTGAAGATAAATAATATTCTTAAGAGTCTCTTGGGTACTTTCAAGGTTATATGATCAACCTTAAATTTGTAGACATATATTGGTGGAAACAGAAAATATATTCCTAAAGACAAGGATACCTCTCTTCCCTCCTGGATTGTTTTGGATTGCTGCAAATTTGAAAGAATGGATTGGCAGGGGCTTAAGTATTTTCTTTCTGTATAATTTTAATTGTATGTTTATTTGGTTTCCTTGTTTATCTGTTTTTTGTTTGTTTTTTTGCCCATTGAAACAGCATCATTTGTCTCTCTTCACCAACTTGATCTCCAGAATTTGGTTCTCTGGATAAGGAAGGATGACGCATGTCTTTTGGATTATTCCATGTTCAAGTAGATAATAAAAGCGTTGTGTGAGTATTCTTCCAGTTCTCATTTTTTCATGAAGAAGATTTGATCATTATGTTTGCTGTATATGATGTATTTCCTGTATTTCAATTTAATATGGGTTTTGCTTTCATGTGATTGTTAAAGGACACGACAGTCATAGAGCAGTGGCTTAGATCATAATAAACTCAACTGAATGGTGTTTAAGAACTAGCAACCTGCTGTTAATGTTTTAAAGGGTATTACAATATCTCTATATGAATAGTATGATAACCACAGGTTCTGTGCTGAACTGCATGACAACAGACTAATGTGTCTTCTCTAATATTTTAATCTACTTTATTTTATGCAGAAAAAGAATATATCCTTGAAAATCAAATTTTTAAAAGTTCATCCTATCTTGGCTACTCTTTAATGCATGTTATATTCTAACAAATCCTTCTGGCAAGTACCCATTTTGTTTATTTTGTTTGTATAGAAGCAAAATAGATTATCAAAATTACGTACTTTTTGAAGGGCATTTCATAGAAAATAAATGAATGTTATATTACTGATTTTCTTATTTTCCTGTAATTGTATTGTACAGTAAAAATACAAACTCTTCCTCAGAGTACCAGTATAACTCAGAAAGTAGTTTTCTTCTTAAATTAATAGGATACAAGGCTACCAACTGATGAGTTCCTTTAATGCCAGCGAGAGTCTACTGGGAACACTATAGTTAACAAAACAACTTTAGCTTAATGAAGTAGTTTTTTTGTATTGATCATGTATCTGCAATCTCACTGCTCAATTCTCTGCCTGATCTATACACTAAAACTGCCTCATTAAGCTAAAGTTATTTTGATGACTATAGTGTCCCTTTAGATTGGGCCACTGTCCACCCCAGGTAACTTCAAACAAGATGGCTTATTTACTTATTTAAGTATACAGTTGGCAACCATTGAATATATATTTATATCCAGGTCAGAGTACCTTACCAGTAAGTATCCATGGGCAAGCCACCTAATGATATGTAACCACCTACCTCCATCATATGAAAGTGACACATATCAAGAGAATCATGCTGGCTCTAATGTTGCCAGATTAACTAAGTTAGCATCAGATGTCAGAGAACCAGGTCAATCTGACAACAAATGGGCTACTGGAAGAAACCATTCAAGACATGAAGTAAGACCTGCTTGACCGCTAATAAAGCAGCAGACCTTATGAGAGGGGCTGCATGAAACATATGTGGGAACTATAGATAAATAAGACACCATCATCACCATCATCAGCACTAACACCAGCTAGTTAAGCAGCTAGTTAAACATTTGAACATTGTCAAGAGGAAGCTTGTATCACACATTGTCAAGAGGAAGCTTGTATCACAACTGGAATTAGATGGACTGCACACAAGATCACACATGAGCCATGAAGAGGAAGAACTTTTACACCTTTAAAAGTTACTTGTTATTATTTGTCAGTGCTAAGTATTGGCAAATGGAAATGTTGAGCCATGTATACAATACATATACAGTGTTATTCATGAATTGTAGTACATTTTTCTCTATATTCACTGGAAATTAATAAAACCAAATGTTGGAAAGTCATTCCAATATTTAAAACACTTTGCACCTTGAGAATTATGTGAGGATTACATGCCATTATCTAATTTCATTAATCTAACATTTTACAGAGTCTTTGATAACTGTGAACCCCTTGGTTGCCTTTTTTGTATCATATAATTTAACCTTCATCCTTATGCTTCATGTGATGGTATCTCTTCATTTCTTCACTGTGGGATTAGATTTATCTTGGTCCAATATATTTCTTCATATTCTTCATACTTTTCCTCCTTATCAACAGAACTTGGACTGCATGTGTAAGGTTAAAACTGACACAATTCTTAGGGAAAGAGCTACATACACAGCATTTGCCATTCAAACCGATGGTGCGTTTTCTGCAAATCTCTGCAAATTGAGATTAATCCACAGAATTGCTCTACTTTTGCATTTTAAATCTGGCTCAAGATTGACATGTTTTGTATGATGGCAAAGACTGGTATCAGTCCTTAGGGATTTAAAACATATAATTAGATACTAGCAGATTAAACCGAATATAAGTGTATAGCTAAAAATATCACAGCCGTTAACTCGACCTGCAAAGTGTCTACAATCAACACAGCAAAAATAAAAAGATTTTGGTTTTGTAAAAAAATGTTTTAATTCAAATAGGACAAAGTATTTAAAGGAAGAACACACACACACACACACACATATATATATATATATATTTAATTGTTTAGAAATCTACATAATGCAGATGAACACATAAAACCATACAGTAAAACCATCATTCACTTAAATAAACACATGCAAGTAAAGTTTAGTAGTGAACTCAGTATGGCCCCTATACTGTAACAGTTATTTTTAAAGGAACACTTAAAGCACCATAACCACTAAATCTGCCCTGGTACCATCCCAGGGTAAGTAGTCAAATCATTTTAGTGTTCAACAACCGGACTGGGAAGAAAAAGCAGCACAGGAGAACATTATATATATATATTTTTTTGGTAATTCTTTATTTTTGTTGTGCACAGCTTACATACAAGGTTTGGCTTGCCACAAAAACAGTTGTACGCGTTAGAATACTATAACATTGCAAACATTGCGGTAGCGGTTCTGCACAATTTTTATATGTTTAAATGTAGGAAGAGCATATGGTAAGATAAACAGGTTAGTAGTTAGGTTAGAGAACTGTGTGTCTTGCTAGGTGTTACGAGGGCAGGCTGCCACAGGATATCAGCATGTCAAAGATTGGTTGTCAGGCAGTGCTGTGATACTAGGGAAGCATGATTAGTCGTCTTTACTGAACAGGGTCTGCCCAAGTGTTAAGAGCTAGTAAGCCCCTGGGTTGCTTAAAATTACGTGAGCTTCAACACATATGGTAAACTAAGGCATCACTAAGCTGAAATAAACATTCAACAAGGTAACATTGCTTTCTAGGTTATGAGAGATCAAATTTAAACCACAAGCTTGATAGGAACTGTTAAGGTTCCCGTGAGGTTTGTCCCAGGTCAGTCCGTTTGCCAGGCAACATAAGGGGCGCAGAGGGAGGCAGTGTTAGTGGTCTTCAACCAATACCCCGTGCATGCCATCGTGGACAGTTCATCCCATGTTCGGGTATCTCGGTCCCCCTGTCCGGCGTACGGGAAGTCAGGCTGTGCTGCAAATGCTGTAGGCTGGCAAGACACCCTGGGTTCGGCGCGGGTCGCTTCTCCCTCTCTGGTGGCTGGTTGGTTTCCGCACACCACAGTCTTGGTGTCGCTTAGGGTTCGTATCCTGCTGTGGAGGCGGGTGGTTGGTGGCTCTGTTGTGCCAGCGCTGTCTGCAGCGGTGAGGCCGCGATCTGTATGCATAGTGCTTTGGGGTTTTGCGTCTCTTGGCCCCCGGCGCTGGTGGGCTCACCATCGTGGGTTGTGGTGGCCGTGAGGTGATAATACTTGGGGAGGGATTCTCTTTCAGCCTGGTCCCGTTCTCACGAGTCTCTCCTCTGAGTTGAGGTGATGTGGGCTGTGGGTGTATTTCCACAGGCTCCCAGAGCCTCTCAATGAATTTCTCCAGCCTCCGCCAGGCTTGTTCTGTGGGGCTGAGCTGGAGCGCTTCAGACTGCGTGTGTCTGAGTTCACTCTGACAGAAGACAGCCGCCATCTTGTGTTGTGCGATAGTGGGTTGGCAAGGGCTATTGCAGCTGTGGGGATCGTTATCACCACTGATTGCAAGCTTTTGCGGACTGGGATATCCCCTACCGGTCCAAAGGGAGGGGGGGGGGGTGTTAAGCTCGAAGCTCAATACGTTGCGGGGTCTAGCGAGAGTGAACTCTAGCCCCGCAGGCTAGAGTTCACTCTCCACTGGACCACCAGGGAAGGTAGCAGGAACAAGGATCCCCCCTCCCAGGCATAATGTAAGAAGGGAGGGGGGATATTAAGCAATCTGCCCCACCTCCACTGGACCACCAGGGAAGGCAGCAGCAGCAAGGCCTCCCCTCCCTACCTAAGGTAAGAAGGGAGGGGGGATATTTACTAAATGGCTCCCACACAATAAAAACAATCCCCCAAACATACAGCACACACCCACAGCACCCACATACAGCACACAAACAGCACCCCCCACACACAGCATCTACACACACAGCACCCTCACACATACAGTACACACACAGCACCCTCACACATACACACTAACAGCATCCTCACACACACAGTACCCTTACACATACACACTAACAGCACCCTCACACACACATCACCCTTACACACACACACACACTAACAGCACCCTCACACACACACATCACCCTCACACATACACACTAATAGCACCCTCACACACACAGCACCCTTACACACACATACAGCGCCCTTACACACACAGCCCCCTTCACACACACACAACGTCTTCACACACACAGCACCCTTACACACACACATCGCCCTTACACCCAGCGCCCTTACACACCCAGCGCCCTTACACACAGCACCATTACACACATCGCCCTCACACACACATCGCCCTCACACACACACATCACCCTTACACACACAGCGCCCTTACACACACAGCGCCTTCACACACACACACAGCAGTATATGTGTGTGTATGTGTATGTGTGTATATATATATATATATATATATATATATATATACGCAGCGTGTGTGTTTGTGCTTTAGTGTGCACACCCTTATACAATAAGCTGCGCATGCCTATGGACTGCACTCACAGGACTTTATTTTAAGTGGAGCAGAATACACTCATCGTGTCTGCCCCATTACCTTGACATCTTGTGAAAATGTCAAGGTAATGGAACTCCTGGTAATGGAACTCAAATGCTGACTGTAGGTTGTTGAACCTCTGCTTAAAATAAAGTAATTATTTTGTTAATTCTTAAAGGGCCACTCCAGACTCATAGCTCGCTGTAGCTCACTGAAGTGCTTTAGGGGCTATCTGCATCTCTCTCTTACTACATACTCATAAACAACTCACAATAATGACCCAAATAGCCTCACCTCTGCCCTCCAACTCAATCCACCCCTCTCCCCCTATCTCCTGGTCTCCTCTCCAGCTCTATTTACCTCTCTTCCCATCTCCCTCTCTCCCCTCCAGCTCCACCCCCTCTCATCCAGCTCCTTATCTCCCCTCCAGCTCCATCTCTTTTCAGAAGTTAATCTCCCTCTCTTCTCCCAGCCCCATCTTCCTTTCTCTTCAAAGCTTTATCTTACTCCTCCCCTCCAGCTTCATCTCCCACTTCTCTCTATCTACCCTTCTCCACAGCGCCCTCTTTGTCTCTCCCCTCCAACCCCTTGATACTCCCTTCATTGATGTTTCATTGATGAAACTTCATTGATATACATTTTGTAAAACAAAATGCTATACCTATCAAGGAGACATTATCACCTCTGGCCGTTGAGGCTATTAGCGGGAGGCCTCTCTCTCAACCCTTAATTACCCACGAAACCTTGCCTATTAACATTTCCATTGATTGCTTCTCCTTCTTGTCCTTATATTAGGCATTCCTTGGCTTATTAAGCACAATCCTCATATTGACTGGGCAAAAGGGGAAATATTGGAATGGAGCAAAGACTGTACTGAGAGATGTATGTTGCACATTACCAAAAGAGTGGGTATCATTACATTACCCACTACTACCCCTCAGATCTCCAAAGTTCCCATACAATACTGGGAGGTTAAGGAGGTATTCAGTAAGACTCAGACCAATATTCTACCTCCTCGCAGATCATATGACTGTTCCATAAATCTGCTACACGGCGCTATGCCACCCAAGGGAGCAGTATATGCCTTATCTCTACAGGAGAGTAGAATAATGGAAGAGTACATCAAAGACTCCCTAAGTAAGGGCCACATACGTAAATTGACCTTGCCTGTTGATGCAGGGTTATTTTTTGTATCTAAAAAAGATGGTGAATTACGTCCATGAATTGACTACAGGACATTAAACAAAATCACCATTAAAAATGCCTATCCATTCCTCTCATTTCCGAATTGTTTGACAGACTCCAGGGTGCTAAGGTCTTTACTAAACTTGACCTCAGGAGTGCGTACAATTTGGTAAGGATTAAGGAAAATCATGAGTGGAAAACGGCATTTAACACTAGAAATGGGCACTATGAGTACCTTGTGATGCCCTTTGGGTTGTGCAATGCTTAGGCTGTGTTCCAGGACTTTATTAATGATGCACTCAGGGACTATATTTATTAATTTGTCCTAGTCTATCTGGATGATATCCTTATTTATTCCCCTGACCTTCAGACTCACCACAAACAAGTCAAACAAGTATTGCAAACTTTACTTAAAAATCAACTTTATTGTAAACTGGAAAAATGCATCTTTGATTAGACTGAAGTACAGTTTTTGGGGTATAACATTTATGCCTCAGGTTTTCAGATGGACACTCATAAACCTGAGGCTGTTCTACATTGGCCATTGCCCAATGGACTAAAAGCCATTCAAAGGTTTATTGGGTTTGCCAATTATTACATGAGATTTATCAAAGGGTTCTCTTCTGTGATAGCCTCCATCACCAATATGACACGCAAGGGGGCTAGCAGTACAATATGGTCTAAGGAGGCTAGGGAAGCTATTAAACTTCTTAAACAAAGATTTGCTTCTACTGACAATTGATACATCCCGACACCAGCAAACCCTTCATACTGGAGGTTACTGCATCCGAAACTGGGTTAGGGGCTGTTCTCTCTCAGAGGGAGAGTACGGATACCCCTTTGCATCCATGTGGATACTTCTCTAGAAAGTTGTCTCCTGCTGAGCGTAATTATGATATTGTCAACAGAGAATTGTTGGCCTTTATACTAGCGCTTAAAGAGTGGCGACATATTTTAGAGGGTTCCAAGGACCCCCATTTGATCATTACTGACCACAAGAATTTGGCTTATATAGGGGATGCTAAACGACTATCTTCTCGACAGGCTATATGGTCTTTTGTTCCTATCTCGCTTTAATTTTCTTATAACTGACAGACCTGGTCCCAAAAACGTGAAGGCCTTATCTAGACAATTTGATACTGAATCAGTACAGGAACAAGAGACATCCCCTATTATTCCACAGTGTATCATCACTTCCACTGTCCTTTCCTTGTCTTCTCCTCTGCTTGGCGCTATCATGGAGGCTCAGTCTCAGGCGCCATGCAATAAACCACTAGATAAATTATTTGTTCCATTGGGTAAAAGGGAAAATGTCATGAGGGTGTTCCACAACAACGTGACAGCTGGACACCCAGGTATTTATAAATCTATAAAGGATAGGTTTGTTGAACATCTAAAAACACATGGATTTCAAGATCAGAGACAACATGGGTTTACTTCAGGGAGATCATGCCAAACTAATCTTATTGATTTTTTTTGATAGGGTAACTAAAATTATAGATCAGGGTGGTGCAGTAGACATTGCTTACCTAGATTTCAGTAAGGCTTTTGACACTGTTGCACATAGAAGGCTTATCAATAAATTGTGATCTTTAAGTTTGGATTCCTATATTGTTGAATGGGTAAGGCAGTGGCTGACTGACAGGTAACAGAGGGTTGTAGTCAATGGAGTATATTCGAAGCTTGGGCTTGTCACCAGTGGGGTACCTCAGGGATCTGTACTTGAACCCATTCTTTTTAATATTTTTATTAGTGATATTGCAGAAGGTCTTGAAGGTAAGCTATGTCTTTTTGCTGATGATACTAAGATATGTAACAGGGTTGATGTTCCAGGAGGGATAAGTAGTGACAGGGCCGGCCTTAGGGGTGTGCGAGCTGTGCGTCCGCACAGGGCGCCATGGAGCAGGGGGCGCCGTGCGGCCGCACAGCCGGCCAGGATTTAAAAAAAATATATATTTATTTTTTTTCAAATTTGCGGCGGGGGCGGAGCTAAAAGCGCCGGAAAACTGATGCAGGGGAAGCAGGAAGTCCCTGCTTCCCCACCAAACAGTCACCAGGAGCTGCACTGCCTCCACAATGAACTCCACAGGTAACTGTGTGATTGTCAGGTGAGTGTGACTCTCTGTCTATGTGTATTACTGTCTGTGTGTGTGTATGACTGTCTGCCTCTGTGTGTCTGTGTGTATGACTGTCTGCCTGTGTGTGTGTGTGTTTGTGTGTATTACTGTCTGTGTGTGTGTATGACTGTCTGCCTCTGTGTGTGTGTGTGTATGACTGTCTGCCTGTGTGTGTGTGTGTATTACTGTCTGTGTGTGTGTATATTACTGTCTGCCTCTGTGTGTGTGTGTGTGTGTGTATGACTGTCTGCCTGTGTGTGTGTGTGACTGTCTGCCTCTGTGTGTCTGTGTGTCTGTGTGTATTACTGTCTGCCTCTGTGTGTGTGATTGTGTGTATGACTGCCTCTGTGTGTATGGCTGTCTGCCTCTGTGTGTCTGTGTGTATGACTGTCTGCCTGTGTGTGTCTGTGTGTATGACTGTCTGCCTGTGTGTGTCTGTGTGTGTGTGTGTGTGTGTATATGACTGTCTGCCTGTGTGTGTGTGTGTGTGTGTGTGTATATGACTGTCTGCCTCTGTGTGTCTGTGTGTATTACTGTCTGCCTCTGTGTGTATGACTGTCTGCCTCTGACTGTCTGCCTGTCTGTGTGTATTACTGTCTGCCTCTGTGTGTGTGTCTGTGTGTATTACTGTCTGCCTCTGTGTGTGTGATTGTGTGTATGACTGCCTCTGTGTGTATGGCTGTCTGCCTCTGTGTGTCTGTGTGTATGACTGTCTGCCTGTGTGTGTCTGTGTGTATGACTGTCTGCCTGTGTGTGTCTGTGTGTGTGTGTGTGTATATGACTGTCTGCCTGTGTGTGTGTGTGTGTGTGTGTGTGTATGACTGTCTGCCTCTGTGTGTCTGTGTGTATTACTGTCTGCCTCTGTGTGTATGACTGTCTGCCTCTGTGTGTATGACTGTCTGCCTCTGTGTGTCTGTGTGTATGACTATCTGCCTCTGTGTGTCTGTGTGTATTACTGTCTGCCTCTGTGTGTGTGTCTGTGTGTATTACTGTCTGCCTCTGTGTGTGTGTGTGTGTGTATTACTGTCTGCCTCTGTGTGTGTGATTGTGTGTATGACTGCCTCTGTGTGTATGGCTGTCTGCCTCTGTGTGTCTGTGTGTATGACTGTCTGCCTGTGTGTGTCTGTGTGTATGACTGTCTGCGTGTGTGTGTGTGCATGACTGTCTGCCTCTGTGTGTGTCTGTGTGTATGACTGTGTGTGTGTCTGTGTGTATTACTGTCTGCCTCTGTGTGTGTCTGTGTGTATTACTGTCTGTGTCTGTGTGTATGACTGACTGTCTGCCTGTGTGTGTCTGTGTGTGAGACTGTCTGCCTTTGTGTGTCTGTGTGTGTGTGTATGACTGTCTTCCTGTGTGTGTGTATGGCCGTCTGACTCTGTGTGTGTGTGTGTGTGTGTGTCACATACAACCAATACACGCATATCACACAATGTTAATACACCCATTACAAATATCACACATAGCATACATATCGCACACAGTCATCAGACCTACTATCACATACACAGACAACACAACATTACAGCATACATGGATGACGGGGAGGGGGGGGGGGCGCTGTGAAGATTTTTCGCACAGGGCATCTAAATGCCTAAGGCCGGCCCTGAGTAGTGATGTCCCGAACTGTTTGCTGGCGAATAGTTCCTGGCGAACATCGCTTGTTCGCGTTCGCCACGGATGGCGAACACATGCGCTGTTTGGTCCGCCCCCTATTCATCATCATTGAGTAAACTTTGGCCCTGTACCTCACAGTCAGCAGACACATTCCAGCCAATCAGCAGCAGACCCTCCCTCCCAGACACTCCCACCTCCTGGACAGCATCCATTTTACATTCATTGTGAAGCTGCATTCTTAGTGAGAGTAGGGACAGTGTAGCTGCTGCTGATTTGATAGGGAAATTGATAGCTAGGCTAGTGTATTCAGTGTCCACTACAGTCCTGAAGGACTCATCTGATCTCTGCTGTAAGGACAGCACCCCAAAAAGCCCTTTTTAGGGCTAGAACATCAGTCTGTTTTTTTTTTTTTCTGTGTAATGTAATTGCAATTGCCTGCCTGCCAGATTGTGTGTCAGGCTCACAGCATATACTGTGCCCACTTGCCCAGTGCCACCACTGACTCCCTGGTGTCACAATAGCTTGCATTTAAAAACAAAACAAAAACTTTTTGGACTGTAATATAATAGCAGTCAGTTTCCTTCACGAGTGTGCGTTTCAGGGCCTGCCAGGGCACAGTGTCACACCAGTGCAACTCATATCTGGTGTAACAGTAGTGTACATTTTAAAAAATAAATACAATTTTGGCTGTAATAGATTGAATAGCAGTTAGTTGTCTGCCAGCGTGTGTGTCAGACTCACAGCGTATACTGTGCCCACTTGCCCAGTGCCACCACTCATATCTGGTGTCACAATAGCTTGCATTTAACCAAAAAAAAACTTTTGGACTGTAATATAATAGCAGTCAGTTTCCTTCACTAGTGTGCGTGTTAGGGCCTGCCCAGTGCCACCACTCACTCACTGGTGTCACAATAGCTTGCATTTAACAAAAACAAACTTTTTGGACTGTAATATAATAGCAGTCAGTTTCCTTCACTAGTGTGCGTGTTAGGGCCTGCCCAGTGCCACCACTCACTCACTGGTGTCACAATAGCTTGCATTTAACAAAAACAAACTTTTTGGACTGTAATATAATAGCAGTCAGTTTCCTTCACGAGTGTGCATTTCAGGGCCTGCCAGGGCACAGTGTCACACCAGTGCAACTCATATCTGGTGTAACAGTAGTGTACATTTAAAAAAAAAATATATATACAATTTTGACTGTAATAGCAGTTGTGTGTCGTATACTGTGCCCACTTGCCCAGTGCCACCACTCATATCTGGTGTCACAGTAGCTTGCACGCATAGTACCACTAATCGAAAAAAAAATGACAGGCAGAGGCAGGCAACCCCGCAGGGGCCGTCGTGGTCATGGTGCTGTGATTCCCTTTGGCCCTAGAATAATGCCCAGTGTTCAGAGGCCACATACCCTGAACTTGAAAAGTTCTGAGGACATAGTTGACTGGCTAACACAGGATCTTCTACAGCTTCCGCTTGGAACCTCGACGCACCATCCTCCTCCAGCTTAGCTTCGGGCACCTCTCAAGTTACCACTCGCCCGCCTGCCGCCACCACCAACACTAGCACCACAGCCGCTTCACTTGGTATGTCAGAGGAGTTATTTACAAATCAGTTGGAAGAAATGAGTGAGGCACAACCATTATTGCCAGAGGATGTAGATAACAGGGATATGTCTCAGTCAGGCAGCATTACACACGTACGGTGTGATGATGATGATGTTGTACCCACTGCTGCTTCCTTTGCTGAGTTGTCAGATACAAGTGAAGCGGTTGATGATGACGATGCGTCCGTGGATGTCACGTGGGTGCCCGCTAGAAGAGAAGAAGAACAGGGGGAAAGTTCAGATGGGGAGACAGAGAGGAGGAGGAGGAGATGAGTTGGAAGCAGGGGGAGGTCGTCGCAAAGAGCTAGTGGCACAGTCAGACAGCATGCATCAGCATCCGGGGTCAGCCAGACAGCACGCCTATCAATGCATGCTGTTGCCACCACCAGAATCCCGTCATTGCAGAGCTCAGCAGTGTGGCATTTTTTTTGTGTGTCTGCCTCTGACAACAGTGATGCCATTTGCAACCTGTGCCAAAAGAAACTGAGTCATGGGAAGTCCAACACCCACCTAGGTACAACTGCTTTGCGAAGGCACATGATCGCACATCACAAACACCTAAGGGATCAACACATGAGTACAAGCAACACACAAACTCAAAGCCGCCATCCTCCTCCTGGTCCAGCATCTTCAGCCACGTTAACCACTGCTGTCCTCCTTGCCCCCTCTCAACCATCCGCCCCTCCGTTTCTCACCTTGAGCAGTTCCTGCTCATCTGCCCACAGTCAGGTGTCTGTCAAGGACATGTTTGAGTGTAAGAAGCCAATGTCACAAAGTCACCCCCTTGCCCGGCGTCTGACAGCTAGCTTGACTGAACTCTGAGCCCGCCAGCTTTTACCATTCAAGCTGGTGGAGTCTGAGGCATTCCAAAATTTTTTAGCTATTGGGACACCGCAGTGGAAGGTACCCGGCCGAAATTTCTTTGCACAAAAGGCAATCCCCAACCTGTACTCGATTGTGCAAAAGGAAGTAATGGCATGTCTGGCACACAGGGTTGGGGGAAGGGTCCATCTGACCACTGATACCTGGTCTGCAAAGCATGGTCAGGGCAGGTATATCACCTACACTGCACATTGGGTAAACCTGCTGACGGCTGCCAAGCATGGAATGCATGGCTCTGCGGAGGAGTTGGTGACACCACCACGACTTGCAGGCAGGCCTGCTGCCACCTCCTCTACTCCTCCTACTCCATCCTCTTCCATAACCTCCTCGGCTGAGTCTTCTTCTGCTGCTGCATCTTGCTCCACATCAACGGCACCCCCCCTCCCCGCTCCCTAGGTACTGTTCCACATCCCGGATACGGCAGTGTCACGCCGTCTTTGGGTTGACTTGCCTGAAAGCAGAGAGTCACACCGGACCAGCACTCCTGTCCGCCCTGAACGCACAGGTGGATCAGTGGCTGACTCCGCACCAACTGGAGATCGGCAAAGTGGTTTGTGACAACGGAAGAAATTTGTTGTCGGCATTGCATATGGGCAAGTTGACACATGTGCCGTGCATGGCACATGTGTGTAATCTGATCATACAATGCTTTTTGCATAAGTACCCAGGCTTACAGGACATCCTTAAGCAGACCAGGAAGGTGTGTGGCCATTTCAGGCGTTCCTACACAGCTATGGCGCACTTTTCCGATATCCAGCAGCGAAACAACATGCCAGTGAGGCGCTTGATTTGCGACAGCCCGACACATTGGAATTCAACACTCCTAATGTTTGACCGCCTGCTCCAACAAGAAAAAGCCATTAACGAGTATTTGTATGACCGGGGTGCTAGGACAGCCTCTGCGGAGCTGGGAATTTTTTGCCACGTTACTGGACGCTCATGCGCAATGCCTGTAGGCTCATGCGTCCTTTTGAGGAGGTGACAAACCTAGTCAGTCGCACCGAAGGCACCATCAGCGACATCATACCATTTGTTTTCTTCCTGGAGCGTGCCCTGCAAAGAGTGCTGGATCAGGCCGTAGATGAGCGTGAAGAGGAAGAGTTGTGGTCACCATCACCACCAGAAACAGCCTTATCAGCATCGCTTGCTGGACCTGCGGCAACGCTGGAAGAGGATTGTGAGGAAGAGGAGTCAGAGGAGGAATGTGGCTTTGAGGAGGAGGAGGAAGACCAACCACAACAGGCATCCCAGGGTCCTCGTTGTCACCTATCTGGTACCCGTGGTGTTGTACTTGGCTGGGGGGAAGAACATACCTTCCGAGAGATCACTGAGGACGAGGAACAGGACATGAGTAGCTCGGCATCCAACCTTGTGCAAATGGGGTCTTTCATGCTGTCGTGCCTGTTGAGGGACCATCGTATAAAAAGGCTGAAGGAGAACGACCTGTACTGGGTGTCCACACTACTAGACCCCCGGTATAAGCAGTAAGTGCCTGAAATTACGGCAAGTCGGAAAGGATGCAGCAGTTCCAAAAATCAATTAAAAAGTATGGTTTACACAGCGTATAAGGGTGATGTCACAGCACAACGGGAATCTAACAGGTGAAGAGGTGAAAGTAATCGTCCTCCTCCCACGACCACGCCGGCAAGGACAGGACGCTTTACAGACGTGTTGTTGATGGAGGATATGCAGAGCTTTTTAAGTCCTACGCATCGCCACAGCCCTTCGGTGTCCACCCTCAGTGAACGACTCGACCGACAGGTAGCAGACTACCTCGCATAACTGCAGATATCGACACTCTGAGGAGCGATGAACCCCTTGACTACTGGGTGTGCAGGCTTGACCTGTGGCCTGAGCTATCCCAATTTGCGATAGAACTTCTGGCCTGCCCCGCTTCAAGTGTCCTGTCAGAAAGGACCTTCAGTGCAGCAGGAGGTATTGTCACTGAGAAGAGA
Organism: Pelobates fuscus; assembly: GCF_036172605.1. Taxonomy (NCBI): domain Eukaryota; kingdom Metazoa; phylum Chordata; class Amphibia; order Anura; family Pelobatidae; genus Pelobates; species Pelobates fuscus. Next base: position 301,802,359 of record NC_086320.1, read on the forward strand.
AGTCGCCTAGGTCAAAAAAGTCTAGATTACCTCACCTTTATTAAGATGAATGAGGGATGGATCCCAAAGGGACTGACAGTGGTCGAAACATTCGACTAAAAAAGGCCTGATGAGGGGGACGTAACAGGGATTAAACTGATCAGAATAGTACTACTTAACACACCACTCCTATCTGGTGGCACATTAGATTGCATGCACAGTGCCCCAAATTTGAAGTAGGAGGACCGACCAAGCATCTTTTTCCATCTCCCGCTTCCTAAAATCGATGCCTTATATACACGTCCCCTGATAGGGGACGTAACAGGGATTAAACTGATAGGAATAGTACTACTTAACACACCACTCCTATCTGGTGGCACATTAGATTGCATGCGCAGTAACCCAAATTTGAAGTAGGAGGACAGACCAAGCATCTTTTTCCATCTCCCGCTTCCTAAAATCGATACCTTATATACACGTCCCCTGATAGGGGACGTAACAGGGATTAAACTGATAAGAATAGTACTACTTAACATACCACTCCTATCTGGTGGCACATTAGATTGCACGCGCAGTGCCCCAAATTTGAAGTAGGAGGACCGACCAAGCATCTTTTTCCATCTCCCGCTTCCTAAAATCGATGCCTTATATACACGTCCCCTGATACGGGACGTAACAGGGATTAAACTGATAGGAATAGTACTACTTAACACACCACTCCTATCTGGTGGCACATTAGATTGCACGCGCAGTGCCCCAAATTTGAAGTAGGAGGACAGACCAAGCATCTTATTCCATCTCCCGCTTCCTAAAATCGATGCCTTATATACACGTCCCCTGATAGGGGACGTAACAGGGATTAAACTGATAGGAATAGTACTACTTAACACACCACTCCTATCTGTTGGCATATTAGATTGCACGCGCAGTGCCCCAAATTTGAAGTAGGAGGACCGACCAAGCATCTTTTTCCATCTCCCGCTTCCTAAAATCGATGCCTTATATACACGTCCCCTGATAGGGGACGTAACAGGGATTAAACTGATAAGAATAGTACTACTTAACACACTACTCCTATCTCGTGGCACATTACATTGCACGCGCAGTGCCCCAAATTTGAAGTAGGAGGCCTGACCAAGCATCTTTTTCCATCTCCCGCTTCCTGGGTGGAGGAAGAGACCTTCAATGACATCAGTGAGGACAAGGAACTGGACATGGCTAGCTTGGTATCCAACCTTGTGCAAATGGGGAGTTTGCGGTTGTGCAAATGGACTGTTTGCGGTTGTTTGCGGTGCGTTAAACCGCAAAAAAAAAGAATACAAAAAAAAAAGAATGCAGCTTCAGAATTAATCTAAATTGTATGCTGTCTAGGAGGTGGGAGGGTCTGGGAGGGATGGTCTGCTGCTGATTGGCTGGAATGTGTCTGCTGACTGTGAGGTACAGGGTGAAAGTTTACTCAATGATGATGAATAGGGGGCGAACCGAACATCGCATATGTTCGCCGTCCGTGGTGAACGCGAACATGCTATGTTCCCAGGAACTATTCGCCAGCGTTCGGGACATCACTACTGATGACTTAAAGGTAGGCAGACAATGTAACAGAGCAGCAGGAAATGCTAGCAGAATGCTTGGTTGTATAGGGAGAGGTATTAGCAGTAGAAAGAGGGAAGTGCTCATGCCATTGTACAGAACACTGGTGAGACCTCACTTGGAGTATTGTATTGAGACCGTATCTTCAGAAGGATATTGATACCTTAGAGAGAGTTTAAAGAAGGGCTACTAAACTGGTTCATGGATTGCAGGATAAAACTTACCAGGAAAGGTAAGGTGGGCCGCGGCATCTGGGGGCTGTGCGGGTATGTGCCACCGGGTGGCCGGTCCGGTGGCACACTCAGAGGGGGCCCGCCGGCAGCCGTGTTCCAGGCTGATGCCGCCGGGCCGGATGGCAGCCTCACCGGTCCGGCGGCACTCCTAATTCTGAGGGCTGAAGGAGGAGGGAGCATGTCTCTCTACTATGCTCACTCGCAGTTCCCACAATTCACAGCAGCATCCGTGCTGTGAATTGTGGGAACCGCGAGGGAGCATGGTAGAGAGACATGCTCCCTCCTCCTTCAGCCCTCAGCATTAGGAGTGCCGTCGGACCGGCGAGGCTGCAGCGTGGAAGGCTGGCCGCCCTGACTCCTCTCAGGTGGGTGGAGGGGATGGGGGTGATAGAGAGAGACAGAGGGAGAGGGAGAGTGCCACAGGGAAAGGGGGGAGAGTGAGACACAAGAAGGGGAAAGAGGGGTGAATAGAGAGAGACAGAGGGGGAGGGAGAGTGCCAAAGGGAAAGGGGGGAGAATGAGACACAAGGGGAGAAAGAGGGGTGAATAGAGATAGACAGAGGGGGAGGGAGAGTGCCAAAGGGAAAGGGGGGAGAATGAGACACACGCGGAGAAAGAGGGGTGAATAGAGATAGACAACGGGGGAGGGAGAGTGCCAAAGGGAAAGGGGGGAGAATGAGACACAAGGGGAGAAAGATAGGTGAATAGAGAGAGACAGAGGGGGAGGGAGAGTGCCACAGGGAAAGGGGGGGAAAGAGACAAAGGGGGGAATAGAGAGAGACAGAGGGGGAGGGAGAATGCCACAGGGAAAGGGGGGGAGAAAGAGACAAACGGGGGAATAGAGAGAGACAGAGGGGAGGGAGAGTGCCACAGGGAAAGGGGGGAGAAAGAGACAGAGGGGGAGAGTGAGACACAAGAAGGGGAAAGAGGGGTGAATAGAGATAGACATAGGGGGAGGGAGAGTGCCAAAACAAATAGGGGGAGAATGAGACACAAGGGGAGAAAGAGGGGGGAATAGAGAGAGACAGAGGGGGAGGGAGAGTGCCACAGGGAAAGGGGGGAGAAAGAGACAGAGGGGGGAGAGTGAGACAAAAGAAGGGGAAAGAGGGGTGAATAGAGATAGACAAAGGGGGAGAGAGAGTGCCAAAGGGAAAGGGGGAGAATGAGACACAAGGGGAGAAAGAGGGGTGAATAGAGATAGACAAAGGGGGAGGGAGAGTGCCAAAGGGAAAGGGGGGTAATGAGACACAAGGGGAGAAATATGGGTGAATAGAGAGAGACAGAGGGGGAGGGAGAGTGCCACAGGGAAAGGGGGGAGAGTGAGACACAAGAAGGGGAAAGAGGGGTGAATAGAGATAGACAAAGGGGGAGGGAGAGTGCCAAAGGGAAAGGGGGGAGAATGAGACACAAGGGGAGAAAGAGGGGTGAATAGAGATAGACAAAGGGGGAGGGAGAGTGCCAAAGGGAAAGGGGGGAGAATGAGACACACGCGGAGAAAGAGGGGTGAATAGAGATAGACAACGGGGGAGGGAGAGTGCCAAAGGGAAAGGGGGGAGAATGAGAAACAAGGGGAGAAAGATAGGTGAATAGAGAGAGACAGAGGGGGAGGGAGAGTGCCACAGGGAAAGGGGGGGAAAGAGACAAAGGGGGGAATAGAGAGAGACAGAGGGGGAGGGAGAGTGCCACAGGGAAAGGGGGGAGAAAGAGACAGAGGGGGAGAGTGATAAAGAGGAGGAATAGAGAGATGGTAGTAGGGGAGAGAGAGAGACACAGGGAAAGGGGGGAGACAGAGAGAGGGGGAGAGGGGGACACAGAGGGAGAAAGGAGAGATACACACAAGGGGAGGGGGAGAAAGAGGCAGAGGGGGAAGAGAGAGACTGGGAAGGAGAGGGGAGACATGGACACAGAGGAGCAGTGAGGGGGATAAAGAAACATACAGAGGGACTGGGGGGAGGCAAAAAGGCACACAGAGGGGCTGTATATATCATTGGTGGATCCAGGGGGGGCAACGGGCAATTGCCCCCCCAGAGGCTCTCCCCTGCTGGCCAGTGCAGGGCTGGCACTGTCCAAGCGCCATGTGCCTTCACGGACCAGAGGGGAGATCAGAGATCTCCCTCCCCGTTCCACAGGCACCGTGCAGGCATCCGGCAGGGGAGGAAGAGAGGACCCGGGAGCTCAACCTGCAGCTCCTCCGGGTCCTAATTGCGCGAGTACAGAGCGTTGCCGCGGTTACAGCGGCAACGCTGTGGCTCTCTTGAGAGTGAACTCTAGCCCTGGAGCTACGGGCTAGAGTTCACTCTCACCACTGCAACCACCAGGGATTCCTGGTGGTCCCAGTGGTAAGAGTGAACTCTAGCCCCATACATACACTGCCCACACACACACACCATACACATTAACACACTGCCCCCCCATACACACACACACAGACCCCATACACACATTGCCCCACACACTGAACCTTTCACACACATTGCACCCCTCACACATTGCACCACTGCTTCTATACCCTACTGCAGACCCCAGGTAAGTTGTCAAACTGTTCTTAAACGGTTTGACTACTTACTCTGGGAGCGGGGCCTGGCACTCCTGGCACCATAACCACTACACAGAGCAGTAGTGGTTATTGTGCATGGATTATTTCTTTAAATAATCTATAGGTGCTGGATCCGCCACTGATTATTTATTTATATATATATATATATATATATATATATATATATATATATATATATATATATATATATATATATGTATATATATTTATATATATATATATATATATTATATTTACACATATATTAATGTACATTTATATATGCATAATACACAGAGAAATGTCATTGATATGTACCATGTGTAATAAGCAGATAGTGGCCCAGTATTGTTGCTAGGTGCATACTCCAGCACAATAACATATTTAAAGTGAAGAGTGCACCCACGGGACCTTAAAATAAACAAGATAACTTAATTTTTTAAAGTTGTGCCCTACATACATTCACCATTTCAGTCCCATTACCAAGCTTTCCTTAATATGTCATGGTAGTTGGACTGAAACATTGGTTATATGCAAAGGCAAGCCTGCTTAAAATAAATCTGCACTCATTTTTTTTTAAGCCTATATGTGCTTTTTTCACGTTGGAGTAATAATTTTTCATTTTAAGTTATCTTTTCTAACTCTGTATCTGCACACTATGCTGGCGTGACGCATTATGGGGCTGGTAAATATTTTTTTTCCAGGGCTGCTTTTAATTCCCAGTTCGGCCCTGGGGGGATATGATAGAAACATTTAAATACATAAAGGGAATCAACACAGTAAAGGAGGAGACTATATTTAAAAGAAGAAAAACTACCACAACAAGAGGACATAGTCTTAAATTAGAGGGACAAAGGTTTAAAAATAATATCAGGAAGTATTACTTTACTGAGAGGGTAGTGGATGCATGGAATAGCCTTCCAGCTGAAGTGGTAGAGGTTAACACAGTAAAGGAGTTTAAGCATGCGTGGGATAGGCATAAGGCTATCCTAACTATAAGATAAGGCCAGAGACTAATGAAAGTATTTAGAAAATTGGGCAGACTAGATGGGCCGAATGATTCTTATCTGCCGTCAAATTCTATGTTTCTATGTTTCTAAGTGGTTCCAGCTGTGCCTTGTAATCGCCGGCTGTGTTCCAAGTCTAGTTCTCATGTGCCGTTCAATCCCGTGTGCTTCTGTGTATCGACAATTAACTCTACTACTCTATGAGTTTTCTTTTTTCTTTTACTGTAGATACTTTCTATATAGTGAGGATTATATAATGCAAGCAGAAAGGATAACAATCCAATTCTTGGAAAAGGGATATGAGGAGGAAAAATTACAAATGGCCTTGGAAGAGGTCAAAACGATTCCAAAGAAAGAATTACTTAAGTATAAGAATAAGACAAAAGAAAAATGGGGAAGTAATGATGTCCCTTTTCTTTGTAACTATAATAGCAATAATAAAAAGATACATAGAGTAATAAGCAAATATTGGCATATTCTACAAGACGATCCAATCCTGAAATCAATCTTACCACCAAAACCCAAATTAATATATAGAGAAGCAAGAAAGAGCACACTAGTTGATAGCAGTTTAAAACCAATAATTGCAAATAATATTTTCTTGAATCAGAGTACAGAATTCTATGGATGCGGCTCTTGCTTAGCCTGCAGAACAACAGGAAATAAAAAAAGACATATCACAGACTTAAATTCACATATAAACAAAGAGTTCAAACTTAAAGACCGCTTAACATGTTACTATAAGGGAGTAATTTATGCACCTAATGCCCTTGCAATTTGGTGCATATAGGGAGAACGATTCGTTGTATAAACATAAGGGTGTCAGAACATGCGAGGAACATCAGAAAAGGGCTGGAGTCACATCGCGTCTCCAGTCACTTTAAACAACACCACAACCAAAACCCAGAAGGGTTATTTTTCTGCGCTATAAAATTAATCAAAAAAGATTGGAGATGGGGGGATTTTAACAAAAAAATAGGAATGGAAGAGATGCAATTTATTTTTAATTTCAATACGATGATCCCCCATGGTTTGAACCAAGATTTTGAACTATGTCACTTTATGAACTAAACCTCTCATGAACAGAGAATAGTATATCTTTTCTTTCGTTTTTGTTACTGTTTTACTGTCTCAATGAAGATATTACTACTATCTCCTATAAATTTTTAAATATTATTATTTATAGGCTCTCTTATCTTTTTATACCTAATATATGTTTTAGATATGTGTCTTTAAGAAGTTATGCAATTTTATGGAATTTTTAATAAGTAATAGACTCACTATTAAGATTAGACTTTGCTTTAGAATTTAGATACCAAAGATGTATTATGTATATTCATCTATCTCTGCTATATATGCTAAATTGCAGTAACAGGAATACACAATATATACAGGTGATACCTTATCTCTCGTTCCTACGTTAAGCCCGGCCAACTTAAGGTCTGGTAATACGTCTATCTGTGTTCCCCTTTATTGTTCTCTGGTTTGCGTGTTGGGGAATATTAATCTTGACATTACAACAGGGCCATGGACCCTGCAAACCTGGGACAACAAATGGCAGCTTATGAAAATAGAATAGAGGGGTTAGACCATAGAATGGATAAGTTTGCCCAAGCCTTACAAACTATCCTCGCTAGAACTGCGTGTCTTCAACCAGAGGCAGACACCCCTAACCCCTACAACTCATTCCACTCCATCTGTTCGTCTAACTTCTCCTCCTCGTTATTCTAGGGAACCATCGTTATGCAGGAGATTTTTGAACCAGGTGGGAGTACATTTTGAAGTAGCCTCTGATTCATTTCCTACTGATAAGTCCAAGATTGCATTCATTATGAACTTATTAGAAGGCAGAGCCCTGGCTTGGATAAATCCCTTGTGGGAGAATGATGATGTGATTGTCTTTAATCTTGAACTGTTCCTCAGGACCTTCCGTAATGTGTTCAATCCCCAGGCAGAAAGAGACTAGCAGCCAGAGCATTGTTAAAAATCAAACAAGGATCTAGATCAGTGGCCGACTATGCTATCGCATTTCGTACCTTGGCCTCTGAGCTGACTTGGAATAACAGTGCTCTGACAGCTGTGTTTTTTGAGGGTCTTAATGAGTCCTTACAGGAGGAGGTGGCAGCCAGGGATTTACCAGAACTCCTAGAAGACCTAATACAACACATGTCGGATATTGATATCAGGGTTAGACAGAAGCATCTTCATCTAGATAGACAAAGGAGGGCTTTAGGAAGAACCACTCCTCGTTCAATGATAACCGGATTACACGCTTTGCCAGCCCCTGAATCTGATTCTGAACCCATGCAACTAGGTAACACGAGACTCTCGGAGGCTGAGAAATCTTACAGAAGAAGGAAAGGGTTGTGCCTATACTGTGGTCATAAGGGGCATTTGCGTAACAACTGCCCATCACGTCCGGAAAACTCTACCGCCTAAGCTCGTTCAGGGGACCGGCCTTGGGTGTAATGTCTCTGTCCCCTAAAACGAACTCTTACAGGTGTGTTTTACCTGTAACCCTATTATGGGAAAGTGTTAGTCATCTCACTATGGCCCTCATTGACTCTGGATCTGCAGACAACTTTATTGACCGGACCTTTGCAACAGCTCTTTCTCTTCCTTTGGAGGAGAAAGAAACACCCTTGGCCTTTGAGGCCATAGATGGTAGACCATTAACAGTCCCCTATGTTACGCATCAAACTAAGACTGTTATTTTATCTATAGGTAATACCCATAAAGAGAAATTGTCTTTCCAGGTAATTTCTTCCCAGTTTTGCCCTTTGGTTCTTGGTTTTCCGTGGTTACAAAAACATAACCCTGTTATTGACTGGAGGGAAAGTCAAATCCTGTCTTGGAGTACATCCTGTAACCGTTCTTGTTTAAGTCAGGTTAAACCTCTTTGTTCCCTTAATGTTCCTTTAGCTCCTCCACTTTCCACTAACGTACCACCTCAATACCAAGACTTGGCGAAGGTCTTTGACAAAATACAGGCAGACCGACTCCCTCCACATAGGCCATACGACTGTGCTATCAAACTCCTCCCTTGTACCATGCCCCCCAAGGGAAGGGTTTACCCTCTTTCTCAACATGAAAATAAGGTGATGGAGGAATATGTACAAGAATCACTAAGTAAGGGATTTATCAGACGTTCTTCTTCCCCTGCAGGGGCTGGTTTCTTTTTCGTTGCCAAAAAGGAGGGGGATTTGCGTCCATGCATTGATTATAGGGGTTTAAATAAAATCACTCTAAAAAATGCGTATCCTATACCACTGATAACAGAGCTCTTTGACAGGCTTCGTGCTTCTAAAATCTTTACCAAATTAGACCTTAGAGGAGCTTACAATCTAGTTCGCAGAGGGAGACGAATGGATGACGGCATTTAATACTCAAAGCGTCATTATGAATATACGGTAATGCCCTTTGGTCTATGTAATGCCCTGGCAGTCTTCCAAGATTTTATCAATGATGTCTTAAGAAATTATTTGCATACTTGCGCTATTGTGTATCTTGATGACATTCTTATTCATTCTCCTAATATTCAGATACATCACCAGCAAGTTAGAAATATTTTACAAACCCTTCTTGCTAATGGCTTATATTGCAAACTTGAGAAATGTCTGTTTGATCAGACTTCTATCCAGGTTTTAGGGTATATTATTTCTACTGACGGATTTCAAATGTACCCTAAAAATCTATCGTGTATTCTTGAATGGCCCTTACCCATTGGTTTGAAATCCATACAGAGATTCATTGGAATCGCTAACTATTATAGAAAATTTATAAAGGGCTTTTTCCAGATTATAGCTCCAATCACAGCTATGACCAAGCTATGAGCTAATCATGTCAATTGGTCTGAAGAAGCCAAGGCTTCTTTCACTCTCTTGAAGAAATCTTTTTCCTCAGCTCCCGTCCTGGAACATCCAGACCCCTCTAGACCCTTCATCCTTGAGGTTGATGCCTCCGAGACAGGTGTGGGGGCTATCCTTTCCCAGAGGGAATCTCCTACCACTCTGTTGCATCCTTGTGTATTCTTTTCCCGTAGGCTGACATCTGCGGAAAAGAATTATGATATCGGTAATAGAGAATTATTAGCCATAGTATCAGCTCTCAAGGAATGGCGTCACTTACTTTAGGGATCTACGGTTCCTATCATGATTCTCACCGATCATAAGAATTTATCCTATTTAAGTGACGCTAGAAGGCTTTCGCCCAGACAAGCCCGCTGGGCTCTTTTTCTTTCCCGCTTCAATTATGTAATCTCCTATAGACCTGGTAATCGTAACACCAAAGCAGATTCTCTTTCCAGACAGTTTGCAACTCTTGATAAAGAGGACGTCATAACAGAACCCATCATACCTCCTGAGAGAATCATTGCTTTAACTAGAACCAGGGTCTCTTCCCCTCTTTTGCACAAAATCCAAAGGATCCAAGATAGGGCACCTAGTGATAAGCCTGTTGATAAATTCTACATACCTCCAGAGCTGAGAGGGGAAGTATTCAGCCATTACCATGACAGTAAAATGGCTGGACATATGGGGGTATCTAAGACCATTGATTTGATTACTCAACAGTATTGGTGGCCATCTCTTAGAAAGGAAGTTGAAGCTTATGTATCGTCGTGTAATGTTTGTTCCCAATCTAAATCTTCCCATCAAATGCCATGTGGTCTTCTGCATCCCCTTCCTTTGCCATCAGTTCCTTGGTCCCAGCTGTCTATGGATTTTATAGTCGAGCTGCCACAATCTAAGAGTTTTACTGTTATTTTGGTTATAGTCGATTGCTTCTCAAAAATGGCGCATTTCATACCTTTGAGGAAACTGCCTTCCTCTGCTGAATTAGCCAGAATATTCACTAAGGAAATTATACGCTTACACGGAATACCAGACGTCATTGTGTCTGATAGGGGTTGCCAATTTGTTTTGAAGTTTTGGAGGGGCTTTTGTAAAGACATGGGCATTGAGCTTGCCTTCTCCTCGGCCTATCATCCTCAAACGAATGGTGCTGCTGAAAGGACTAATCAAAGCCTTGAACAATATCTCCGTTGTTTTACGTCTCAACTCCAAGACAACTGGGCTGACCTTCTTCCTTGGGCTGAATTCGCCAGGAATAACGCTACGCACTCTGCTTCTGGTCACAGTACCTTCTTTGTCACGTATGGTCGTCATCCCAATCTACTTCCGGCTTCGTTTTCTCACATGGGTATGCCGACTCTAGACTAACACTTATCCACTGTACGCGACACTTGGAGAAAGGTTCATGCCATCTTGGAGAAAAGTTTGAGTACTCAGAAAGCCTTTGCTGATAGACACCGTAGGGCGGCACCTTCTTATGTTGCTGGTGATAGAGTTTGGTTATCTACGCGTAACTTGCGCTTACGCGTTCCCTCTATGAAGTTGGCTCCTAAATTCATTGGTCCTTACAAGGTCTTGCGACAGATCAATCCTGTTTCTTATGCCCTGGACTTTCCCAAAAACCTCCGTGTACCCAACGTCTTTCATACGTCCCTCCTGAAACCGCTTGTTTGCAATAGTCATTCCCGTTTCCAGCCTCGTCCTCCTCCTGTTTTGATTCATGGTCAAGAGGAGTATGAGATTCAACATATTGTCGACTCCCGCATCTCCCATGGTTCACTTCAGTACCTGGTTCATTGGAAGGGCTATGGTCCCGAGGAGCGCTCTTGGGTTCCTGCTTCTGAAGTCCATGCGCCCCGACTCCTTAGGGTGTTCCATGCTAGGTTTCCTTCTCGCCCTTCTGGTGTTCCTCCAGTAGGCGTTCCTTCAGGGGGGGGCTCTGTCATACCTTGTGTCCCGCGCCATCGCTGTCCCGCCATCCGTCCTCTCCTGTCGGACTATGTGGATCGCTGGCGGGCGTTGCGCGCACGCATCTGGGAAAGCGTCCGCGGACGTGCACATGCGCACAAGGTAACCGGCATGGGTAGCGTTTAAACTACTCTTAAAGAGATAGTAGCCTATTGCTACTACCTATTTTATACCTCCCTCAATTCTGTCCCTGCCTATCAGTATTCACCTTACCCTATAATAACCTCCTTCAGACATCACTTCCTTGCCCTGTCGTGGTTTATTATAGCCCGAGAGTGCGTTCTGAGTAGTTGTCTTTTCTTTGGTTCCTGAATTCGGCTTGTTTATCGGTTATTCTCGTTTCTGGCTCCCTGACCTTGGCTCTGTCTATTCGCTTTCCCGTATCTCTGTATTCCTGACCTTGGCGTGTTTGACTATTCTTATCTCTCGTTCCTACGTTAAGCCCAGCCACCTTAATACGTCTATCTGTGTTCGCCTTTATTGTTCTCTGGTTTGCGTGTTGGGGAATATTAACCTTGACAATGGGGATCCTGACTTCATTTTCCATCAGGACTTGGCACCTGCCCACACTGCCAAAAGCACCAAAGCCTGGTTCAATGATTGTGGGATTACTGTGCTTGATTGGCCAGCAAACTCGCCTGACCAAAACCCCATAGAGAATCTATGGGGCATTGCCAAGAGAAAGATGAGAGACATGAGACCGAACAATGCAAAAGATCTGAAGGCCGCTATTGAAGCATCCTGGTCTTCCATAACACCTCAGCAATGCCACAGGCTGATAGCTTCCATGCCACACTGCACTGAGGCAGTAATTGCTGCAAAAGGGTCCCAAACAAAGTACTGAGTCCATATGCATGCTTATACTTTTCAGAGGCCCGATATAGTTCTATGTACACTCCTTGTTTTATTGATTGCATGTAATATTCTGATTTACTGAGATTGTGGATTCAGGGTTTTAATGAGCTGTAAGCCATAATCATCGCACTTATGACAAATCACGGATTGAACTATCTTGCTTTGCATGTAATGCGTCTATCTCATATATTCGTTTCCCCTTTTATGTTGCATTACTGAAATAAATTAACTTTTGCACGATATTCTAATTTTTCGAGTATCACCTGTACATGAAATTGTACCCCTGTTTGCATTACACTTCTCTCAATAAGCATGGACACTTTCGAATAATGTATTGTTTCCGGATGTCGGAATTACATCCACGTGACGTCTGGAACGCATGATGCGTTCCATTGTAGCAAAATACCAGAAGTGACATATCGCAACCTCCGAACCGGAAGTAAAGCGCAGGTGGCGCAATTAAAATGAAGCAGATACAGCATGGGATTTAAACCAACTGAGGAAGCCCCATCACAGGGGCAAAACGCATTTTGGATTATTTTGTACTTTCCAGGACTACATTGTCCACATACTATACAAGACTTTTACTCATTTGATTTTATTTATTTACTCAATAAAGCATTCTTCACAAGCAAATTGCAAATCTTCAGCATCCTGTGTCCAGGTTACCAGAGGTATACAAAATAGACTGCGAGCAATAGGAGTTGGACCTCCTCCAAGTGTCCTACCACGCTTTCCATCAGAGCCATATGAGGTTAATGGCTCTTCACTTGTGAGTGACACTCTAGATTTTATTACTTTTAAGCATTTGTACTGGCAATACTGCACCATTGTTTTGTAATATTGTATCTTTACAGATTCATACTGGTATGAATGTATGTATATTTTGTATATTTATTGATTCTTATTTATTGAAACATTATAAGTGAATTTAAACTGATATGGACTTTCCATTTACCTACACAAGTGCTTCACTTTTTTTTTTCATGAATAAGAAGCAATTTGTGGGTTTATTTGTATAATAGTATAGTACCTACAGGAACACACGTTTCCTATAGAATCCTGTAAAAAAGCAATTTATATGAAATGTAGACATATATTTGTACCTTGAGAACTCATCCATTCTTCAACTTAGAGTGTTTGACTGAATTACATATTGCATTCATTTTTATTGCAAAAAAAAAAAAAAAATGAATAAAAACTGTTAGTATTCTCAATACTCAGACATATTCTTGCACAACAGGTGTCTGCAGTATCCTGTTCTATGGCCTTGTTTTTTAATATATACATTCTTATTCTACCTAGATAAGTTCTTTTAGTGACAGTTTAAGTCAAATGTAAGTTCATTCGATTAAATTGTCAACTCTTGACAGTTCAGGATAAAACTATAGTAATGTATCTCCCCAAGCACTGAAAGCACATAAAAGTTACCATTATTCAAATCTCAACACAGTTTCTTTAAACCTGCTGCCAAAAAGTAATTTTTGTTTTTCAAGAACACAATTCAAAAGATTTAACTGATCACGTTATAAATTGAGTTATATTGATATTATAATTATATTTACTCAGTTTGTGGTCAAAGGTCTTATTAAATCATAGCATTCTTGTTTGTTTTGGATTGCAAACACATTCCTCTGTGTTTAAGAGCTAATGAATAATTTGTATGTAATATACTTGCAGAGCTTTTATGATTTCTAATTAGGGATTAGTCTAGTGCTAATGACCGAATAATCTAAATTTTATTAAAGACACGAGGTGAATATTTTCTTTACTTTCTTTACTCAAACCTTTCAGCAGCATAGAAATGGTTAACAGAGTAGATAAAAAAAATTAAACAATCACAGCACAGATATCAGTAATATAGGATAATAAAGTCCCTCCCACTTCCTTTTTGTCAGCCGCACCAGTAGCAGTCAACCATGTAAACAGGGATGTATCCTTGAATGCAAGTGAAGTCTATGAGTAGCAGGTAATGTTTCAAAAAATAGATTCTCGTTAAAGTATGGTATAGAATATCTGTTGCAAACAGGTATAACACAACTAAAAAAAGTCATTATATAAGAATAAAACACTGAGATAAGTCATTATATAACATTGCAAACATCCTAGAAATTGGTATGCATAATTGAATAACATCATTAATTACAATTATTAGCGTAGACCAGTGGTAGTCAACCTTTTTCTAACTACCGCCCACTAATGCATCTTTTTGGTTGAAAAAATTTCCTTACCGCCCACCAGTTTTCGCGCAAGTGCAGAATATTTTCTTCGAAAGGAGGATGTTTTAAAAAAAATAAATGTACGTACATTTATCTTTTTTTTTCCAATTAATGCATGTTTATAATGTTTTTAACTTTATAAAGTTTAATTAGAAAACAATAAAGTAAATTGAAATTACCTTTACTAGTGATTAATGAGATCCTTGAGGTTGATGCTGCAAGACTAAATATTTGATATCTGGTTCGATTTTCGGAAGGAACAAACGAACGTCTCCTCTTTCGGTGATATTCAGACGACTTCTCTGTTTGCACATAGTATGATTTCTCTTCTGTGCATCAGCTCCCCTCTTCTCTCTCCTCAATTCCCCTCCCCACCTTTTTTCCCCTTTTTTAACCTTCCTTATAGCAATGCCCAGTAGGAAGGCTGAGCTAGGTATCCCACTATAACAGACGGTCACATACATACATACATACATACATACATACATACATACATACAGGCACGCACACACACACGACACATACACACATACAGACAGACACAAGAAACATATACATACAAAGACAAGACACACATACATAGACACATATATACAGACAGACACACGACACATACAAAGACACACATACATACAGACACACACAAGACATACATACAAAGACACACACACACACACACACACACAAACAAGACATACATACAAAGACACATACACACACACACAAACAAGACATACATACAAAGACAAGACACACATATATACAGACACACACACACAAGACACATACATAAGACACACATACAGACACACACAAGACATACATACAAAGACACATACACAAACAAACAAACACACATTATATTTAAGTCACCCTCCTGTCTCCTACCTTTAAGGTGCAGGAGGGTGACTTTCCCTGGGGTCCAGTGGTGGCTCAGGTGGATGGGATTCAGAGTTCCCACTCTGACTCCCCCCACTTCCTTCCTCCCGCGCGGGCTCTCAGTATGCTGGGAGGAGTGACCGGGGAATCACCTCCTCCCAGCAGAGATGATGTCATCACAGGGGGCCCAGTCGCGCTGTTAAAGCGCCCAGCGCTGACCGGGCCCCCTCACAATCCACATCCATCGGGTGGCCCTGATAGCATGGGCCACCTGATGGACCCCTCCATATGCGGCCTTGGGCCGGGGCCGCAAGTGGTGATGGTGGTACCCGGTCACAGGGGTACCGCCGGCTCGCACGCGCCCGCCCGCTCACCCAATCTGTAAAAAAATTAGAAAATCCCTACCGCCCACCTGGAATCATGAAACGCCCACTAGTGGGCGGTAAGGACCAGGTTGACGACCCAGGGCGTAGACCATAAAAGGTAAATCGCAGTCCGTTAGAAATCGAGCTATAAAGATGATCGTCCAGACAAAAAAGGGAGGGAAAAGTGGTGGGAAAATATTTGTCTCCTGTCTTTAATAAAATGTAGATTATTGGGTCATTAACACTAGAATAATCCCTAATTTTATGGAAAAACAGAAGGCTATTTTTGCTATTTTAACGCCTATAAAAGAGAGGAGAAAAGGCATGAGAAGTAGGCCAAAAATAAAAGGTACAAAATGTAGATTCTCTGGACCAGTCGACTGAGGCTAAAATGTCAGAGAGGGATCCTCCTGCCAGCAGAGCAGGGGAGGCAGCAGCACCCCAAACTGAATGAGCTCCAAAAGAGGCATCGATACCAGCAAGGTTGAGAAGCCATCTAATCCAACTATCAGGGAAAAAGGGGTAACAGTGTTTTAGTTCTACGGGAAATAGAGAAACGAACACTCTTTAGGAGAAAACATGATAGTGTGAGGTGCAGGAGGTCTGACCAGTCTGATGCCACGTAATAGTCTGCAAACCGTTGGGTGTCTACCCACTGCAGAGTCATCAACAGGAGTATGTGCCACCGAAATAGCAGAGCGAAAGAGGTTAATAGTTCTATAGGACTCACCATTGTCAAAGAGTGAGGGTAGGAAATTCATAATGGAAGCTATAGGTGCTGAAAAGGGATCAATATCCCTTTCCACATACCAGCTATTCCAGATTTGCCAGGCAGAGAGGTAGTAGCGACGAGTTCTGGTAGCCCATGAGTCCCATAATAATCCTTTGGTAGTAGTTGAAAGTCTGGACATACTCCAAGATCCCCTGAATTGGTCCAAGCCACCAACTGTAGATGATCTTGAATGACCAGCAGATGGAATTCATCTGTTGGACTTTGGAGTAGATCTGAAGACCGAAGAAGTAGCAGAGGATAATCCACTGACAATTCCAAGAGGTTGGGGTATAAGGACTGTGTTTTCCACAGGGAAGTAATTAGTAGGATTGTCACACCCAGAACTCTGAGCTTCTGCAGGGTCCAAGGAATGAGAGCAAAGTGGGGGAAAGGTACAAGCCCTCCGTTGAGACCATATTTGGAAAAAGGGGTTAACCGCACATGCTGGGTCTGGAAGCAAGCTGAAAAACTCCTTGGTCTGTCTGTTCAATCGGGTAGCAAAGCGGTCCAAGTGTAAAGGGCCACGAACCTGTTGCAGAAGTTGGAATACCTCCAGGTCTAACTGTAAATCTATGGTGTCCCTTCAGTGGTGGGAGAACCCGTCTGCCACTAGGTTGTCCGGGCCTGGGAGATATTCTGCACAAAGGGAGCTGTTCCTGGCCAAACAGATTTGATAGAGTTATTTTGTCAAATCCGAAAGGAATTTGGAGCGGGAGCCTCCTAATTGATTTACGATTGGATACATTGTCCATCTGTAGAATCAGGTAGCAGTTGTAGGCGTCCTTTGCAAAACTATGTACCTGTCATGGGTGGCAGTACAGAGACCGGGACCCCTGAGTGCCTGATGATGATGATGATGGGAGTCTCAGCATGGAAAGGACTATCAGGGCCTGGTGCAGGGTAACCACATGCCCCCTGGTGTTGAGCACCTGCGTTTGTGCGGCCACATAGCAGGGCCCAGATGCAGCTTTTGCGGATCCAGGAGCAGATGAAAATATGCAGACCTCCTAGGATATGGATAGGGAGGCTCTGCAGCAGATATGTATCCAGTATAGAAACAAGGCAAGACTAGAACAGGCACCTAACAAGAAAACAAGACAAGACAAGAAGTACCCAGAACCGGAGCAGGACAGAAAGCAAAACCCAGAACATGTACACAAGACATGAGGGAAACATGAACAGGGCAGGACAGGACTGTACATAAACTGGGAAGACAAAATAAAACAAGACAAGAGATGCAAAGCAAAACAAGAGGAGACATAACTAAGTACTCTATATGTAAAACATTGGAGATTTAGACATAGATAAATGGCCAAGATGTATGCAGCCCACCACTGCACCAAAGTACTCCAATTACGGTGGGTCCTAACTGCCTAGATATGCCTCACTAAATAAACAATAAAACACACACAGTACTTATCTGCAAAGAATTGAGCAGAGGTAATGAGGCCACTGCTTGCAGGACCAGACTGAAACAAAAAAGGATTAAATGGCAGAGGAACGGGTGGGGCAACAAAAAACAAACATTTAAAGGAATCAAGGAAACTGGGAATTCCAGGAACGGAATAAAGGAATGAACCCAGAAAGCCCAGCATAAAGAAAACCAGACATAGAATAGAAAACCAGAAAAAACAAGAAAAACTAAACAAGAATTGTAAAAAGAGTACTGGATTCTAGAAGCCAAGGCCAGACATCTCTGCAGAACAGAAAAGGATGTGACAGTACCGCGAAGGAGCCTGCAATCAATTTGACCCAATTTATGTGAAGATTCTGCTCTAATGGAGTCCAAAATTCTCTGGTGGATATGTTGGAGCATGTCGCACCCCAACCTGCGAGACGGGTATCCAAATCCAGGATTAAGTCCGGTTGCAAGATGAATATGGCTCTCCCATTCCAATCCTCCATGTTGTGGAGCCACCACTCCAGTTCCAGTCTGACGTCTTCGGTCAGGGAGATCTGTTGATCGTATGATGTGACCCTCTGGAGGTAGAAAGTTTTGAGTCATTGCATCGCCCTGTAGTGTAGAGGTCCTGGGAAGATGCCCTGAATTGATGCTGACAGAAGACCTATGACTCTTGTCAAGTCACGGAGGTGGATGCGAGGAGAACCTAGGAGTCTCTGAATGTCCTTTTTTATTGTTCTTATTTTGGAGAGCGGGAGTTGGAGAACAGCCTGAACAGAGTCTATCTGAAAACCCAGGAATTGTATGGTCTGTGATGGGAGAATAGGAAATTAGAATCGTGAGGTAGGCATCCTTGAGGTCGAAGTGGCAGAACCAGTCTTCTCGCAGAGTAGGTCGTGTAGAAGATGTATCCCTTCCATCTTGAAGTGTTGATAAACGACAGATGGGTTTAAATCTCGTAAGCTGATAACTAGCCGAAATTCTCCGGTCTTTTTCTTGACCGAGAATACATTGCTGATAAATATTGGAGGGGCCAGTGGAGGGTTCAATGGCTCCTTTGACTCTGAGTTTGCAGAGTTCGGAATGTAGAGTCGCCCCTTTCGGCTTGACTCATTCGTACAGGAAAGGGTAGTCTTTCTTGATATGGGTCGGACAGGAAATCTATGTGGAAACCTGATACCGTTTGAAGGATCCAAGGATCTATAGTTAGTAGAGACCATTGAGGGAAAAAATGGGTTAGACTGCCTGCTATAGGTACATGAAAATAGGGAAGGTAAATTACCTGAAGCACTGTGTCCAAAGAGAGAAGCAGATCCGCATCCCCTGATGGGACTTCTGCCAGAAAAGAGTTGTCTGTTATAAGGCCTGTATTGACCAGAGTTCCACTATTCAGCGGGTCGAGGCCTGAAGCCAGTGAAGGCTTTTCTGCCGGTTGCTCGGCCTCTATGGCGACCGGCTCTCCCATAAAAACGATGTGAATGGAAAACTCTACGGAGGAAAGATTGGGCCTTATTGAGTGAATTAAAAATGGAAACGTGTTTATTCAGTTCCCTAATAAACTTATCACCAAATAAAAGGCCATTAGCCTCTGGACCCAGTTCTCTTGAACTTAATTCTGCCACCTTAGCATCTATCTTATATAGAACGGCTTTACGACGGTAATCCAGCAAGGTGTCAGATGACTAGTCCTACTGTGATATAGTAGCAGGCGTGTGGGTGTGAGAAATGATAGTTTCTTGAACAAATTGCAAAGGTGTTTGAATTTGTTCATCAAAATTGGTGTCATCATCAGAAAAACCTGGTATTGGTATTCATCCACGATTTGTAAGTCGTGGGAAGTGGATCCCTCTAAAGGGTCCAAATCATGGAGTCATGTTAAGGTGGTATTACGCTATCTAGGGTTTTTTGCCGGCGCCTTGCCTTTACCGGCCGATATGCGATTGCCCTTCCATGGGCGTTTGCGAGGGCCCCGTCATGGTCTGAAGGATCCTGAGATTCATCAGGGCCTGAAATGCGCTTTAACCCCTTAAGGACCAAAGTTCTGGAATAAAATGGAATCATGACGTGTCACACATGTCATGTGTCCTTAAGGGGTTAAAACGGGTTTAAAATTTAGGGTAGGTTGCTCCTGTAGGACACTCAAAGCCTTGGGAATTGTGTCTGTGATAGCAGAGAACAGCGAGGCCTGTAGCTCAGCTAATAGAGAGGGATCTGTTTTTTGTTTTTATTTTTATAACTATATACACAAACTAAATGGGGTCACCAAGAAATCAGAGGTGTATTTAGGGTTCACCCCGAATCAGTTGTGGTTCACCCGAACTGACGGTACATGGGGTAGACCCAGAGGTACAATACTTTTTTTTTTTTTTTAAGTGGGGTTAGCCACAATATACAAGCAAAGTGGGGTTACCACAAAATATATATAAAAGAAAACCAAACAGACAACTGAAGTAATCAGATTAACATAAAATAAATGTCAGCAGTAAAAAAAGTGGGGGTCACCCACTGACAAAGTAATGGTTTGCAAGCAGTGGTGGTCACCCACAATGTAAGATGCAAACCAAAATAAGGCAGCAAATAAAACTGGTTTGGGGACTATTTTAGAAAAAATATACAAGTGATGAAAGGGAGAGCCAGTATCTGAAAATAAAGAAAGGAATAATAAGTATTTGTGTCAATAGACACAACGATAAAGGTTATTGATATTGAGAAAAAATA
Organism: Pelobates fuscus; assembly: GCF_036172605.1. NCBI lineage: Eukaryota > Metazoa > Chordata > Amphibia > Anura > Pelobatidae > Pelobates > Pelobates fuscus. The sequence goes on from NC_086320.1 coordinate 301,822,733, forward strand.
AAACCTACCTTGAATCTTATTATAGGAAAACAACTTGTCCAGCCAGATTGTTGAAAATATATGCAAATAATTAAAGGGACACTATAGTCACCTGAACAACTTCAGCTTAATGAGGTTGTTCAGGTGAGTGCTACAGCTCCCTGCAGCCTTTTTCTTGTAAGCACTGTATTGAGAAAATGCAGTGTTTACATTGGAAGCTTGGAACACCTCTTGTTGCAGTCAATCAGACGGCCACCAGAGGGACTTCCGAGTTCAGAGGCCCTAAAAAGGCCTCACGTCTGACGTATTCACGCATGGGTGAATACTTCAGACGGGCTATCAGCACACAAAGCACTGTGAACGCGCTTTGTGTGCTGAGGCTGTCAGCTCTGCTGTGGGAGTGGCTAGAGCTGACAGCTGAAGTCCGAAGAGGAGGACCCACAGGGACTCTTTCTGGCCACTATAGTGGTTGAAGGGGGGGAGACCTACTCTCCTTCCCCCCCCCGGCCCCCACCCCTGGGCGGCGGGTGGGGGCCATGAAGATAATGAGGGGGGACCTACTGACCTCCCCCTCTCCGGCCCCCACCCCTGTGCGGCCTGTGGGGGCCCTAAAAATAACAAAATTGGGGGGGACCTACTGTCCCACCCTGGCCCCCACCCCTGAGTGGTGGGTGGGGGCCCTAAAATTAAAAATAAGGGGGGGACCTACTGTCTCCCCGGCCCCCACCCCTGTGCGGTGGGTGGGGGCCCTAAAAATAACAATAGGGGGGAACCTACTGTGCCCCCCGGCCCCCAAACCTGTGCGGCGGGTGGGGGCCCTAAAATTAAAAATAAGGGGGGGACCTACTGTCCCCCCGGCCCCCACTCCTGTGCGGCGGGTGGGGGCCCTAAAAATAACAATAGGGCGGGGACCTACTGTCTCCCCCGGCCCCCATCCCTTTGCGGCGGGTGGGGGCCCTAAAAATAACAAAATTGGGGGGGACCTACTGTCCCCCCGGCCCCCACCCCTGAGCGGTGGGTGGGGGCCCTAAAATTAAAAATAAGGGGGGGACCTACTGTCCCCCCGGCCCCCACTCCTGTGCGGCGGGAGGCGCCCTAAAAATAACAATAGGGCGGGGACCTACTGTCCCCCCCGGCCCCCATCCCTTTGCGGCGGGTGGGGGCCCTAAAAATAACAAAATTGGGGGGGACCTACTGTCCCCCCGGCCCCCACCCCTGAGCGGTGGGTGGGGGCCCTAAAATTAAAAATAAGGGGGGGACCTACTGACCTCCCCCTCTCCGGCCCCCACCCCTGTGCGGCGGGTGGGGGCCCTAAAAATAACAATAGGGGGGACCTACTGTCCCCCCCGGCCCCCACCCCTGTGCGGCGGGTGGGGGCCCTAAAAATAACAATAGGGGGGACCTACTGTCCCCCCCGGCCCCCACCCCTGAGCGGCGGGTGGGGGCCCTAAAAATAACATTAGGGGGGACCTACTGCCCCCCCCCTGGCCCCCACCCCTGTGCGGCGGGTGGGGGCCCTAAAAATAACAATAGGGGGGGGACCTACTGTCCCCCCCCGGCCCCCACCCCTGAGCGGTGGGTGGGGGCCCTAAATACAAAGGGGGGGACCCTAGTAACCCCTACCCCCCACAAAAAATAATATCTCACTACCTACCCCCCTCACCCTAAAAATAATGAGGGGGGACCTTTAACTAAAAACCTGTTTAAAAAAAAAGAGAGATAAAAACAACTTACCATTCGATGTTTTCTTTCTTCTAAAATCTTCTTTCTTCAGCCCCCAAAAAGGCCAAATAAAAAACCATAATAACCGACGCAATTAGAAAAAAAAAAAAAAACGAGCGCAACAAATAATAATTCCATCTTCACCCATGGAGGGCTCCGCGCAGACTGAGCTCTGCAGGGCGGGGGAAGGCTTATAAAGCCTTGCCACGCCCTGCAATTAGGCTAAGAACACTCTGATTGGCTGGTTTAAGCCAATCAGAGTGCTCTTTGTCATTTTACACAGCGTGGGAAAATTCCAAAGAACTTTCCCACGCTTGTAAAATGACACAGAGCACTGTGATTGGATGGCTTGAAATCCATCCAATCACAGTGCTCTGTGTCATTTTACAAGCGTGGGAAAATTCCAAAGGATTTCAAGCCATCCAATCACAGTACTCTGTGTCATTTTACACAGCGTGGGAAAGTTCAATTTTCCCACGCTGTGTAAAATGACACAGAGCACTGTGATTGGATGGATTTCAAGCCATCCAATCACAGGGCTCTGTGTCATTTTACAAGCGTGGGAAAGTTCTTTGAAATTTTCCCACGCTTGTAAAATGACACAGAGCACTGTGATTGGATGGATTTCAAGCCATCCAATCACAGTGCTCTGTGTCATTTTACAAGCGTGGGAAAGTTCTTTTGAATTTTCCCACGCTGTGTAAAATGACAAACAGCACTCTGATTGGCTTAAAGCAGCCAATCAGAGTGTTCTTAGCCTAATTTCAGGGCGTGGCAAGGCTTTATAAGCCTTCCCCCGCCCTGCAGAGCTCAGTCTGCGCGGAGCCCTCCATGCGTGAAGATAGATTTATTTTTTTGGGCACTCGTTTTTTTTTTTTTTTTATTGCGTCGGTTATTATGGTTATTTATTTGGCCTTTTTGAGGTCTGAAGAAAGAAGATTTTAGAAGAAAGAAAACATCAAATGGTAAGTTGTTTTTATCTCTCTCTCTTTTTTTTTTTAACAGGTTTTTAGTTAAAGGTCCCCCCTCATTATTTTTAGGGTGAGGGGGGTAGGTAGGGAGATATTATTTTTTGTGGGTGGGGGGAGGGGTGACTAGGGTCCCCCCCCTTTGTATTTAGGGCCCCCACCCACCGCTCAGGGGTGGGGGCCGGGGGGGACAGTAGGTCCCCCCCTTATTGTTAGTTTTAGGGCCCCCACCCACCGCTCAGGGGTGGGGGCCGGGGGGGACGACAGTAGATCCCCCTATTGTTATTTTTAGGGCCCCCACCCGCCGCTCAGGGGTGGGGGCCCCCATTGTTATTTTTAGGGCCCCCACACACCGCTCAAGGGTGGGGGCCGGGGGGGACAGTAGGTCCCCCCCTATTGTTATTTTTAGGGCCCCCACCCACCGCTCAGGGGTGGGGGCCGGGGGGGGGGACAGTAGGTCCCCCCCTTATTTTTAATTTTAGGGCCCCCACCCACCGCTCAGGGGTGGGGTCGGGGGGGACAGTAGGTCCCCCCCATTGTTATTTTTAGGGCCCCCACCCACCGCTCAGGGGTGGGGGCCAGGGGGGACAGTAGGTCCCCCCCTTATTTTTAATTTTAGAGCCCCCACCCACCGCTCAGGGGGAGGGGCCGGGGGGGACAGTAGGTCCCCCCATTGTTATTTTTAGGGCCCCCACCCGCCGCACAGGGGTTGGGGCCGGGGGGGGCAGTAGGTCCCCCCCTACCCCCCTATTGTTATTTTTAGGGCCCCCACCCACCGCTCAGGGGTGGGGGCCAGGGGGGACAGTAGGCCCCCCCCTTATTTTTAATTTTAGAGCCCCCACCCACCGCTCAGGGGGAGGGGCCGGGGGGGACAGTAGGTCCCCCCCATTGTTATTTTTAGGGCCCCCACCCGCCGCACAGGGGTTGGGGCCGGGGGGGGCAGTAGGTCCCCCCCTACCCCCCTATTGTTATTTTTAGGGCCCCCACCCTAAAAAAAGTTACCCTTAAAAAAGTTATTGCTTTACTTTATCTATGTTGTGTTACATATGTTTTTTAATCAATGCATTTTTCATGCATGCACCTAGCATTGCATGTATAAATAGGGTCTCCGGAATGCCCATTTTTATAACCCAAATTGTCCCTCCAACTATTTAGGGCTTCTGGATGGAGGATTGTGGAATGTAAAGTCTTTAGGTGAAGTCCCATGCCAGCATCTACCATCTTAAGGATGCCCTATTCAGAGCATGAATGCAAAAAAAAAAATGAAAAGCACGTGAGATTGAGTCCCACTTTATATTTTTGGGTGTATTTTTTGTTTTTGTTTGTTGGTTTTGTTTTTTTTTTTGCAATTAAAACATTATCATGGAGAAGCCATACAGTATATTTGTTGAACAAAATTATAACAAAGAGACAATGTGACTGAAGACTCACCAAGAAAATCTGTGCCAGCACCATTAACATTTAACAATACAGAACTTAACTCCAAACTTTTTCATATTAAAAGGGACACTATAGACACCAAGACCACTTCAGCTTCCTGTCCCCATTAGTCCTGCAATTTAAAATATTGCCGTTTTTACATTGTAGAACCAAGATAGCCTTTTGTACAGCATTTTGCACATTGTAGGACTAAGACAGCCTCTAGTGGCTGACTACCATACAGCCACTAGAGGCGGTTCCGGGGGTTTACTGGACTCTAGGTCCCTTAACTGATGCTTGATGTCCTCATGATCTGCATGCATGAGGACATGCAGTGTCAGTGAGGAGGGCCCTTTGAGGAGGGCCTAATGCACTTGCGGTGCTAGCCGCAAATGTGCATTAGACCCCCCCTTCAGATGACGTCGGAGGAGGCACTGGTGCTGGAATCGTGTGAGCAAATAAAGGTTTTTTTTAACACAATCACACAAAAATAAATTCAGAGCGGAAACAAAGTTAAAATAGTCCAAAAGCAGCTTGAACACCAATACGGAGTCTCTCTTTTCCGATCAGAAAACTGGATAAAAACAGGGGGTAGGTGCAGCGCTTCAATAATCTTTGACAAGGTATATGTGGAGAGAACCAGAGAAGAAATAATAGTGTAGTATTTAAAACTGTAGTGGTGATAGGTAAAATAAAAGATGTGCACTCACACTTTTCTAGAGCTTCAATAATGATCAAGTACAGAGGTAATTATTTGAATTATAGGTGTGGTATCCTCATAAAAAATAAACAAATAAAAATTGTACACCCTGGGGCGGGGCCAGGTGGCCATGCCAGCAGGCTGCAAGTAACTATGGCTCCAAAGGAATCTGGATATTCTGCAATATATACTCGCTTTTCCCGGCATGTAAGATGCTGGAAGCCCATGGCACAAGCTCTTGGAGGGTCCCGGTGCAGCTGGAACGCTTGAAAATGGCCGATTTTGGGTCCCGGTGAGAGACTGAGGATTGGAGATGGAGGCCTACCCGGGAGGGGTGCGAGCAGACAGCCGCTGCTTTGCTTACCGCCCGGCCAATATGCATCAGCAGCATACCTGGCGTCCTCCTGGTTCTGTTCCCCCTCTTTGGACCGGTGGGGGTTATCAACGCTATCCCAACTCCACCACTTTGTGTCATCTCGCGAAGTACCCTCACGGAGAAGCCTTCCTGGGACAAGAGCTAACTGGGGTAGAAGAACCCCTCACTGCCCATACCCTTGGAGGGCTTAGTGGCAGAGGCACCATAGCCCCCAGCACCGCGGCACGCAAGAACAGTTGACCTGGACTTTCACAGAGTTTGGGACAGTGGAGCAGAGGTGATAGCTCCGTGGCAAGCCTGGGGCTGGCACGAAGTGATATAGGTGCTCCTGCACTCTGATCACAATGTCTGTCTATGTCTATACTTGATTTTTATTTTAATCATAAGTCTCATGCTCCCAGTATAAGTAGGTGCCAGTGGTTTATCAAGCTAAAGCAACTCAGTGAGTCACACATTGTGGCAGTATTCTGTTAACTCCTGAGATCCTAATCACAAGACTAATGGTAGACTGACTTAGCTCAAATAACCCATTATCTTTATAACTTACCCCTGTTTACCATGTCTAGCTAGCCTGCCAATATACTAACACCATACATGCCTACAGCTAGGACATGAAAGCCGGATGAGCTAATGATAATCTTGTGCATGATCTGATGATTGTGCCAAAATAACAATCTGGATGCACATACTTAGACTTTAATGTTTCTCCCCTTTTATCAACTAAATGGTTGTTAAGCATAGTATTACCACAATTTCTAACTGTTTGTACTATTATTGTATTGTATTATTGTTCTCTCATACCTTCACAAAAAAAATGTGTAATTCTCATGCATGCCACATCTATGTCAAGACATGTAACCATTAATATGCTGGACTCTGCTCTTGTGGCATAATCAACTAGCCTGTTACTTGATTTTTTACACAACAAAAATAAAGAATGTTTTTTAAAAAAAATTGTACACCCTGTTCCAAATTATTATGCAAATTATATTTTTCTAATTTACCTTAATAATTGATGTAAATAACAGTCAGCATAATTCTCATGTTATCAACTATTAAGAGTACAATTCAAATTTTATTGAACAAACCTATGATAACAGTATTTTTTTTAAACATAAAAAACTTTTGATATAGCCTACCAAGGAGAAACGTGTTAAGTGTATTGTTTATAACTTTTTTATCACTATTTTATTTTATATATTGTATTACTTTTATTATTTTTTTAATATTAAAGTACGTTTTTAATGGTACCTCACTTTGCTGCTGTTGGATTGTTTGGAGCTATATCCCTGGTGGGGATCATACCACCCAAGCGTTTTGGATTGTGCAATCCAGAACTTGCTCTTTAGCATGTGATTAAATTTAACTTAATTATTTTTGCAAACACTCCTTTTTACGGTGTACACTATTGTGGTTCTGTTTGTTTATCTTCACATATATATGGATGGAAGAATTTATATTTACACCTGTATCCTTGAGTGGGGATCATACCACTTCAGGCGCTATCAGAGGAGCCAGGTTTACACGTGAGTGTATGTTTTATAGTTTTTACCTACCCTTGCTCCATAGCTCTAAATAGTTCACCATATACAATTTGTATTTGTTTATTTTTTATCAGGATACCCCCTACCACACCTATAATTCAAAGAATTTCTCCTGCACTTGATCCATAGGTGGGGATTATTCCGCCCAGGCGCATACACTGGAGCTGTATTGAAGCTCCAAGAAAGTGTGCGTGCACATCTTTTATTTTACTTATCACCACTACAGTTTTAAAAACGAAACTATTATTTATTCTCTGGTTCTCTCCACATGTACCTTGTCAACGTTTTTTTAACCCTTTATGTATCGGAGAGTAACAGGTGAAGAAAAAAGGGGAGTGGTGCCTCAGGGGAACAGGAGAGGACAAGGACCCAGACCCAATGTACCCCAATCTAACTATCACAAATCTTATACGTAGAATTGGAAAGCGATACCTTGTAAAAAAAAGCTCTTATTTTATCCATTGTCAAAATGTATATACTTTGTTCAGAATCTTTGGATGAGAAGGAAGGGAGATCTCACAGTGTTTAGCAATACATAGGCAAGTTGCAGTGCATATTCTATAGATCAGTTTATTGGCAGTAGGGGTTAGGTCCCTGAGAAAATAAGAACTATGGGATAAGAATGACCAAAAACCAAAGGTCCTTGCATTCTTCGACAAGGTCATCGCATAGGGACTGAAGTCATGCCATCTTGGTGGTCATCTGCACCAGATCCTAGCGTAGTGAGGCCTGGTATTATTCAACAGTGGCCACCCAGTTGCCTATAGTGGTGATCTGCTGTTTTACTGACCAGAGAATGCCTTCAAGAGCTACAAAGATCTCTAGTGGAGTCTGGGTGAAAGTCTAATGGAGAAGGGAAGGGGGTTCCACAGAAAAGGTGCAGCCCTGGAGAAGTCTTGGAGGCGAGCATCAGATGTGGAAGTACAGACAGAGGATAGATGTAGGGCTTGGCAGAGCGCAGGGGCCTCGACAGGATATACTTGTGTATTAGGGAGGATAGGTAGGTTGGAGCAGCATTATGTAGGGACTTGTAAGCAAGCACCAGAATCTTAAATTGAGCCCTATGTCTAACTGGAAGCCAATATAGGGACTGACAGGGGGGAGGCATGGGAGGACAGGAAAATGAGCCTAGCCGCCACGTTTATAATAGATTGCAGTGGTGCAATCTGGGAACATGTAAGACCACTGAGAACGGGATTGCAGTAGTCAAGATGAGAAAGAACAAATGCATGGACCAGCACCTTAGCCGCATCTGGTGTTAAATAGGGGCGGATGCGAGCTATATTTTTGAGTTGGAAGCGGCAGGATTTGGCAATCAACTGGACATGAGGGGTGAAGTTGAGGTCGGAGTCAAAGAGAACACCTAGGCAGCGAGCCTGCGATATAAAGGTGTTGGTAGTGCCATTGATTTGAAGGGAGAGAGACACGGGAGTAGCAACACTTGAGGCAGGAAAGACCAGAAGTTCTGTTTTGGACAGGTTGAGTGTAAGAAAGTGAGCAGTCATCCAATTGGAAATCGCGGAGAGGCAGTCAAAGACACGAGTCAAGATGGGCAGAGAGAGATCAGGAGAGGACAGGTAGATTTGCGTGTCATCTGCATATAAATGATAAATGGAAGCCAAAAGAGCTGATGAGTTTACCAAGGAAGACAGTATACATGGTGAACAGTAGGGGACCAAGGACTGAGCCTTGGGGACACCAACAGAGAGAGGTTGGGGAGAAGAGGCAGAGCCAGAGAAAGAAACACTGAAAAAGCGCTGGGAGAGGTAGGAGGAGCACCAGGAGAGAACAGTATCCTGTAGACCGAGATTATGGAAAATGGGAAGAAGCTGTTGATGATCAACAGTGCCAAAGGCAGCAGAAAGATCAAGGAGAATTAGGATATAGTAATGACCGTGAGATTTAGCAGTGATTAAATCATTGGATACTTTGGTCACAACTGTTTCAACAGAGTGACGAGCGCAGAATCCAGACTGAAGTGGGTTAAGCAGAGAGTTGGATTCAAGGAAGTCTGTCAATCTTGCATACACAACTCTCTCAAGGATCTTTTAGGCAAACGGCAGTAGTGATAAAGGGTGGTAGTTGGATGGGGAGTTTTCAGAATTGGCGTTATGGTTGCATGCTTGAAGGGTAAAGGATATGTGCATGAGGAAAGGAAGATATTGAAAACTTTAGTGAGAGGAAGCGCAAGAGAGGGAGACAGAGTGCAGATAAGATATGAGGGAAAAGGATTTAGGGGACAAGTGGTGGGGTGGGAGGACCGTAGCAGAGCGGAAACCTCTTCTTTTGTAGTAAGTACGAATGAGCATAGAGCAGGGGAGTGAGTGGGGTTGGTAGATGTATTGGAAATGTATTGGAAGGGGAGTGAGAGAGATTAGAGATCTCTTCCCTGATTGTAGAAATCTTCTCAGTGAAGTGAGTTGCAAAGTTTGAGGCAGACAGGGTGGTAGAAGGAGGGGGAGTAACAGGGCGAAGGAGAGCACTAAAGATCCAGAGTGTAGGAGCGCAGCATAACTTTATAGTGGATGTCGTCAGGGGCAGAGTGAGACTTTCTCCAACAGCATTCAGCAGTTCTGGAACATTTTTGGAGATATCGGGTCAGCTTGGTGTGCCAGGGTTGTAAATGGGAACGCTTGCTGCGTTTCAATGTCAGAGGTGCCATGATGTCTAGTTGAAAGGAGAGAGTGGAGTTGTAGAGTGAGGTTGCAGAGTTAGGGCAAGTGAGATTTGAGATGGGTAAAAGGAGAGTTTGGAGTTTGGTGGAGAAATGCTAGAGATCAAGGCTGTGAAAGGTTTCTGTGAGATTGTAGAGAGTTGGTGAGATTTGGGTATGGAAATAACAGAGAAAGTCTTTAGAGATAAGCAGATAGGTGAATAACATTTACGTTAACAAGCCAACAATGTGGAGTGGGGCTGTGAACAAACAGCTTTAGCATGCAGGGCATGTATGTACATATGTATAAATAAACAAGTATACATACGCACTCACAACTGTAGATATATATATGGTATGAGGTGTGTAGATGAAAACAAACCAGAAAAAGTAAAAAGAACTGTCCTCCAGAAGGCTACCTGTTGCATATGGCAGTAGAACAGCTGATAGAGCACTGTGTTGCTTGCAAGTCCTAGATAAATTTTAAATCAGGCTGTTGCATAGGGCAATAGAACAGCTGATAGAGCACTGTGTTGCTTGCAAGTCCTAGTGGAATTTTAAATCAAGCTGATAAAGGTTTGTACTCCAGCAGGGTCTTCAGTGAAGTCGGAATCAACCTGGGCCTTCATATGTGCTGAACTATGAGATTGGAAGAATAAGGAGCCCTTGGTCTAAACTGGACTGGTGAATGGTGAGCAGCATTTGGACATAAAAGGGATGATTTCTGAACTTATGAGGACTGGTGAGGAAACTGTAACTTGGCCGGTAGATCAGGTATTACAACGTATGAAAGCTTAGTGTGGAAAGAACTAAAGACTCACGTGGCCATCACCATCAAGTTCCCAACCATGCCTTCCGCTGTTGTTCTTATTAAGTGTACCTGTTATGGTACACATATTTGTCTAATATAAAAGTACATGTAATTCTGTCTGCAGAATTTTTTTAGATTGGAGGAGTTTTGTGTTATATAAATTGCTATGTCTGTTGATAAAATACATATTTATAAATGTGCCTTTTTAAATGATATTAAATGTAAATGTATTTCCTAAAACAGAATGGGCAAGTATTGATGAAGTACAGATATTGTGTTTAAGCTTGGAACATGAAGGCCAGCCTTGCAACATACCATAATTCAGCATTTAGAGAACAGTCCTTAAGGGCTCCACATGCAGCTATCCAAATCAAAACAGCTCATTTGCTAAGGTAGAATCCTAATGTGATTCTGTACAATAAGTACAAGCAGCTTTTCACATTTGTAATAAATCTCCCCTCTCAACGTAATCACAAATCAATGACTACATTCTACAAATGATGAATAAAGGGTATTGACATTGGTATATCTGTACAATTAGTATTTTTTTTCTTTGATCATTGGTACGAATTATATATAATTAACATAATATAATTATACACTTATGTAAATTTCCATTTACAATTCAACACGGTCCAACTGAAGAACTAAAGCACTTGGCTTTCATTATGTAAATGAAAGATGCTGTTTTAAATTTATTTATATAGCTAGCATTACAAAATAACATGTTTGAACTAGGTTGTAAACACCCATAGTACAGAATAAGAAATACTAGTGCACAAACAAAAAGATACAGTTTTAAATCTTACAAAGCAACTTAAAATCACCAATCTTATCAAACAAATATGGGAATATGGTGAGGTCTCCCTGCTTGCCCCCTGCTTTGGTCGCTGTCGGGCACCGATCTCTGTGTGAAGGAGCTGCAGCAAGCTCTCCTCTCATAGAGAAACTGCTATGTTTACAGCAGGCAGGGTTAAACCTAGATGGACCTGGCACCCAGACCACTTAATTAAGCTGAAGTGGTCTGGGTGCCTATAGTGGTCCATTAATACTACATCAGAATGCTTTTTAATGAGAAAAAACATATTGATATTAGCCGACATTTTTTTGGAAAACAAAAAATTTTACAGAAAGAGGAAGTGAACAGAAAGTGTGCCATCCTAGTGTGTGTTGTTGAAACTATTAAACTCTAAATACAAATAGTCAGCTGTCTGACTTTAATAAACCATTTGTAGAAGAACAATTGCTATTATACATTGACAAATTTTAAATGAGAAAAAAAAATGCCCGACTCTGATGGGTTTAAAAGACGGGCTTGAAAGACAATATTAAAAAAGACCTGATAGATGCCTTTACTTCTTTTGGAACATCATATTCTGAATGAACTACTGCACTCAAACCAAGTCCAGATTCTCAAAACGCTGTCCATCCATTTCTCTTGATGCGGATAAAGCTTTTGATTGGGTCAACTGGGAGTTCCTGAATTATACTCTAACGTGCTTTGGGTTGGAAAGGAGATTCCTGGAACATATCAAGGTCGGTCCTATATACCATGAATCGCAGTGATTATCTATCCCACCAAACCCTGGGGGGAGTAAAGGTATCACAGGATCTCTCCTCCTTTAAGGAGGACGGTCACCTAAACTGTGCTCCCCAAAGGGGGTAACCCTTAAAAACCATAATAGAATGATAATTAAAAAATTCCAACATACTCCACTAATAGGGAGTGCAAAAGGAAGGGGCACCATGAGGAAAAGTTAGCTTAAAAGTAACCCTAGCTTTTATTGCGATCTAATAATAAAAAGGAAATAAACCAAAAATAGCACAATATTGAAGGTGTGAGCCTAATTGAGTCCAGGGGATAAAAGGAACAGGTGGAGTTCAACAGTTACTCATACTGCTGCATAGAAAGCCACCTCATGATATCCACCACTAGGCAGGTAGGTTTTACTGTGGGGTAAACCAGAAGAAACCCCCACCTACTAGAGAAAGGTACAGGGTCTCAATAGGAAAACCCACAAGAAAAAAGCTCTAATACGACTCCCCCATCTGCAAAGAAAGAGAGACTCCAGCACACAAGTGAGGAACACCTCATAGGGAGTAAAATGGAAAGAAGAGAAAACAGATCCCTAAGTGTACCAAGGGAGGATTACGGGTACACACAGAACATAACCGTTCTAAACTATGCACCACACAGAGTCTCTCAGTCATGAGGGTCCAGACATATTTTTTTTGTTTCATATCCATGCATTTGTGGCAGCCAAAATATCTCATAGCCAGATACTGGAAATTAGATATTTTATCAGATTGGGATGTGATAAAGGTGCAACTCACGTTTCAGTTCATCATGGAAGGAGGTTTAAAACAGAATCTAGGCACAAAACAAAGTTTTAACACAGAAGTTTGGATCAATAAATTATCCCTGACTTGAGCAAACCCAGTAGCACGTACGCTGTTTCTTCCAGTTAAGACTATTATGATTCTACACTTAAATTTGTAAAATGAATATGTAAGGTTAAGACCGATTCACTGCATTCTTATTTATCTATGTATTTTTATTTGTATATTCATTAGAGTTCTCATCCTTTCTTTTTTGCTTTAATGCATTAACTTGGCTCACCCAAAGTTAAGAGGGTAATCAAGATGTGGACCCCGTGCTCACTGTGTCTAGAGGAATATCAGCAATACCTCACTGACGAGGCCCAGAAGAAGGCAGAAGCGGTCGTCTGGGGTTGCTGTATCTCTCGTGCAGTGGGAACTTGCTAGCATTTCGGATCTGCACTGCTCATACGGGTGGGACGGGACCAGTTTGATATGGGTCAGATATGTTCTCTCTGTAATGGCACAAGTGAGCTTTAAGCTTTTGTCTGTTCTCAGAGTTCTCATCCTTTCTTTTTTGCTTTAAAGATGAATCAGAGTTTCTCAGATTCTTGTTGGAGATGTAAGGCACAAAGAGAGACTTTCTACATATATGGTGGCTATGCTACCCAATTCAAATTTTTGGGCAAAATTTCAGTCATCAGATTGAAACTATTGCTGATATAGTTGTACCACTTTTCCCTGAAGTATTTTGTTTACATTTTGACTTGATAAAGTTTAATACCAATTTGTTTTCTTATCCATGCATTTGTGGTAGCCAAAAGATCTCATAGCCAGATACTGGAAATGAGATATTTTATCAGATTGGAATGTGATAAAGGTGCAACTCATGTTTCAGTTCATAATGGAGGAACGTTTAAAACAGAATCTAGACAAAAATAAGTTTTAGCAGGGAAGGTTTGATCAATAAATTATCCCTGACTTGAGCAAACCCAGTAGCACGTACGCTCTTTTTTCCAGTCAAGACTGTTATGATTCTACACTTAAATTTGGAAATTGAAATTGTAAGGTTAAGACTGACTCACCGCTGTCTTAATTCCTATTTATCTATATATGCTTATTTGTATATATTTATTAGTTACTTTCTCTTGTTTCTCTTTGTTAATGTGAGATAGAGTCCATATCTTGTCTACGTTTTTCTCCTCTTAATTGTTCGATTTTATTCTGCCTTATTTTTCTCAAGACATTGTAAAAAAAAAAAAAAAAAACTATTAAACTAATTTGCAAAAGGGGAATGAGTTATAGAGCTTCAACAGAAGCAGCTTATACTCCCGATGATGAAAAGTTGGACCATGGTAATTTTATTGACATGTTGCTTCTTTTTAGTATATTTAATCCTTTGCTAAAAAGTCACCTTGACCAAATAATACAGAAGAGTAAAGAATAACATAAAGATCCAAAGTACACTAAGACTTGGCAGCTTGGTTACACTGCTGTCAAACGCAACAGTAAACACTATAATTGATGTGATTTCCTCCCTGCTAAAGAAAGGCATTGCACAAGAAATTAGCAAAGGAATGATCTCCATATAAAAATACATCACCAGGATATCAATGTTTCTGATCAATGTTCAATTATCATTCGGTATGTCACAGTGGCCCATAAAAACCTTGTTTCTGCTGTGAATTGTTTAACAACCCCCTGAAAAGCTTTGTACAACCTGGTTTGGGAAGTTATGGAAGTTGTGGAATTGATGTTTCAAAATGGGCTGGTAATTCTACAGATGGGGCCTCCAACATGCAAGGATAGTATAATGGATTTACCACATGGTTGAGTAGTAAAGCACCTGATCAAATCCATGTATGGCGCTATGAACATGGACTGAGACTAGTTATGATGGATGTCACCAAATCCACCATAGAAGCTATATAATTGTTTAGATTGTTATATTCATGTGTTGTGTTCTTTCATGAATCATAGCTTCGAATGAACGTGTGGAGAGAACGTTTCATGAAGGAAGATTTCATTCAATCTCTGTAATTGGGGAAACATGATGGTGATCCAAAGATGCAGCCAGGGGCGTATTAGCCGCGAGGCAAACAAGGCATTTGCCTTGGGCGGCATTTTCCAGGGGGCGGCAAAAAACGCCGCCCCCAAATGCCCAGGGCAAATGCCTTGTTAGCCTTGCGGCTAACTGACAAGCCCTCCTGGGCAGGCGATCTGCTGGGCGGCGCTGGCGGGCGGCTGGCGAGGGAGCTCTTCCTCTGAGCTGTCTGCTCAGCTCCCTCGCGCGCCGCAGAGTGAGGCTGGGAGCCGGAATATGACGTCATATTCCGGCTCCGCCTCCCAGCCTCACTGTGCGGCGCGCGAGGGAGCTGAGCAGACAGCTCAGATGAAGTGCTCCCTCGCCAGCCGCCCGCCAGTGCTGCCCAGCAGCCACTGGACCACCAGGGAGAGAGGGAACCCCCCCCCAGCATTCCCAAAGGTAAGGAGGCTGGGGGGGGGGGTTAAATAAAGAAAATAAAAAAGTGAGTGTGTGTGTGTGTGTATGTCTGTTTGTGTGTGTGTGTGTGTGTGTGTATCTGTTAGTGTGTGTCTGTTATTGTGTGTGTGTATGTCTGTTAGTGTGTGTATGTCTGTTAGTGTGTGTGTGTGTGTGTATGTCTGTTAGTGTGTGTGTATGTCTGTTAGTGTGTGTGTGTATGTCTGTTAGTGTGTGTATGTCTTTTAGTGTGTGTGTGTGTATGTCTGTTAGTGTGTGTATGTCTGTTAGTGTGTGTGTGTGTATGTCTGTTAGTGTGTGTCTGTTATTGTGTGTGTGTGTGTATGTCTGTTAGTGTGTGTCTGTTATTGTGTGTGTGTGTATGTCTGTTAGTGTGTGTGTGTATGTCAGTGTGTGTGTGTATGTCTGTTAGTGTGTGTGTGTATGTCTGTTAGTGTGTCTGTGTATGTCTGTTAGTGTGTGTGTGTGTCTGTGTGTCAGTGTGTGTGTGTGTGTCTGTATGTCTTAGTGTGTGTGTCTGTTAGTGTGAGTGTGTGTATATCTGCTAGTGAGTGTCTGTTAGTGAGTGTGTCTGTTAGTGTGTGTGTGTTTCTGTTAGCTAGTGTATGCGTATCTGTCAGTGAATGTGTGTGTGTGTATTTAGAAGGCGGGGCGGGGGAAGGGCTGGGTGGGGGTGGCACGGGCGGGCGGGAGGGAGTGGGGCGCCTGAGTTTTGTCCTGCCTAGGGCAGCACAAAACCAGGATACACCACTGGATGCAGCACTTTCCAAAGTATTTGGCTCTTATAATGACCCAAGTCCCACCATTTATACTGAAGTGCTCCAGACCATGGCTGAAATATTATCTTCCAGATCATGCAGATGTAAGACACAAGGCTGGAATAATTTTGGAGTCCTTGAAAAAAAGTTCCATACAATAATAACTGCTCGGGTGTATCTGCTAATTTTCAGCAACACAACTCCCTTATCACTCTACAAACAATGTGAATGACCTTAAAGGGATATTGCCAGCATTTTAATAGCATAATGGATGCTGCAAACAAGTTTGTCATGTGGGCAAATGACAAGCTGGAGAAAATGGACTGTGATATTAACAGTGAGTTAGACTTTCCAATGTATCAAACAGCCTTTCAAAAAAGACAGATTGACTGGTGAGTTGGCAGCAGATCAACCTATCAAGCCAGCAAGTTAAACATGTAGGATATATGTTTAAAATGTGACAGTTGACAATATAATCACTACTTTACAGAGCCATTTCACAGCTCATGGTCAGATATTTGTTGATTTGGCTTATTTAGACCCAAAACGTTTCCAGGTCATCCTTAAACAGAACTATAGTCAGCAAAATAACTATATCTTAATGAACTTTGGTGTATAGATCATGCCTCTGCAATCTCACTGCTTGAGTCTCTGCCATTTTGGAGTAAAATCACTTTGTTTACACAACCCTAGTCACACCTCCCTGCATGTGACTTGCATAGCCTTGAAAAACACTTCCTGTAAAGGGCCATCTGAGGTTTACAATTCCTTTATTGAAAATTCTGTTCAATTTAGAAGTTATTATCCCCTATACTGTTTAAAGCTTGCTAGACCCTGCAGGAGCCTCTTGTGTGTAATTAAAGTTCAATTTACAGAGCAGGATATAAAAAACCTTTAACCCCTTAAGGACACATGACGTGTGACATGTCATGATTCCCTTTTATTCCAGAAGTTTGGTCCTTAAGGGGTTAAAGTAAGTTACAACTGATTGAGACTTTTTTTTCATGCAGGCTGTGTGAGTCACAGTCAGGGGAGGTGTGGCTAGGGCTGCATAAACAGAAATGAAAGTGATCAGAGGCATGATCTACACAAAAACTGCTACTTTAAGCTGAAGTTGTTATGATGACTATAGTGTTCCTGACACATGACATGTGTGACATGTCATGATTCCCTTTTATTCCAGATGTTTGGTCCTTAAGCGGTTAAGCAATTGTCACAAAATGCTCACGAATGACTAAGTAGCTTAATTATTAAATTTGATTCTACTGCAACCAAATAAAATTTGCAAAGGGAGTTGCTTGATTAAAAGGTATCTTGGCGAAGAGTACACTAATGCCAGCATAGAAAAAAAAAAGATATGAAGAAGACGTACGTTTTCACCTTTTCTCCAAAGCTGAGGAAATACAAAATTAAAATGTCAGTCACAAAAGAGGAAATTGCAAGACTTGCAAGGATTGTAGTGCATGCTGCTATAACGTATATACTGTGTTACTACCTGTATAGTCTAGCCTACAGTTCACTTTTTATACGTTCAAGTTAACACTGACTCTCTTCTCAGGTCGCATGTGAAAGTTCCCTTTCCAAACTTAAGTTCATCTTAAACAAACTTCGGAATTCCCTTTCCCAACCACACTTGAAGGCCTTTATGCTCATGTCAGTAGAGAGAAAGACCCTAATGGTACTAAGCAATGACACAATAATTGATTATTTAAATTCCTATAGCAACTTGCTACAAAGGTTGTTGATTGCTTAAAATTAACAATATGTTGGTGCATTTTAATAGTGGCAGCTCTCCATTAACGTTTCCACATTACCAATACTTTCCCTGTGAATGGTTCACTGTGTATTTCAATATTTGTATTGTTTCAAGGGCTGTTTTTTATTCCAAGTCCGGCTCTGTGGCAGTCACATGGCATAACTAATATTCACATTTGATTGAGACAATCTAGGCTAGAAAAAATATGCTCACATTTGATTTAACCAATCAACACTCAACATTGGATTAATTTGAAGTATAAAATATTCTTCTCCATCACTAAACGATTATCCTATATTATCCTGTTAATTTCAACTCAACTTAATACCAAAATATGTTTTCATTTCTACGTTCACTACATTACGCCTGCATTGACTACTCATTTCAAACTTCTAACATCTTTCATCCCAAGTATAATTTTCTTTTCTCTGTTTTTCTCTCTCATTCCTGCTTTAATTCTTAACCAATATCTCTCGCTTTTACATTCATTTTTCAGCTTCTCTTGCCTTCTTCCTCTCATGTCTATTAACATCTGGAAATATTTCTGCTAACTTGAGGCTTTCCTTGCATGCTTTAAATATAGTATCAATACAAGCACTGCCAATCCCATACACATACCATGTTTATCCATCTCTGGTTCATTCACCCTTTTGATACTCACAGAACCCATATGTCTTCTTCTGACACTTCTTCCTCTGTATCTGTCTGCTGGTGGCCTTCAGCTTAGCCACACTCCAAGATCTGATGACTGTATAAGCATCACGTCATAAGTATTCCACTCATTAGATTTCATCAAACCTGCCTGTGTGACATTTATGTCTCTTTTTCCTACTCTGCAGTATGTGTTATTCACTTCTTTTATCTCATATTTTGTTTATTGTTACCAACCATATAGAGTTCATCAGGTCATTCACAATATATTCCTTTTATTAAATTTGCCTTTAATTAATGGTTGATTTTGTGTTTTTTTTTTTTTTTACAAGTTGACCATGTCACTTAGGACATTAATTTCCAAAAACAGCACGACTCGACCTATTGTGAGCAGATCACATGGCAAAAATAAGGTTACACTGAGATGTAGCGCAAGTTATTCTAACATTTCTAACATTTCTATCATCAAAAAGTCAATTTGACACTACTAACTAATGCAAATGTACCCTACATATAATGTTGTTGTTTTTTTGTTTTTTTTTTTAGCTAGTTCTTCTGAGAGGTGTAAATTGCTTTAAAAGCAGAACTGACTAATGCATTTTAAAGCCAGACTGAATAGTGGTGATCTCTTGGTCTTAAGCTGTCAAAGCAATGTGGTAATCTTAAAGGTCAATTACAGTAGCGGTTAGTTGGAACAGATATCCAGATAAATAGTAGGCAATTAATTACTGCCAGCCCATCTAAATATCTATATCTACTAATATAACATAAATTATATTTATAATATAGATATCCTATTTGAGGTTCTTGTTCATTGTGCATGTGGTTTCATAGGTAAACACAGAATACAATCACATTTAATTTGATTTGCTTTTCCGAGCAAGAAATATGCTTTATTTTATCAGAGTTATGCATGGCTGTATTAGTAAAGCTGCCTAGCATCCAGTGGTGACAAATGGTAAATGTGTCATGTATGTAACTTAGTAACTTAATAACTACGCAAAATATGAGGGATTTCAACTGTGTTTTTCCATAGGAATGTTTCAAACATATTGGGGCCAAAAGTTCACTCCAGACCAACAATCTTTACTTCTGATTTATGTTTTTTTTCCAATGTAGATTCTTACAAGGAAATTCCTAACCTGAATATTTCAAGTGAAAATCTAATGGCAAAATCATGTGCAGATTTTGAGTTTCAGAGATCCATTAAAAAAGAGAATATATAAATGAATTATCCAACTTGGCTAGACATTTTATCTTGTTATATATAAATTGAAAGAAATATAATACTGGGTTAAAGGTACCATTCAATTAAAACAAAAAAACATACACGAAAGGAGAAAATAAATAAATGGCTATTGCTCCATAAGAAAGCTATACACATACATCTACAACTAATTATTCTAAACATATAACAAACAAAATACATAATGTGATACATATTTTTAAAAATACTATCCTATCTAATCCTCTTTAAAAAAAATGTATCTGAAACAAGGGCTTTAAAAAAAAAATTAAAAAAAATTCAGTCTATGCCACTCTTGAAATAATGTGGTACGTAACACAAAACATCAAAACACATGCAAAACTTTAACATAACACAAAACAAGTGATTATTGTATGTGAAGTGCCTGTGATACCTGTAAAGATAACTGACAAGCAAGTCTGTCTCATATGGAGAATTTTGTTTCCCTGAAATAAATCAAGGATGAGCATGCACACTGAAAATGACATCTCACAATTAACAAATACATGTAAATATCCCACACACCACAGTCAATAACGGAAACATCTCTGAAATACCCTATTCAAAAGACTGTGATGGCTGTACGTTTTAAAATTCCTTTATATAGAAAGTGTCAGTCTAAAAACCAAAACCACTGTTATGGTCAAATGCAAATATTACAAGTTTTAGAATGAAACGTTGTATTTCTTAAACTGCGTACTTTAAATGTTGTATTTTTTAAACTGTGTCTATAAGAATAAGAATGTAATCACTCTAGCTCATGCTATTCAAGAGGATAAACTAGAACCATTTCAAAAAAATGTCAGAAAAGTATCAAACTTCCAATAAAGAAATGTTTACATATTTAAGAATAAGAAACTTTGTAGAGGTAAATGTAATTAAAACCTCCTCACCAATAACGGACGTTATGGAAAAGATATTTGTCTACAAGAAAATCAGTAAAGTAACCTCTAAAGCCAACCAATTAATAGATATGTTAAAATGATAGACCATTAAAAATAATAAATACATGGAAAAAGGATTTAGAACTTTATATATCCCAATTGGAATGGTGTACTACTTCAATGCAGTTATATAAGAACATTCATTGTTTAAATTTAATTGAGTGCCAATTTAAGATCATGTATAAATGATATCTAAACCCTATTAGGCTATCAAAGCTGTATCAGGATTATAACCCAAATTGTTGGAGATGTGGAAATCAAGTAGGATCTTTTATCCATATTTGGTGGGCATGTCCTTTGGTCAAAACCATTTGGACTTGGACTTACAACATGTTTCGAACGTTATCTGGTAATAGGTTAAAGTGGGGACCCGAAATTGCACTCCTGCATTTGAAATGGAATTTAAAAAATGTAACTCATATATGCTTAGCCATCCACTGTTTAACAGCTACTAAGATAACCATTGCTAGAAATTGTAAATCCTCTTCCACTTTCCAAACAAATCATCTTATCAATCAAATTAAATATCACATACATATGGAAAAAGATCTTATCAAATTCCCACGTATACTCGCTTAAAAAACGAAGTATATATGAAACATGGTTGGATAAATTATAAGATTTGTAAACACTTGTCGCATTATAATAGACACAAATTAAATATATGAACTAAGATAACATTCTCCTGCTCTGAGTTAAAATTGATGTTATGTCTTGTAATGTTATGTATGTAATTATTATAAGGTTTTAAACAATGGTGCCTAAAATACTAAATCCATATAAGAAATTATTTCTGAATGTACTGAAGTAATATAAATGTTTTATGTCAAGCAACTGTATATATATATATATATATATATATATATATATATATATATATATTAGTATATAAAATAGAACTTATTAGAAATTATAAATAAATATATATAGACTAGGCAATAAGTCTATATAGGGGTAGGGAGTAGACATATGATGAGAGGGATAGGGTATGCATAGGGACTGGAGATAATGGAATAAAAGAATTTAGATATTTACAATAATGGGTAAAATAATGAAATAAAACTCACACAGGATTTTTTTATAGTTTAATTAAAATTGTAGAAATAGGGAAAGTTTGACTAAGTTCGCTAGAATGGACAAATAATGCAATATCTACTAAGTAAATATCATAGCTTAAATATAATACTCACAAAAATGTAAATGTTGGGATATATTCACAAATACGTTTAACTAATTTTGATATTTACTTATGTTCAATAATGGTGGAATGTGTATATTAATATTGTAGAATAAATAATGTAACTATTCACTAGGGGGATAGAATAAAATAAGGGAAACAAGAAGGTTGCAATTAGATAGGTGGAGAGAGAAAGACAAGAGTATTATTCTACAGCTTAGGGGCTCTCACGATTAACTATATCAAGGAAAGATAAAAGTAACTAAGTGTACATGTTCAAATTGGTTGAGACTAAGGACAAAGAAAGGGAAAAAAAAAAGAGAAAAAAATTTCATAGGGTACATTAAATTTAATTGCAAATCGTACTATATATGTGACCACGCTCATTTTAAGAAAGGAAAAGGAAAGAGGAAGAAAAGGAGAAAGGAAAGAGGAAAAAAAAAGGGTGGTTTAAATATCTGCTAATATGAATAGGTAATAAGGAAATATCTGAATTGAACATAAATTAATGAGGAGAATATAGACACGTTAAATTATCTTAAATAAAGAAGTAAATGCACATGAAATAAAATTAAGAAAGTCTAGAAAAAGTTAAGATAGAAGAATTAATGTGTACAAGAAAATGTTTTTTTTTTAAAATTAAAAAAAAAAAAATATCTGCTTTTTGTTGCCCTACTGTACTGCTCTTGATAGAAGAGCTGACGGAAAAAGTGTCTAGTAAGGGGAAGGGGGTAAGACACACTATTTGGGACAATGGCGCTCGTAAGGGTTTTTCGAGAGTCATTTTTTTTCTTTCTAAAACCCTTTGAGGTTTTTTTATGTTATATGGTTGTATTTGTCTTATATGTTGAGCGGATTGTGCGTGGCCAACTTGAGGAATTATGTAGCATAGGGAGGATTAATGTTAGAGGAGAATAAGATTAGGATTATAACTTTGAACGTTAAGGGTTTGAATACTCCACAGAAACTTAAGCTTTTAGTAGATCATTTATGGATTTGGACTGTTGGATTTATACAAGAAACACACTGGAAAGCCAGAAACTCAAAAATGAAAAGTTTCTATTATCCAATTCTTGTTTCTTCAGATTATAGCTCTAAAAACAGAGGAGTTGCAATTTTTATTTCAAAGAACGTATCTTATAAAGAAATATATAGAGAAGTGGATAAGAATAGCAGATATGTGTTTTTGATCTGTGAATTGCAGGGGAAAATCTACTCACTACTTAACCCCTTAAGACCGCAGGACGTACTATGCCGTCCTTATTTTGGTGGCTCTAAAAGCCGCAGGACGGCATAGTACGTCCTGCGATCTTATGTACTTACCCGGTCGCCGGCGATCCCACGCCGGCGATCGCGGTATGGGGGACTTACCCGGGAGCCCAGGGAGTCCCCCTGCGTCCTCTTCAGCCGCCCAGGGCCATGTGATCGCGAGGTCCTTGCGAGGACCCCGCGATCACATGGACGGCATAGCCGTCCAAGGCATTGCCAGCAGGGGGAGTGCCTGTAATGACAGGTACTCCCCCTGCTGTCTGAAATACAAATAAAAAATGTTAAAACAGTGTAAAAATAAATTATATATACTTAGATCATATATATATTTATTATATATATGATCTAAGTATATATATACACACATATACACACATACACATAAATATGCATACACTGTCTACGTGTATTTTAATATTAATATATACATAATTATATATATATATTAATATCAAAATACACGTACAATGATATTGATTAAATATATATATAATTTTCATTATATATATATATTTATATATAATAAAAAATAAATAAATATATAAATACGTTAAAAAAACAAATAAAAAAATAATAAAAAAATAATGAAAAAAAAATAGATAAAAAATATATAAACATGCGTAATTTCGTTCTAACTGTATTTTAAAATTAATATATATATATTGATATCAAAATACATGTAGAACGAAATAATATATATATCTATATACATAAGTATATACGTATATATCACTATGTATATACCTATATATAAATAAAAATAATTAAAAAAAAATATATACATATATATACACACATATATATATATACACACATATATATATAATAATTCTACGCATATATTTATGTAATAATTTTACATAATTAGGTCATTTTATTAATTACAATTTGCAGGACCTGCCTGCCAACCCAGGCCAAAAGTTCAGGGAATTACATTGTCTAGCACTATATTTAACTCTGTAACTTTCCAAGACACCATGAAACCTGTACATGGGGGGTACTGTTTTACTCGGAAGACTTCGCTGAACACAAATATTAGTGTTTCAAAACAGTAAAATATATTACAACGACGATATCGTCAGTGACAGTGACATTTTTTTAATTTTTCACACACAAATGGCACTTACACCGACGATATAATTGTTGTGATACGTTTTACTGTTTTCAAACACTAATATTTGTGTTCAGCGAAGTCTCCTGAGTATAACAGTACCCCTCATGTACAGGTTTTATGGTGTTTTCAAAAGTTACAGAGTCAAATATAAGGTTTGCGTTTCAGTTTTTTCACATTAAAATTCGCCAGGTTGCCTTTGAGACCGTATGGTAGCCCAGGAATGAAAATTATCCCCATGATGGCATACCATTTGCAATAGTAGACAACCCAGGGTATTGCAAATAGGGTATGTTCAGTTTTTTTAGTAGCCACTTAGTCACAAACACTGGCCAAAATTTGCGTTCAAATTAGTTTTTTGCATTTTCAAATATTAACACTAACTTTGGCCAGTGTTTGTGACCAAGTGGCTACTAAAAAAGACTGGACATACTCAATTTGCAATACCTTAGGTTGTCTACTTTTGCAAATGGTATGCCATCATGGGGGTAATTCTTATTTCTGGGCTACCATATGGCCTCAAAGGCAACGTAACCAATCTGGCGAATTTCAATGTAAAAAAACTGAAATATGTAACACGCTATATTTGACCCTGTAACTTCCCAAAACACCATAAAACCTGTACATAGGGGGTACTGTTTTACACGCGAGACATCGCTGAATACAAATATGTGTATTGTATTGCAGTAAAAGCAAACAGTATTATGACATTCACAGTTAGAATGTCACGTAGAACTAAAAAAATTTAAAAAATTCTTATTTTCTCCCATTTTTTAAATATTTTTTTCATATTAAATTATGTTCCATACCTAAATATTTGATGTTAAACTAAAGCCCCGTTTCCCCTGAATAAAATTATATATAATAATGGGGGGTGCATTTAATATGAAAGAGGTGAATTATGGTTGGACAGACATATAGCGCAAATGCCAGGTTTTGTTTACGTTTTTTTGGATCACAACTTGTACATTTGGCTGCGGTCTTAAGGGGTTAATATATATGCTCCAAATAAACAACCTGAAAAATTTATTAATAACATATTAACCAAGTTCGAAAACAAGGTACAGGGTTTCCTTTATAGTTGGAGGAGACCTTAACTGTGTGGTAGATGTATCAATGGATAAAAAGGTTCCACAAGAAAGGAAACAACAAAATATCATAAAAAAATTGGTACTGCAGAATGTCATATCTAAATTTAATTTATATGACATGTGGAGAGTAAAACATCCTGATGAAAAGGAGTTCACTTTCTACTCTAAACCTCACTTGTCATACTCTAGAATAGATTACTTTTTGGTTAAAATACAGTTAATTCAACACTGTTACCTTATTAAAATTGAGGATATCACCTGGTCGGACCATTCGGCTGAGATTATGGAAATAGGACTAGATGTTAATGAACCACGATCACAATGGAGGCTGAATGAGAGATTATTTACTGATTCTAAAACTATTGACTATATGTCGGAGAGGATTAAATTATACTATAAAGAAAATGCAACACAAGAAATCTCAAAGCAAATCTTATGGTGTGCCTTTAAAAGTGTAATAAGGGGTTATATAATTAAACTGGGGTCTGAAAAAAAAGGGAACAAGGCCTATCTTTAAAACAACTATATCTTGAATTCTATAATTTAAATAAAAAAAAATAAAATCTCCCCTACAAAGGAGTTGGATCAACAAATATCAGAAATATCCAAGAAGATCAATACTATTTTATTGGCAAAAGTGACCTTCGCTTTACAAAAGCTAAATCAGAATTGGTACCATAAAAGTAACAAAGCTGATAAAATGCTTTCTAATAGACTAAAAAAATAGAAAAGCTAGATCGAGAGTTGAAAAGATCATAGTAGATGATCATAATTACAATGACCCAAAATCAATAGGTAATGCCTTCAATAAATGTTATGCACAACTTTATAATATCTCCTCCAGCCCCCAGGAATTAGATATATCTGGGTATCTGGATGGGATTAAATTGCCAACTCTTACAGATGGCCAGCAGAAAGAGTTAAACTTACCTTTCTCTGAATCTGAGGTTAGTCTGGTAATTGACAGGCTTAAGATGAACAAAGCCCAAGGTCCTGACGGGTATACTAATTGTTTTTTTAAGAAATTAAAAAATGAGCTATTGCAACATCTAGTAGATACATTTAACGAGATTAAAGAATCGGGTCTCCATTTGAAAGAATTATTACAGGCTAATATCTCACCGATATTAAAACTTGATAAGCACCCAACTAATCTGGCTAATATCCGGCCTATATCTCTTATAAACTCAGATATTAAAATTTACTCTGCTGTCATTGCAAATAGACTAAAATCAATTATTCCATCATTAATTCATCATGATCAAATAGGTTTTGTTCAGAATAGAGACCCAAGTAATAACACTTGAAGATTGACTGCCCTGATAGATTATGTAACAAGGAGTAAGATCCCTATGCTGGCCCTGTCACTGGATGCCGAGAAGGCGTTTGACAGGGTCAGCTGGAGTTTTATGAGCCAGACTCTGGACAAATTTGGATTTGCTGGCTCTATTAAAACTGCCATAATGGCTCTTTATTCTAGTTCAACGGCTAAAACCGTGGGCCCTGGTATCTCCGCAGATTGGTTTACAATTTCTAACGGGACTAGGCAGGGATGTCCCCTGGCCCCGCTTTTATATATTTTGACTCTTGAATCGCTCGCAGTGAGCATAAGAAACATCAACTATCAAATTAAAGGAGTTATTCTGAACAACTCTGAATTTAAGATCAGCCTATATGCTGATGACATAATATTAACATTAAAAAGAAAACAGGGAGGTAATTAGCACTCACAGAAAGAAATCAGTGTTACCTTATACACACATAATTGTATTCAGATAATCTGGTATTCTGGTAACCTACAGATAAATAAATATAGCAGACATAGTTAAATCTGTATATATAATATAGGTGAGGAAAAGATTTACATCAAACTCACAATTTCCAGAGCCTTTTTAAAAGTTGGCTCTAAACTTATATAGCATTTCGTCTCCTCCTTGAGACATATATTGAGGGTACATCAAATAGGTCCTCAGGAACTTGAAGCTGATGACATTTGCAGCAGACTCCAACGTAAGTATAAAATAATAAATTTATTTCAGCAAATAAAATGTATAAGTATACAAAAAATAAAGCACAACGCGTTTCAACCATAAAAAGGTATTTTTCAAGTGCATCTGACTAAATAATGAGCTTGGACTTGCATTTATATCACAAGCAGTAACAAGATACAACATGAATTAATAAGTTGCATATGTGTATGAACTACAACCCACTCCCATATATGGTCATAGCCGGAAGTGTCAAGCCAACCAAGAAATGGCTGCACTCCCGGCTATGTACCAGTCCCTTCCGACCTCCCCAACATGTCCGCTATGCTTTCATGACAGCCACTTAATTACTTCCTTTGGATATTTCTTCCTGCGTTTCCGGCTTCTCATTTCCCGATACGTCGCATCCTGTGACGTGCCAATCATTGTATTGTGGATATCACGTGGGTGATAAGCGGAACGTCCTTAACTGTAACGTCTATAGCGTCACGTCGAGGGAGTCACATGGGCGGAAGAAAAGAGTCCATTGAAGATGGGGCAAAATGCCCTTAGTTCATAATGTTTATAATACATGTAAATGTTCAAATCCAAAAAGTCGATATTAGTATTGCTGACTAATATCGACTTTTTGGATTTGAACATTTACATCTGTAACAATAAATTAAACACTCGTACTTTCTTCAAACAAGTCGACGTCAACAGTTACATAGAAATCAGCAGTTGTCATCACAAACCTTGGTTGACCAACATTCCAAGGGGACAATTCCTAAGATTACGTAGGAATTGCACAAATGAACAAGATTTCTCTCAGCAGGCCGAGGTCCTGAAAAAACAATTCACTCAAAAGGGATATCATGAAAAAGATCTTGATACTTAAATCCAAACGATATCATCGTTAGAAAGACCTCCCCTTCTAAAATACAAAAAGTGAGAAACTCCTATTGCTGACAATGAGAAGCAACAAATTCCACTCATTTTGAATTATTCAAGTAATATAGGCGCTGTTAAAAAAATTATAAACAAAAATTTGAATATTTTGAGTCAAGACGAGGAAATACTAGAATTTTTAGGTCCCAAACCTAAATTTGTTTTTAGAGGTGCAAACATTTTTAAACAAATTCTATCTAGTAGTTTTATAGAGAAAACATCTCCAAACAATAGCAACTTTTTAACAAATTGGTCAAAGACCCAACAAGGTTTTTATAATTGTGGGATGTGCAATGCTTGTTAAAAAACTAGCATTGAAGAAAAAAAATTAACTACTTTTAAGTCTGTGAGTACAAAAAAAGAATTTAAGATTAAGTCTATGATCACTTGTCATTCCAATAATGTTATATATCTTCTAAACTGTACATGTGGCCTACAGTATATAGGTAAGACTTCAAGACCACTAAAAACCCGAATAGGCAAACGTGTTAGAAATATCCAAAAAGGTTTTATTAATCATAGCGTATCAAAACCTTTTTTTTGGAAAAACATAATTCAGACCCCAAATTCCTTAATTTTTACGCTATAGAGAAAATTGAATCTCATTGGAGAGGAGGAGATCGTCCAAAAAGACTGAGTACTCAAGAAGTAAAATGGATATTCGAAATGCGCACCTTATATCCTTTGGGTCTGAATATCGATTTTGAAATCAACAGTATTTTATGAGTTCTTTTAACAATTAATACGATCCCCATTAACAATTTATATGGAAATATGTTGATATTTATCTTTTTTATATTTTGTCCTAATATACTTAATTAGCCTCGCTATAAAAATTGTATGCTTGACTACCAAAATGTGTATTATAATCTAGCTGGTTTGGGATTATTCTTTTCACTGGTTTTCCTTTCATCTTTTTCTCAACTAACACAATGGTTGTATAGTATAATATGGCTATTAAATAAGCTTCAAGAAATATATAATTTTTTTTAAGTATAAAAATAAGATATATTGACATATAGTGATTTTCTAATGCTTAATTATTCTCCTTTTCCTCCCCTTTTTTACCTATTGGGGTATTATAAACATTATGAACTAAGGGCATTTTGCCCCATCTTCAACGGACTCTTTTCTTCCGCCCATGTGACTCCCTCGACGTGACGCTATAGACGTTACAGGAAAGGACGTTCCGCTTCTCACCCACGTGATATCCACAATACAATAATTGGCACATCACAGGATGCGACATATCGGGAAATGAGAAGCCGGAAACGCAGGAAGAAATATCCAAAGGAAGTAATCAAGTGGCTGTCATGAAAGCATAGCGGACATGTTGGGGAGGTCGGAAGGGACTGGTACATAGCCGGGAGTGCAGCCATTTCGTGGTTGGCTTGACACTTCCGGCTATGACCATATATGGGAGTGGGTGGTAGTTTATACATATATGCAACTTATTAATTCATTTTGTATCTTGTTACTGCTTGTGATATAAATGCAAGTCCAAGCTCATTATTTAGTCAGAAATGCAGCCCACCTCTGTGTAGATGGGAACCCCTGGAGACTGCAAAGATTAGTATCTCTGCAGTACATCTTGGATCCTGCTTATGCTGCATCTATGCTTCCAGACTCGGCTGGGTCTTCGACGGAATTCTGAGGTCTGGTAAGTTTGTTTCGCTGGTTTTCCGACAGTGTTTTCATCCAGCACGCTCAATCTGTAAGCAGTTTGCATGCATCAGGCGTGTG
The DNA here is from genome assembly GCF_036172605.1 of Pelobates fuscus. Taxonomy (NCBI): domain Eukaryota; kingdom Metazoa; phylum Chordata; class Amphibia; order Anura; family Pelobatidae; genus Pelobates; species Pelobates fuscus. The sequence goes on from NC_086320.1 coordinate 301,852,388, forward strand.
CATGCGCAGACAGCACGGCCGTGATTGACCCTAGTTCGCCAGTTCTAAAGAAGGCAGTCGTATCTGTTTTTCGGCCATGCATGCATGAGCACAGAATTAAAGGCGCAAGGCGTGAAAATTAAAACTCAGGCTTTTAAAAGCTTTTAAGGTTTGCAGCTTTTCTCTGCACTGCAAGGTCGGATTTGGATGCAGGTTTTTGCTCTCAATTCCAGATTTTTAGCCTGCTGCAGGTAAGAGAGGGAATTGGGGTTCCCATTTAAAATAATTTATGTTACATGCATTATGGATTTAAAGCAACATTTCATCCTTAGACCATAGATCAATATGGACCATTCGCCTATCATTGCCAAGTCATCTGCAATAGGTCATAGGTGAGCAATATTTTCTCTTCTTATTTTATTTATTGGAAATATTATTAAAGAGTGCACAGGGTACAGTCTTTTTATGACTTCTGTTTCAACAGCCCTCAACATCGGTCGGGCCCAGATCTCCATCACGGAGAAGGGAGAAGCCGGCGGCCTGCCCAGGATGTGGTGCAAGGCCCTTGGACTATTGCAGGCTTTGCAGAAAGTGCTTAGCCCTACTTGTGGGTAAATATGAGCAACATCAGGCACTCCAGGCCTCAACCTCTGTACAAGATATTGTCACTTGGATAAAGCAGGCAGTGGCAGAAGGAATGGCCGAATCTACTAGAGGCAAAAGGCCCAGACAAGATTCTTTTCCAGATGGGGTCAGAATCATCAGAAGAAGGGAGGCAAGACGCTAGAGATGCCTGAGAGTTGGAACAGAATTCCTCCAGTAAAGAGGAAGCCTCCAATAGTCAATGCCCCTTAGACTCAAGAGCCGTGGAACATCTAATCTCCTTGGTCAGGAGAACATTGGAGATTCCCAAGGAGGTACAGGAATCATCTGCATCAGCTAGATTTTTTGGAGATCTGAGCCGCAAAAGAGTCTCATTATCTGTACATAGATCTATTAAGGAACTTATGAAGACTGAATGGGCCACTCCAGAGAAAAGATTCTCCTTGCAATTACGCCTCCCCAAGCTATACCCAATCAATGAGAGTGATTCAAAACTTCGGATTTCTAATGTGGCCGCACCATGCCCGTCAATCACCCTCAAATATTTGGAAATTAAGAGCAGCCTTTCTGGCCCTCCTTCACTTTCAAGACCATCTGAAGAACAGATGGGTAAGAATCCGGATAGACAACAAAATCATAGCGGCTTATATCAATCACCAGGGCGGTATTATATTAACATATTCCGGCAATTGGTCCATCGGTGGGAACTTCCCCAAGTCGACCTTATGGCCACGGCACAGAATGCCCAAATTCCAACCTTCATCTCGAGAAGGTTTCATCCCAAGGCTATGGCACAGGATGCTCTCTCAGTAAAATGGAACTTTGATCTGGCTTACATCTTTCCTCCGATTCCTTTGATACAGATGGTCCTCAAGAAAATATCCAAGGAGAACTGCAAGGTCCGTGGTTCCCCCTATTGAGGAGACTGATGATAGACAGTCCTTGGGAAATACCTCTGTCAGAGGATCTGTTGTCCCAGGGACCTCTTTAACATCCGGTACGTACCTCACAAACTCAGGCTTCTGGCCTGGCTCTTGAAAGGCGATCCCTAATCTCTAAAGGTATTCCAGAACAGGTGGGGTCTACTCTGTTGTGTTCCAGGAAAGTCTCTACATCTCACACATATCAACAAAGAGGCACCGAAATGCTAGGTTCCCAAAGGAGGGAACTAGAGTGTGTCTGCAGGACTCAATAGGGGATAACCCTGGTATATATACAAAAAATAAAAAGAATAGGCGTATTCCCTAGCTTACAAAGCTTTGGGAGCGCCAAGAGGGAGAGTTCTGCAGCTGTTGTACTGCTTTAAATAATGGTCTAAAATATTTTAATCGTGGGTATCATTCAAAATATGATCCCAAATGAAAAGTAAATAAACAAATAAAACTTAATGTACCACCACCATTATAAACACACTGGGGTGGGTCTGTACACTATATCAGTTGTATACAGTGAACCTGGTGCTGTAACAGGGATGATCCAGTAAATTGTGCACTAGAGACTTGTTATCCTGCGAGGTACAAGTCGATAGTTGCTAACTGTGTCCCTTAGCATCAGTATGTAGAAAAACCTATATGTAAAAAGGGGAATAGGTAACTTGATCCCAAGTAACCACTAGTAAGAAACAAAGTATCCCTGTATAGCTACAGGGGCACAAAGTTGCCGCCTGACCTGCTGGAGATACAATGTATAAGCCCAACAGTAGGGCAGAATACGTGGTTACAGTGGTTGTTCCAATTATACTGCGGACTCAAGGAGCCTGCTGCAGGAAAGAAAAGGTTACTCCACTGATAACAGCCTAATGCTATCGAAGGCTGACTAGAGTGACTTGCTGCAGTGCTTGCCCCTACTGTTACAGGAGCTATGATGAGTCCGATGTGGAGGGAAAAAGATTTCTACACTGGACACTGTTCACTTGTCAACTGCTGCTATTAGAAGGCTCTAACATCGTTTAAGCGAGATATCGACCCACTGCCCTCACCCAGTGATCACATCAATACGCGCTGGTGAAATAAAAAAAAGAGTAACGACCTAACGTCCGTTTCGGCGCTATTAGAGCGCCTTTGTCAAAGGTGAACCGGCTCATGTGCCTTGCTGGGTTTAAATGCCCAGACCGGCAGTGTAAGTGACCAATCCCAGCGCTGGGCGTGTCATGCCTCTTCGCGCCAAATTTCCGTGTGGTCCGTCATTGGTCCATGTATCCGCCCACGTGGGTGTCAGTAGGGCGGGTCTGTGGACGTAGGGAGGGTGTCAGTCATCGGTTGACTGCAGGAAGACTCCTCCCCCATGAGAAAAAACGGCTTGTACGGCTAACTCCTTATGCCACATCCAAATCCTGGTTTAACACGCCTAATACACGGTATCATGGGTTGAAAACCCATAGTCAGTGGAGGCTTAAATGCCAATCAATACACATGTACCGATAAGTCCTGTGTTGGGATTAGGGAATGTAGGACTGTAATAGCCCTTACTGGTGTATAGCAGGGATCATGTTGCAATGCCGGAAAAGAAAGAATACGGCTCCCACATTCCTCATAAACTTGTGCAGTGGGAGGCACTGTTGTTATAGTAGTTCTGAGTATTTCTGAACCCTGTAAACAGTATTAGCAGACCTCTTCCCTCCAGAAGGTAGGATGCAAACAGAGGTTCCCTGTTACATACAGTGTAGGGAGGATCCTATGATAAAAATTAGGTGATCACTTATATTCCCAAGGGGACCAACCAGGATCAACCGGGGAGGGGGGGGGGTGTTACCAGGACTCATGGTTCAGTGGAATAGGTAATGGACGGTCACTAAATACGCTGGCACATAGCATTGGCATTAGGCTGTTATCAGTGGAGTAACCTTTTCTTTCCTGCAGCAGGCTCCTTGAGTCCGCAGTATAATTGGAACAACCACTGTAACCACGTATTCTGCCCTACTGTTGGGCTTATACATTGTATCTCCAGCAGGTCAGGCGGCAACTTTGTGCCCCTGTAGCTATACAGGGATACTTTGTTTCTTACTAGTGGTTACTTGGGATCAAGTTACCTATTCCCCTTTTTACATATAGGTTTTTCTACATACTGATGCTAAGGGACACAGTTAGCAACTATCGACTTGTACCTCGCAGGATAACAAGTCTCTAGTGCACAATTTACTGGATCATCCCTGTTACAGCACCAGGTTCACTGTATACAACTGATATAGTGTACAGACCCACCCCAGTGTGTTTATAATGGTGGTGGTACATTAAGTTTTATTGTTTATTTACTTTTCATTTGGGATCATATTTTGAATGATACCCACGATTAAAATATTTTAGACCATTATTTAAAGCAGTACAACTGCTGCAGAACTCTCCCTCTTGGCGCTCCCAAAGCTCTGTAAGCTAGGGAATACGCCTATTCTTTTTATCTCACACATATCACAGGATTTGGCAAAAATGTGCAGACTGGCTGAAGAAGGAAGTTCATTCCTTAGACAAAATCATGAATTTGCAAGTATTGGAATTTTTCGAAGCCGGACTGGACAAGGGCCTCAGCCTCAATACACTTAAGGTTTGTTGCTCAGCTATATCTGCCATTTAAGGGATCAGGTGGGCTGAAGATCCATTGGTGATTCATTTTTTTTAAGGCGGTCATCAGAATCAGACCTCCGATCCATTCTTTTGCGGCCCTTTGGGATCTTCCTTTGGTTTTGCATTCTCTCACAGACTCTCCGTTTGAACCTTTTGGAAGAAATCTCAATCACCATGCTTTCTCACAAGACATTACTCTTTCTCGCATTAGTCTCAGCTAGAAGAATTGCTGATATTAAAGCACTCTCGGTTGACAAACCTTACATATCCTTCCTCCATGTCCGTGTGATTCTTCGTCCACGACCAGAATTCTTTCCTAAGGTGGTAACATCCTTTCATTTTAACCAGGAAATTGTCCTACCTGATTACTTTCCTGATCCAACTTCTCCTATGGAAGAAAGGTGTCATAGGCTTGATCTCAAGCGATGTTTATCATCCTACATTCAACGTACTGATAGATGGAGGAAGTCCAAACTGTTGTTTATCATTCCTTGGGGAACACGTAAAGGTGAGGCCGCTTCAACTGCTACTCTCCGTTTTAGATCATCGCGGCTATTACTAAGGCATATAAGTCTCAAGATGTCCCAGTGCCTAATGGGATCAGGGCACACTCTACGAGATCAATTTCTACTTCATGGGCTGCAGCAGCTGGTGTTCCAGCAGAGAGCATTTGTAAGGCGGCTAATTGGTCTTCACTCAGAACCTTCATTCGCCATTATAGATTGGATGTAGCCTCATCGGCTGACTCACAATTTTGTTTATCGGTTCTAAATTCCGTACAGGTTTAATAAAGATTTTGGCATTACTTCCCTCCCTGTAGTTTTTACTGCTTGGGTATTCCCATAGGTAAATGCTGTCATGATTAGCCAGGAATATAGAAAATGTATCCATACTTTTATTTTCCTGGCTATTATTGATGGCAGCATTTAACGATCCCTCCCACTGTGGAGGACATGCTTGTTACTGGACTGAGGAACTGGGCTGACAGAGAGCCTGATATACCTATCCTCTTGATTGTTTAATTGGAGTTTTTCCTGTCCTATTGGCTAGAGGGAGGAGCTAACCCATAGGTAAATGCTGCCATGAATAATAGCCAGGAAAAGAAAATTACGGTACGTATGGATAAATTTTCTATATTAATTAAATAATTTACTAACACAAAATGTATTTATTTTTCTTTCAAGTGAATTTTCAGTGCAAGGTCATTTTGTGTTCACAGACTATTCAGTTTTAAAAAGCTGTTCTTTATCTCACATTAGGAACGGCCTTGTAACTCCTATGTACACTAAAAGTTGGCTTTTAAATGTTATTGTTTTAACTTTAATATTTCATAGTTAATACAGAGAATAAAGTAATTTGCAGAAAGTATATTATTTGTAAAAGATTTCATTTACGGTATCTATCTTGGTCCACTGTTCACTGATCTCTCAATTCTCTGTCTGGTGTTCAAACTGTTTTTCTCACGATACGTCGTGAGTTTATAAGCCACAAACTGCATATTGCAAATTGAAAACTTGGCATTGTAATACATGTATGGACATGCTTATAACAAAGCTTGGTCAATCTCCTCACATACTTGGTCATTAACAGGCACTTTGATGCAATGTGTCTATCAACGTTATTCTGTTACAGTGATCACTGGATCACAAAAAACATACCCTATCTCTCAGTCATGATGCAGAGTATTTGCTTGCAAGGATAACCATACCTAATCCACCTGGTTATCCACATTAATATATATATATTTGCGGTTATTTGTATTTTATATATAGATAGATATATATTCAGACCCAACCTGTGGTACGCATACCCCCAGGGGTACAATTCAGTACCCCGGGGGTACGCAAACAGAGATCAGTAATGGCGGTCCTGTTAATGCAGCCGCACCGCAAGGGCTGGAAACCGCTAGTTCATCGGATGGCCCATGCACTTAGGGGCACCTGATGGACATCTGCCATGAGGGGCCCGGTTGTGCATTATGGTACTTTAATTGCGCGACCAGGCCCCCTCTAAGCCGCCTGAAGAGCTGGGAGGAAGTGCGAGCCTGTCAGTTGTTCCCAGCTGTCTTACTCTGAGCTGCGTCGGTGGCAGGGGGTGTCGACCCGTGATTTGGGAAGCCGGGCTGGGACAGGAAGCAAGAAACCCAACTCCTAACAGCCCCAGGCATGGAAGTCACCCTCCTGCTGCCAAAAGGTAGGACCTGGAGTAGCTAAAATCTTAGCCTGTATGTATGTATGTGAGAGTGTCTGAATCAGGGGTCAAGTCCTGGGGAATAAAGTGTGGGAACTCTCCCAAGATTCCCTCTCCCCCCCCCAAAAAAAAAAAAAAATACACTCATGTATTCGTGTATATACACACACGCGTGCACACACAGTGACACACATATACATATACGCCTGCACACACACTCAGACACACGCACATACACACACACATACATTCACAGAGACACACACACACATACATTCATTCACAGACACATGCACTGAGACACACATACTCAGACACACACTCACAGACACACACACTCACAGAACACATACATACACTCAGACACACACACTTACAGACACACACATACTCAGACACATACACTCACAGACACATGCACATACACTCACAGACACTCACACTCAGACACACACACTCAGACACACACATATTCACAGACACACACACATTCACAGACACACACACACATTCACAGACAAACACACTTACATTTAGTCTCACACACATACATTCACAGTCACAGACACACACATACATTCACAGACACACAAATACATTCAGACACACACAAACATTCACAGACACACACATACATTCACAGACACACACATACATTCAGACACACACAAACATTCACAGACACACACAAACATTCACAGACACACACATAAATTCACAGTCACAGACACACACATACATTCACAGACACACAAACATTCACAGACACACACAAACATTCACAGACACACACACACATGCATTCACAGACACACACATACATTCAGACACACACAAACATTCACAGACACACACATACATTCAGTCACAGACACAAACATACATTCACAGACACACACATACATTCACAGTCACAGACACACACATACATTCACACACACACATACATTCAGAGTCACACAGATACTCAGACACTCACACACACAGACATTGTTTTTTTTTTAACTAAAAGAATGTCCACCCAGCCTCCCTACTTGGAGAGCTGGCGTGGACGTGTTCCTGGGGTCCAGTGGTGCAGGCGGCTCGCTCTGTCACACGCGGCGAGGGAGCTGTGTCCTCTCTGCTCCCTCGCGCCGCGCAGGCTGTCTGCTGATGCTGGGAGCTGGAATATGACGTCATATTCCGGCTCCCAGCATCAGCATACAGCGCACGGCGAGAGGGAGCAGAGAGGACACAGCTCCCTCGCCGCGTGTGACAGAGAGAGAGCCGCCCGCCGGGGGGGGGGGTCCAGCAGGTGGCCATCAGGCCACCTCTTGGGCCCCCTCATTACAGGGGGAACACAGGAGGCATTTGGGAGCGGCATGAGTCCTGCAGCAACAGCGGGAACGGCGTTCCTGCTCAAAAGAAAGTGCAGGAACGCCGTTCCCACGCGTTCCTGCAGGACGCGAGCCCTGGTCTGAATATGTATGTATGTATGTATGAGTGTCTGAAATGAATCTGTATGTCTGTGTGAGTGTCTGAATCTGTATGTCTGTGTGAGTGTCTGAATCCGTAAGTGTGTGTGTGTGTGTGTCTGAATCTGTATTAATGTATGTTTGTGTGAGTGTCTGAATCTGTATGTCCGTGTGAGTATGTCTGTATCAGATATGATTTATTGTGGCAACACATGTAATCTGTATATTTTTTTAATGAAGATCTGGGCTGACTCATCAGAGGTAGGCAGTTTGCAGAGAGGAATTAAATGGACCATTTTCGAGAAACGATCCACCGCTGTTAAAATGGTATGTCCCTTGGATGGTGGTAGATTTACAATGAAGTCCATTGCAATGTGGGACCAAGGTTTTGCAGGAACAGGGAGTGGCTGTAAGAGACCACACTGTAGTTTTTCGAGTGGTTTTGGTCATAGCGCAAACAGTACATGCTTGGACATAATCAGTAACATCTGTATGTATAGAAGGCCACCAGAACTGTCTAGATATGGAGGACAAGGTTTTCCGAATTCCTGGATGGCCGGCTGACTTGGTATCATGGTACAAGGAGAGTATATCTTTTCTCTCCATAAGTGACACAAACAATCTATCGTTGGGTTTATTGTCTGGAGCCTGAGTTTGGGCTTTATGTACCTTGTCCATCAGTGAGGAGGACATGGTTAATATAGTGGTAGCCATTATACATTCTGGTGGTATGATGGGAACGACTTCTAGATCCTATTCAGAGTCGGTTCGAACTGTCTCGATAAGGCCTTAGTATTACAAAAACAGAACTATACACGATAATGAAATTAAAACGAGAAAGAAACAAGGACCTGTCTAGATGAGAGACATTTAGCCTAATTTATATAGGCCAAATTCTTAAAGTCTTTTATCATTATGGGAAGTTTAGCTCCCCCTACTAAATGTCTCCACTCTTTCAAAGCCAGGATTATAGCTAATAGCTCCCTGTTCCCTATATCATAATTAACCTCTGCCGGGGTAACTTTTTGGAGAAGAAGCCACAAGGATGCAGTGGAGTGTCTTGGGACTCACGTTGAGAGAGGACAGCTCCAACTCCTGGCTCCGAAGCATCAACCTCTAGTACAAAAGGCTTGAAAGGATCAGGATGTATGGGCACCGGGGCAGTAGAAAAGAGAGACTTCAGTTGCTCAAAGGCAGACAGGGCTGCAGGAGGCCAGACATGGGGTTCAGCACCTTTACGTGTGAGACTAGTAATGGCAGATATGACTAAGGAGAATCCCTTTATAAACCTGCGGTAATATTTGGCGAAACAGATGAAGCTTTGAATGGCTTTAAGACCTTTAGGTCTGGGCCATTGAAAGACCGCCTCAATTGTTTTTGGTCCATTTCAAAACCCTTGGCTGATATAATGTAGCCCAAGAATTGTACCTCTGTCTGGTGAAATAAACATTTCTCTAATTTACAATATAAACTACACTGCGTGCAGAATTATTAGGCAAATGAGTATTTTGACCACATCATCCTCTTTATGCATGTTGTCTTACTCCAAGCTGTATAGGCTCGAAAGCCTACTACCAATTAAGCATATTAGGTGATGTGCATCTCTGTAATGAGAAGGGGTGTGGTCTAATGACATCAACACCCTATATCAGGTGTGCATAATTATTAGGCAACTTCCTTTCCTTTGGCAAAATGGGTCAAAAGAAGGACTTGACAGGCTCAGAAAAGTCAAAAATAGTGAGATATCTTGCAGAGGGATGCAGCACTCTTAAAATTGCAAAGCTTCTGAAGCGTGATCATCGAACAATCAAGCGTTTCATTCAAAATAGTCAACAGGGTCGCAAGAAGCGTGTGGAGAAACCAAGGCGCAAAATAACTGCCCATGAACTGAGAAAAGTCAAGCGTGCAGCTGCCAAGATGCCACTTGCCACCAGTTTGGCCATATTTCAGAGCTGCAACATCACTGGAGTGCCCAAAAGCACAAGGTGTGCAATACTCAGAGACATGGCCAAGGTAAGAAAGGCTGAAAGACGACCACCACTGAACAAGACACACAAGCTGAAACGTCAAGACTGGGCCAAGAAATATCTCAAGACTGATTTTTCTAAGGTTTTATGGACTGATGAAATGAGAGTGAGTCTTGATGGGCCAGATGGATGGATTGGTAAAGGGCAGAGAGCTCCAGTCCGACTCAGACGCCAGCAAGGTGGAGGTGGAGTACTGGTTTGGGCTGGTATCATCAAAGATGAGCTTGTGGGGCCTTTTCGGGTTGAGGATGGAGTCAAGCTCAACTCCCAGTTTCTGGAAGACACCTTCTTCAAGCAGTGGTACAGGAAGAAGTCTGCATCCTTCAAGAAAAACATGATTTTCATGCAGGACAATGCTCCATCACATGCGTCCAAGTACTCCACAGCGTGGCTGGCAAGAAAGGGTATAAAAGAAGAAAATCTAATGACATGGCCTCCTTGTTCACCTGATCTGAACCCCATTGAGAACCTGTGGTCCATCATCAAATGTGAGATTTACAAGGAGGGAAAACAGTACACCTCTCTGAACAGTGTCTGGGAGGCTGTGGTTGCTGCTGCACGCAATGTTGATGGTGAACAGATCAAAACACTGACAGAATCCATGGATGGCAGGCTTTTGAGTGTCCTTGCAAAGAAAGGTGGCTATATTGGTCACTGATTTGTTTTTGTTATGTTTTTGAATGTCAGAAATGTATATTTGTGATTGTTGAGATGTTATATTGGTTTCACTGGTAAAAATAAATAATAGAAATGGGTATATATTTGTTTTTTTGTTAAGTTGCCTAATAATTATGCACAGTAATAGTCACCTGCACACACAGATATCCCCCTAAAATAGCTATAACTAAAAACAAACTAAAAACTACTTCCAAAAATATTCAGCTTTGATATTAATGAGTTTTTTGGGTTCATTGAGAACATGGTTGTTGTTCAATAATAAAATTAATCCTCAAAAATACAACTTGCCTAATAATTCTGCACTCCCTGTATTGCGTAACAGTGCTGTGAGTACTTAAGAGTCATGAACATAGTGGGTTGTAATGTCTGGGGAATAAACAAGGATGTCGTCTAGATAGACTAGAACACAAGAATGAATATATTCCTTTAAGACATCAATAATCAGGTCTTTGAAAACCGCCAGAGCGTTACACGATCCAAAAGGCATTACAAGATATTCGTAATGTTCACTCCTTGTGTTTTCTTTTATCCTGACCAGATTATATGCACTCCTGAGGTCTAATTTAGTAAACACAGTGGCCCCCTTAAGTTTATCGAATAGTTCCGTGATAAGAGGAATCGGATAGACGTTCCTTATAGTAATCTTGTTAAGGCCTCTGTAATCAATGCATGGTCATAGGTCTCCCTCTTTTTTAGACACAAAGAAAATCCCTGCACCTGCAGGACAGGAAGATCTACGTAAGAAACTCTTGGCAAGGGGGGAAATAAGGTTGTTAACAAATCTCTTGTCAATAAAGCTTTCAGCAGCTCCCGAATCGACAAGAGCCTTACAAGGTATGTTATGAGCACCCCAAGATAAAACTACAGTTCGGTTGTGGGCAATTTAGACGCAGATGCCTCTTTTTACCACAATACAGACATAAACCCTCAGCCCTTCAGTATTGTTTCTCAGCTTCTAACAGCTTCATCACTCCCAGTTGCATAGGTTCAAATTCAATAGCAATTGCAGGAACAGATAGAGTCATACAAGGAGCTGGGGGAACAGGGGTACGGATAGTCTGTGTCTTAGTTTTAGCCCTCTCCCTAAGGCGGTTATCTATGTCCATCATATATACTATATAATCTTCCAGCAAATCCGGAAGATCCTTAGCCGTTGTTTCATCTAATAAAGCCTCAGAGAGACCTTCAGAGAAAGCTGTTACCAAACCGTTGTTTGTCCAATCTACCTCGGATGCCAGCGTGCGGAATTCTATGGCATAATCCGCAATGGATCTGTTCCCCTTTTTTATCTGCATTAACGCCTTGGCTGCCTTTTTTGCTTTCCCAAGAGGTTCAAATGATCTCTTGAATTCAGTGATGAATACTATGTACTTGTATGTTACAGTCCTATCACTATCCCATAAGGGCTTAGCCCAGGCTAGAACTTTACCGGATAGTTGATTCATTAAGTATCCAATCTTAGCCCTGTCAGATGGGAAAGAACCAGGAGATGCCTCAAAGTGGTATTCTATCTGGTTTATAAAACCCCTGAACTCTTGGGAATCAACACTGAATCTAGGTGGAGGGGATAGGCTTATAGTCAGAGCCCTTTGACCACTGGACACTGCCACAGCGGCATGTTGTGGAGCCTGGGTAGAGGGTGTCTCTGATTGGAGGTGCACAGTGCGAGCCAACAGAGTCTGCAAGGCTTGGGCAAACTGATCCATGTGGTAATCATATTCCTCCAGCTTAGATTCGCAAGAAGACACCTGTCTACTTAAGTCTGCAGGGTCCATGACTCTTTCGTAATGTCAGGAATAGCTGATGCCCAACACACAGAACTTAAGTTCTGCGTGTTAGAGCGGACCAGGCGGGCATGTACAGGACATGTGAGAACCCGGCGGCATTCCCCTTGACATGTCGGGATGCCGCTGCAATAACCAACACTGCCTCCCCACTGTCACTCTCCCCGCTGTTTCCCTCCCAAACTATTGCTGCCCACTGTCTCCATCCCACACTGCCACTGCCACCCTCCCCTCTGTCAACCTTCCACACTGCCCCCCCCACTGTCAACCTTCCTCACTGCCACTGCCCCCTTCCTACTGTCCTCCTCCCACACTGCCCTCTCCCCACCATCACCCTCCAACACTGTCACTGCCCCCTCCCTACTGTCATCCTCTCACACTGTCACTGCCCTCCTCCCCACTGTCACCCTCCCACACTGTCACTACCTCTGACCCTTCCTCACTTTCATCCTCACACACTGCCATTGCCCCCTCACCACTGTCTCCCTCCCACACTGCCACTGCCCCTGTCTCCACTGTCACTCTCCCCACTGTCTCCCTGACAAACTCCCACTCTCCCCCTACCACCATGTCACTACCCCTTCCCTACTGTCATCCTCCCACACTGTCACTGCCCTCCTTCCCACTGTTTCCCTCCCACACTGCCACCCTTTCACACTGTAACTGCCTCCCTCACTGCTGTCTCCCTTCAACACCTGACACCTGTCCTCTTCCCACATGCTGCCCCCACACTGCCACCATCTTCCCATACTGTCACTCGTCCTCCCACACACTGCCCCCACACACTGTAACTTGTCCTCCCCACACTGTCAGTCCCCCCTCCACACTGTCAGTCCCCTCACAGTGTAACCCCCCTCCCCACATACTGTCACCCCGTCCCCACGCACTGTCACCTCCCCACACACTGTCACCTGACCTCTCCCACACTACACTCTGCCCTCCTCACACTGTTACCCCCCACACTGTCACCCTCCCCACACACTGCCCCCTCCACTTTCAGCTGTCCTCCTCCCACAATGTCACACACACCCAAATAGTCACCCCCCACATACTGTCAACCTCCCCACATACTGTCAGCTATCCTCCCCCACACTGTCACCCTCACCAAACACTTCCCCCACACACTGTCACCTATTCTCCTTCCACACTGTCCTCCTCCCCACACACTGTCCCCCAAACTATCCTCCCCACATACTGTCCCCACATAATCCCCTTTCCACACACTGTCACCCCACTCCCCCACACTGACACCCTCCCCACACACTGCCCCCATGCTCTGTCACCCATCTCCCCCACACTGTCACATTCCCTCCCACACTATTCTTCTCCCACACACTGCCTCCTCACAATGTCACTTTTCCACACACTGCCTCCGCCCCTAATGTCACCCTCCCACACACTGCCCTCACACTATTACACCCCCCACATACTGTCAACCTCCCCACATACTGTCAGCTATCCTCCCCCAAACTGTCACCCTCACCAAACACTTCCCCCACACACTGTCACCTATTCTCCTTCCACACTGTCCTCCTCCCCACACACTGTCCCCCAAACTATCCTCCCCACATACTGTCCCCACATAATCCCCTTTCCACACACTGTCACCCCACTCCCCCACACTGACACCCTCCCCACACACTGCCCCCATGCTCTGTCACCCATCTCCCCCACACTGTCACATTCCCTCCCACACTATCCTTCTCCCACACACTGCCTCCTCACAATGTCACTTTTCCACACACTGCCTCCGCCCCTAATGTCACCCTCCCACACACTGCCCTCACACTATTACCCTCCCACACCCACTGTCAGAGGAAGAGCAGGCAGAAAAATTGGAAATTGGACAGAGAAAAACGTATACAATTGAAATAATAGCAGCTATGTTAATTACAACATTTTGCTAATATGGGTGTACAATTTATGAAAATGGTCTGCCAATGGGTACTCAAGTCAAAAAAGATTGGGAACCACTGATCTAGAACAATTTATTTTAGTTTTAGACTAATCTATTGTGAAGAACCGTATCAAATGCCGTGGCAAAATCAAAGTAGATCACATCCACCGCAACACCCTGATCTATACTTCTACTTACTTCTTCGTAGAATGCAATTAGGTTCGTTTGACATGACCTATGTTTCATAAAACTATGCTGATTATTGCTAATAACGTTCTTTCCAATTAATTCCTGAATATTTTCCCTTAATAGCCCTTCAAATATTTTCCCAGTCACAGAAGTTAAGCTCACAGATCTATAATTTCCAGGCAAGGATTTTGAACCCTTTTTAAATATAGGAACAACATCTGCCTTCCTCCAATCCCTGAAACAATACAATACCTGAAACAAAAGACAATACCTGAAACAAAAGAATTCTGAAAAATAAATACAGAGGTTCACTTATTTCCCTACATAGCTCCTTAAGTACTCGTAGGTGAATACCGTCAGGCCCCGGAGCTTTATTTACATTAATTTTCTTTAACAGCTGTAGCACCTTGCCTCGAGTCATCCAATCACAAGTTATCTGCATGTTTTTTTGCAGCAATCATTTGCATATCTCTTGCCATAGGATCCTCATTAATATATACTGAAGTCACAGTTCATTTCATTAATATGCTTTATTTATCCTATAATGCACACAAAATGCTATGCTAATATTTGTTCTTAAGGGTTAATTGTCCCTGTGGAATACATTTTGAAATGTGTATTACTTAGATTGGCTTGACTTAACAGATGGATTATTAAAGCGACACTATATGCACCACACCAACTTTAGCTTAATGAAGTAGTTTTGGTGTATGCACCATGCCTCTGTAATCTTAGTTCTCAATTCTCTGCCATGTATGAGTTAAATCACTTTGTTTATGCAGCCCTAGCCACACCTCCCTGCATGTAACTTACACAGCCTTCCTAAACACTTCCTTTAAAGAGCTATTTAATGTTTACACTACCTTTATTGCACAGTCTGTTTAATTTAAAACTTTTCAGCCTCTTCTCTGCTAAGAGCCTGCTACAAACTGCAGTATTCTTCTGTGTGTGATTAAAGTTATTTTTACAGAGCAGGAGATAAAACATCTAATTGAAAGAGAAACCATTTTTTCATGCATTTTGTGGCAGTCACAGCCATGAAAAGGGTGGCTACGGTTGCATAAACAGAAATAAAGGTAAACTAACTCTTAAATTGCAGAGAATTGGGCAGTGAACTGCAGGGGCATAACCTACGCACCCAAGCTGCTTCAATAAGCTAAAGTTGTTATGATGCCTATAGTGTGCCTTTAAGAGTACAAGCCAAGATCAATTACAGGAGAAAACAGGATAAACAGTAGATAAGCCAAAAGGTCAATTAGACAGTCAGTCCTGCTTTCTCCTGGTTCGTTTAGCTCAAATGTGTCAGGATCGGGACAGGGATCCAACACGCAGAGTACAAAGAGTAGCAGATACGTATACCGGACCTTAGAATGGCCGGACTTAACGTAATACTACGTATAGAATGGTCAGGGACAAGCCGAGGGAACGAGAAGACAGGTAAGCGAGAGACAAGTCGGGTCAAGGATAACAGAGAAGACAGGTAAGTAATAACAAAGCCGGGTCAGAACCAAAAGACAAGAGAATACAAGAGCACTGTGTGACTAGGCTGGCTAGAACCACGACAGGGCAATGAGCAAATGCTGAGAGCTCCCTTAAATACCCTGGTTCTAGAGACTAATCACGCCTCCGCCGAGACCTGATTCGTGTCCGGGATTTGACTGACAGGTCGGGCTAGAATAGCGTCATGACGTCGACTATTGAGCGTCACGTTACAAAAAGGCATAGTTCTCTCGCGGCCGGCGTTTACATGCGCGAGGGGACCGCGAGGAACGGGAGAATCATGCCGTCTGGATGGAAAAACGTCTAAGTCTCTACCCGTCTCAGGGGTAGAGACTACAGGTACCCTGACAGTACCCCCCCTCTCAGAAACGCCCACCGGGCGGAAGGAACCGGGACGAGATGGAAAGCGGGAATGAAAAGCCCTGCGAAGACGAGGAGCATGGACATCCTCCTGTGGTACCCAGGTCCTCTCTTCTGGACCATATCCCTTCCAGTCAACCAGGTATTGGATTTTCCCCCGGGAGATTCGAGAATCGATGATGGAGTTGATTTCGTACTCCTCCCGACCCTCAACCTGAACAGAGTGAGGAGAGGAGACCTTGGAGGAGAATCTGTTACAGATCAGGGGTTTTAGCAAGGAAACATGAAAGGAATTAGGAATACGTAAGGCAGAGGGGAGCGCTAGGCGATACGCAACAGGATTAATTCGATTCAGGATCCTATAGGGTCCAATGTAGCGAGGAGCGAATTTCATAGACGGTACTTTCAAATGAATGTTTCTAGTACTCAACCATACCCTATCACCAGGGACAAAACTAGGAGCCGGCCTTCTGCGTTTGTCAGCGTGTTTTTTATACAGTATAGAATTATGTAGGAGAATTTGTCGAGTCTGATCCCACAACTTCTTCAGATTGGCAACATGAGTATCAACCGACGGTACCCCCTGGGAAGAAGGAACCGAGGGAAGAATGGAAGGATGAAAACCATAATTCATGAAAAAGGGGCTAGAGCGAGTTGAATCGCAAACAAGATTATTGTGTGCGAACTCTGCCCAAGGAATCAGACCGACCCAATCGTCCTGGTGTTCAGAAACAAAACAACGCAGATATTGTTCAATCTTTTGATTGGTACGTTCAGCGGCTCCGTTAGACTGAGGGTGATAAGCAGAAGAAAAATTCAATTTAATGCCTAGTTGAGAACAGAATGATCTCCAGAAACGTGAAACAAACTGGGAACCTCTATCAGAAGTAATCTCGGAAGGTATCCCATGTAAGCGAAAGATCTCTTTAGCA
Source organism: Pelobates fuscus (assembly GCF_036172605.1). Lineage (NCBI taxonomy): Eukaryota > Metazoa > Chordata > Amphibia > Anura > Pelobatidae > Pelobates > Pelobates fuscus. Next base: position 301,869,538 of record NC_086320.1, read on the forward strand.
AAAATCTCCGCTAATTCAGGTGAAGTCGGAAGTCTAGGTAAAGGCACGAAATGGGCCATCTTGGTAAACCTATCCACCACTGTGAGAATAACAGTGTGCTTTTTCGAAACAGGCAAATCCACAATAAAATCCATCGCCAAACAGGACCAAGGTTTTTCTGGAACTTCCAGGGGATGTAAGAGACCACAAGGAAGCGAATGAGGTAGTTTAGTCTTAGTACAGACCTCACAGGCTCCGATAAAATCCTTAATATCCCTCCTTAAAGAAGGCCACCAGAAATCCTTAGAGATCAAGGAATATGTTTTGCGAACGCCCGGATGACCAGCCACCTTACTCTCGTGAAGACACTGTAAGAGCTCCAGTTGGAGTTCAGGAGGAACGAAGTGTCTAGACGCAGGAGTCAGTCTAGGTGCCAGATGCTGCAAGCTCCTGATCTGATCAAGAAGCGGAGAATGGATTTTGAGAGTTGTGTTAGCGATGATATTACACTTAGGTACTATAGAGGATAAAACCGGCTCAGATATGGCAGAAGGTTCATGTTGGCAAGACAAGGCATCAGCTTTAGAATTCTTAGAACCAGGCCTATATGTGAGTATGTAATTGAAGTGAGTGAGGAATATAGACCAACGGGCCTGTCTCGATGATAATCGTTTAGCCTCCCCAATATAGGATAAGTTTTTATGATCCGTCAAAATGGTAACAGGATGCAAAGTCCCCTCCAATAGATGTCTCCACTCCTTTAAAGCCATGATAACCGCTAGGAGTTCCCTGTCACCAATGTCATATCTGCTCTCAGTACCCGATAATTTTTTGGAAAAATACCCACATGGATGTAATGGTTTATCCACACCCAACCTTTGGGACAGGATGGCACCTATACCCGTCTCAGAAGCGTCAACTTCGAGTAGGAAAGTATCAGGGTGAACTAAAATTGGTGCGGAAGCAAACAGCTCCTTGAGAGTCTTAAAAGCCAGAAGTGCTTCAGTAGACCAATTCTTAGTGTCAGCCCCTTGTCTGGTCATATTGGTGATAGGAGCAATAATAGAGGAGTAACCCTTAATGAAAACGTCTGTAATAATTAGAGAAACCAATAAATCTCTGAATGGCCTTGAGACCCGTAGGTAAGGGCCAATCTAAAATGGATTGGAGTTTCTCCGGATCCATTTCAAACCCCTCTCCAGAAATCACGTAACCAAGAAAGGTAGTCTGGGATTGGTCAAAGCTACATTTCTCTAATTTGCAGTACAAGCCATGTTGAAGAAGTTTGTGCAAAACCCTTCTGACCTGTCCGTGGTGAGTCTCAATATCCCTGGAATGTATAAGTATATCATCGAGGTATACAATAACACAGTCATGTTGAAACTCCCTAAGAACTTCATTAATTAGATCCTGAAATACCGCCGGGGCATTACAGAGACCAAAAGGCATTACAGTATACTCATAGTGCCCATAACGAGTATTGAACGCAGTCTTCCACTCGTGTCCCTGCTGAATTCTCACCAAGTTATAAGCACCTCTGAGGTCTAACTTAGTGAAAATCTTGGAACCCTTTAATCGATCAAAAAGCTCGGTGATCAAGGGGATCGGATAGGCATTTCTAATGGTTATCTTGTTCAAACCTCGGTAGTCAATGCAAGGTCTTAAAGAACCATCCTTCTTTTTAACAAAAAAAAATCCAGCCCCAGCAGGGGAGGAGGATCTCCTAATGAACCCTTTGTCTAGGTTTTCACGAATATACTCCTCTAAGACTAAGTTCTCATTCGTAGACAAAGGGTATACATGGCCCCTGGGAGGCATAGTACCAGGAAGTAAATTAATTTTGCAATCAAAAGGCCTGTGTGGTGGTAAGGTATCAGCCTTTCCTTTGTCAAATACCGCCTTTAAATCTAGATACAAGGACGGTATCTGTACTTTAGTAGAGTCGGTAGAGTTATTAAGTGTGTTAACAATACAAAGGGGTGACACTCTCTTTAAACATCTCTCTTGACAACCCTGACCCCACGAGACTATTTCCCCTGATTTCCAATCTATAATGGGGTTATGTCTCTTCAGCCAGGAGTATCCCAGGACTATGGGAACAGAAGGAGATGAAATGAGTAGTAGAGATATCTCCTCTTTGTGTAGAATACCAGTAGTTAAGTTAAGAGGTGTGGTCTCCCGGAAAATCACAGGCTCAACTAAAGGTCTACCATCTATGGCCTCAACAGCCAAAGGTGTCTTCCTTAACTGGGATGGGATAGCGTGTTTGGTGAGAAAAACTTGGTCGATAAAGCTCTCAGCAGCTCCGGAGTCTATCAATGCCACAGTCTCTAAAGTTCCCTTCCCCCAAGTTAAAGAGACGGGTAATAGAAGCCTGTGTTCTTTGTAGTTATGAGTAGAGGACAAAATAGAAACACCCAAGGCCTGTCCTCTAGAGAAACTTAGGTGCGAGCGTTTCCCGGGCGATTGGGACAATTCAAACGTAAGTGACCTCTGACTCCACAATACATACACAGTCCCTCCCTTCTCCTGTACTGTCTTTCCTCTTCTGAGAGGCGAGTAAGGCCTATCTGCATAGGTTCTGGAAACTGTGGAGTTTTGGTTTCAGGACTTTGAAATGAAGGAGCTAGTCTAAAGGAAGGTCTACCGGTTCTATCTCGAGTGTTCTGCCTCTCTCTTAGACGTTCGTCAATGCGAGAGATAAAGGAAATGAAGTCCTCCAGATTCTCGGGAAGCTCTCTCGTCGCTACCTCGTCAAGTATTACATCGGATAATCCGTTTAAAAATACGTCTATATAAGCCTGTTCATTCCACTTAACCTCTGCCGCCAAAGACCTGAACTCTAGTGCGTAATCCACAAGTGTTCGGTTCTCTTGTCTAAGGCGTAACAGTAATCTAGCTGCATTGACCTTTCTGCCAGGGGGGTCAAAAGTTCTTCTAAAAGCAGCTACAAAGGCATTATAGTTATAGACTAATGGATTATCATTCTCCCACAACGGATTAGCCCATCTCAGAGCCTTCTCAATGAGTAAGGTGATAATAAATCCCACCTTTGCCCTATCAGTAGGGTAGGAACGGGGTTGTAGCTCGAAATGGATACTGATCTGGTTCAAAAAGCCACGACACCTTTCAGGAGAACCAGCATAACGTACAGGTGGGGTAACTCGGGAAGAAGCACCTACAGTGGCTACCTCTAGCCCTGAACTCACAGGAGGAATAAAAGTATTATGCATCTCCTCAGGTGGATTATTAGGACGTGATAGTAACGCCTGTAGTGCTAGTGCCATCTGATCCATTCTATGATCCATGGCGTCAAACCTAGGATCAGGAGAACCAAGCTGACAGTTTGTACCTGCAGGATCCATTGGCCCTGTCGTAATGTCAGGATCGGGACAGGGATCCAACACGCAGAGTACAAAGAGTAGCAGATACGTATACCGGACCTTAGAATGGCCGGACTTAACGTAATACTACGTATAGAATGGTCAGGGACAAGCCGAGGTCGAGGGAACGAGAAGACAGGTAAGCGAGAGACAAGTCGGGTCAAGGATAACAGAGAAGACAGGTAAGTAATAACAAAGCCGGGTCAGAACCAAAAGACAAGAGAATACAAGAGCACTGTGTGACTAGGCTGGCTAGAACCACGACAGGGCAATGAGCAAATGCTGAGAGCTCCCTTAAATACCCTGGTTCTAGAGACTAATCACGCCTCCGCCGAGACCTGATTCGTGTCCGGGATTTGACTGACAGGTCGGGCTAGAATAGCGTCATGACGTCGACTATTGAGCGTCACGTTACAAAAAGGCATAGTTCTCTCGCGGCCGGCGTTTACATGCGCGAGGGGACCGCGAGGAACGGGAGAATCATGCCGTCTGGATGGAAAAACGTCTAAGTCTCTACCCGTCTCAGGGGTAGAGACTACAGGTACCCTGACAAAATGTAGATAAACTCAAGTTGCAGAAATTGCCTAGAGCACTTGCCTTGCAAATACTTCTCATTGATCTGCATTAGTAAGTCTGTGATTGGACAGCCACAGAAGGTCTGGGCGCGTTTAGAAGGGGAGGGCTTAATAAGGCAGCAGACAAAAGATCTACAACTTTTGCTAGCTTTTTTTAGATGCATCTCCAATGATAAAATGCATAATTAAATGCATGCATGTTTTCATTGTGGGTATATCTATTATTCAGTGATTGTTATTGTTAATTTGGGCTGTATAGTTTAATGTAATTTAATGTTGTTTAATGTTTTTCTATAGTGAGTGGTTTCTCTCCTTTTTTATTATTTAACTCCTTCACAACCAAGTTATTTTTTTTAACTAACCTAAAATGCATTTGCAACCTACTATTTACAGTAACAACATTAAATTACAACATGACAGGTGCTGCGTCGGCATATGGGCTGGTGGAATAAAAGACCCCATCTTATTATCTTACCCAATAAAACACGGACACCGATATTATATGGGTCAATAAGTCCACAGCTTTATTAAATATATAATTATAACATAACACAAGAACATGAATAATTTAAGTCATTGTCCCCCACCCCACCTATAACATAACATATCCCTCTATCATAAAAAGGCAATGACCCATAATTTCAGCAATAAACATAAATTATAACAAACCATCAATGTTAGAACTATAATATATAAAGTACCATTTTTATTTCAATAACCATGGCCCTACCCCACAAGGTTCTGATCTACCGACGAGCTTGAAACCTACCAAACTTAAACATGAACAGTATTAACCCTTCCTAACCAACAGAATAACTACCTTGTAGTTAACCAAGAGCCTGCTTAAACCCTAAACTTTAGCTCACTAAGCCCGCCACTGTGACAAAGTGGGGGAAAACCTTTGCAAAAACCCACAAATGCCTTAGGGAGGGCGGGAGGGACAAGTTCAGCCCAGTGAGTAAAATTAAACTGAGGGGATATAAAATGGCTTCCTGTTTATACTGTAAAAGCCCATAAGTTAAATTGCCCAATTTCCACACACTTTCCACCTAAGCCCGCCTCCTAGCTCTGTCGGGGCCCTATCCACTAAGCTGCGCTCATTTCTTGGGGCTACAAAACATCAGTTTTATGTATGTACCGCTGTCCAGAGATAGTTGAACAAATAAATGTCCTATGTAATGTATTTTTTCAACCTTTAGCGTATAACTGGAAAAAAAAAAAAAAAAGATTATGCTATCATATGGTATCCTTACAGTATTTAAGGGTCTGAAATATTAACTTGGAAACAGACATGATATATTATGTAGTATATCATTATGTATTTAGCTGCACAGTGCAGAGCATGGCTGCTATAGCAACCTTTATTAATGTAGTGTAGTACCAGGACCCATCCTTCCGGCTATTACTGGTGACAGGAGGGCAGAAAGTGTATTTTGAGCCATTTTATTGGAGGGGTATTTCCAGAAGTGGTAGTGGAGACTAGCAACGAATTGGAGCTTACCTGGATGATTGTGCTTTGTAGTGGTTTGCAGTATTTTTTCCATCTGTATCTGTGCTAGTTTGTGGCTTTCTGCTTCAATATAGAAAGCATTTCTGCTACAGGTTATTGCTTTATGGAACCCACATACTCTAGTTTCAAAAAAAGATTGCCGTGGAAACATTACTTAACATTTATTTAAGGCTGTCTCATACGTTTCAAAGAAAGATATTGAGTTCTGGTAATTGTTATCCATTAATGAATTGTAGCATTGCAGCATAAAACCACAAACAAAAAACAGACAAACAGAAAAACACTTTATGTCGAGGGTTTCTTCCAGATGAGCTATACAACTACAGAAGAGGAACAACACTATATTTGAACAGAATCTGGTGACACTAAAGCAAATATTGTTGTGTATCATTGAAAGACTTATGTGAAAAGATCTTGTGTCAGTTTATCACTATAATAATTTGTGAAGGTCAACCCTGCTGAATGACAGAGTTTATATACTCATGCATCTTTGTATCAATCTCAAAAGGATAAAAAGCAAACAAACACAGAGGTGACCCTGCTAGGAACTCCATAGCTGGTTTTAAGAGATACTATGAAAAGAGCAGCTAGAGCACTAACGAGCTATCTCGTCATTAGAACAATCATGCTTCACCTACAGTGGTTTTGAAGTTACAAAGAAAAGACACTGAAGGCTTTCAGGATACAGACATTTAAAGATTAAAAACATTGTTATTTGATTGAAAAAAATACAACAAAGATAATTGGGAGACAAATTTTACTATTTGTAAGTTATTTTTAATCCAGAAGTCTAGTGGTTTAAAATGCAAAATATTAATTATTTTCTCATGTATGAAGAAAGCATTTCATGCTCACCTTCAACGCCAGAATATAATGGAACTCCATATGGAACTCTTTTCGGGCAACCTTCCCACAACGGTCGACTGTAACTTTTAGGCGATGGATCCGAGCCCTATTTTTACACAATGGGCGCTCGGATCATACCTTTTGAATGATATATAACATGTGGGGATACCTTAATGTATATTTTCGGGTATTTTCTGTATGGCACTCTCTGTATCTGGGAGGTAATTAGTTTACCGAGTATCAACTCAATTATCTCCCAGACACAGAGACTCCTGGGTGGACTTAAGTGTTTCTGAATAGAGTGCCCATGCGGGGGGTCTGGGTTTGAATATACTTTTGGCTGAATAAAACCAGTTATTGTACCATTCATCAAGTCTCGACTGATGTTTGGGTATGCAGGAGTTATAATCACTGCTTTACTATGGGATCTTTGAGCATCTACAACTGAGGTACCACTCTAGCTACAGGCGCTCTGTTACATGGATCAATGCTATTTTAGAGTTACGTGTTCAAATTATGGTAGGTATATAGTTGCAGTTAGTGTAAGCATTGAGTAAGGGGTAATTTTAGTATAGAATTAGTAGCATGGAGGTTGGTGTGGTTAGTGTTAACTATCAAAAATTAATTTAGATCCAAACTGGTTTAGCCATTTAACAATCAGGATTTATGTATGAATTTAATTTAAATTATTTCCAATTAGTTGCACTGGATGTAAAAATAGTTTGCCATTAATTTTTTTTCCCATTTTAAAATTGTATTCACAAGTAATGTTGTGTTAGGTATACATATAGGATGTAAAATAAAAGCCCTTTCAGTCCTTTAAATAATTATTATGTATGGGGGCACATGAAGAGAAACCCTTAATTCATTGCAAATGTTAAATAAGCCCATTACTTGCTTTTCAGAAGTAAAAGGCAAATTTTTCTACTTTTGTTGCCGTCCAAGCTTAATCTTTAATCAATTGATGCTGCAGTTATATTTTTCCACAACGATACTACTCCTATTAATAAACTATGTCTGTTCAAGTTCTTTAAATCAATAGAGATTGCCAGCACACTTTGTAAGGGTTATCATTGTGGAATCGCAAAAGAAAGTGTTGTGAATGATCATTTTAAATGAGAAAATATCCCAATTACTTTAAAATGCATTTCATTATAAAAGATGTTTTATTAAATTACATTGATAGCCCTTGGCTTGTTCAGTTCTAAATTGTAACCAAATTATGGGTTTTGCCCTAATATCGCTTTGTTATATATCCTCTTTATGCATCAAGACTGATTAGCCAACTTTTCAAAGTATGTAAAGATATAATACATTTTCTAATCATTAAAGAACAGGAAAGGCTGAGAGGATCCTACAGTGCCCTTCAACCAATACAGTCTTAAATCATGGGTTTCAAAGTTACATCTGTATTAAAAATAAAACTGAGTTTCTAATAAAGAATATATGTTAAAAAGGACAATCAGATCACAAAATCAATGATAATAAAACAGATGCATAAATGATGCAAACTCTACATGCCAGAAAAATAACCCAGAACACAGATTCCAATTCTTAAAATACTGGTTTATTAAAATATGTAAAATGAATCCTTTACAAAATATGTTGATCAAATCCCAGGTATCAAAGGCAATTCAAGCTAGCATTCTTAGTTCAAATGTGAAAAATTGCAAAATGATCAAAGTGTAGTCTAATAAAGGGATAGTCAAAGTTTTATATTAGAAATTGTGAAAAGAAAAATGTATCTGTCTTTTCACCATTTATAGGTGTGGCGGACCTGACATCAGTCCCTGAGGTTGCACGAACCCATATGGAGTTCTTGTGAACAAATCTGTATCCCTCTGTTCAGGAACCGAACAGAACATGTGTGGTTTCCCCCTATTATTGACTTAGAACACCAACCACCCCATACTGTTAACCGCAATTAAGGAGTATTTGAGTGCTTTTCCAAACGCAGGCACCGGTACTTGGTTGTCAAGTGCGTGGAACTAGTTTCGGCTACTTTCCCGAACAACTACACAAACCACGTTCGGGAGATATGATCTGCCGACTGGGGGTAGCATTCGCTAGCTAAGAGCCAGGGGGAGCATTTGTTGATGTTCATGCAGGAACTCCCGAACCAAGACCGGCTACAGCTCTGGGTTCCCTGGGATTCTTTTGGGGCATCACCTCGTGGCAGGCCGGTGAAATCTTCTTCCGAATAGAGATCTTTTCGGGGATATAAGAATTGTGGGGTTCCTGTACTGTTTTATTATGTTTTTGGGGTGTTTTATAAAAAGTATATATTTTATGTAACTGAGAGATAATTGAGTTATCTAAAATTCCCAGCTCAATTATCTCTCAGACAAAGTGCATCTTGGGAAAATTCCCTGTCAACTATTGGGCTGTGCATAAAAAGCCCTGTGTGGGCTAATACAAATCAGTTGACTCCCAGAACTGTGTGTGGGCTATATCTACTAACTAGCGCTTCCCTTCTAGCTCCAGAGGATTACAGCGGAGATATTCATTCTCAGCATTGCTACTATTGGTAATTATCTTATTGATATCTGGCATATTCTAAAATAAGTGAGAATGGTTAAAAAACAAAAACTAAAAAAACTAAATAGATTAAAGAAAATATAGTACTTGTACCACTTTCTGGAATAAGAGCTGAGGAGCACTGTAGATTGTATTTTTCTATGTAAAATAGATGCTAACATGATGGAAGTACATTTCATATTACAGAACATGTGTGGAGCTTGACGAAGTTTACTGCACAGGTAGTTTTGGAGCTTGTATGAGAAGTTGTTATGGATCAAACATGAAATGTGAAGTGTACATCTAATTACAAATGTAAGGCAACATTTGCTGTATGACCCGTGAGTTACACACAATTCTCCTGATCACCTGACAGAGTGGCTCTCTCACCTGGTGTCAGGATGGCTGTAAAATGCACTAGTGGATATTTAAATACACATTATAACATTATAACCCTATAGAGCTCTAGTTAATATTTAGGTGATGGAGCACCTGCTGCCAGGGTTACAAAAGTAGTTTTAGTTACGTTTTCTCCCTAGCAGTGCTGGTCTCTGTAGCATAGCTCTACCTCTTTGGCTAAGATCAAAGATCTCGGACAATCCAATGCTTTCCCTTAGGGAAGCATTGAGAGGCTTGTGGCTTGCGTGGCAAAACACTGTGGTGCACCAGTATGATAGCCACTAGAGATTGGTTAACCTCCTGCAGGGTTACAATAGAATTGGAATTCATTGAGATAAAGTGGTCTGGGTGCCTACAGTACTCCTTTAACAAAAAGTGATATGCAGTGCTCAGTGTATGGACAGATCTGATTTGAGTGCTTGTGCTCTGGTTGCCACACCACTTTATCGGTGGGCATGTCATTCTTATGCCTTTTGCAGGATTCATCCAAAAAGAAGTTTTAGACACTCACTAAGCTCAAATGCAGAGCAGTTTTATTGAATCATAATGCAAAGAGCAACGTTTCAACCTTAACAAAGGTCTTTGTTAAGCTAACACTATATAACACCATTCACCTATATACATAGTGCATAATAAATTAATTAGTGTTAATAATAACTTACCCCATCATTCCAATTATGGAGGAAGGCAGTAAGGCATGTTGCCAAAACAAAAAATATCAATGGAACTCAAACAAGCGCTTCGACCAATGGAATGCAAGGTGTGTACAAGCTCCATCAAAGTGAACATGTGCAGAACAATGTAGCAACATGTTAACTAAACAGGAGCAAAACGCTCACAATACATAAAAAGGGCAAGCGCAAGGCTTTACTTGCTTACCTACCCTGTCAGTCAAGTACAGATGCCCTAACTCCCAAACACTGTTGCAAATGGAATTCTATACACAGAAAAGATATATTACCGGGCCTTAGGGAGGCCGGGTTTAACGTGCATAGGAGGTATGGGATATAGAATAGTCAGATACAGGCTTAGGTCAGGATTAGGGACAGACAACTAACAGAGCCAAGGGTCAGGAATACCAGGATGCCAAATAAATGATTAAACAAAATCAAGTCCGGTACCAGAAATACTAAGGATTAAGGTACGCACTTTCTTGCTATCAATAAACACGACAGGGCAGTGAAGAGAGTTCATAAGGGCTTTATATAGGCCTCTGTTGCCTCAGATTTGCCTGTGTCATGTGTGACACGAAAATGAATGTGACCTGCAACACAAGACGTAGGTCATGACTAGAATAAAGGGAGAGAGAGTCGAAATGGTTCCGTGTCATTGCCAATGTAGGAACAGCATCCAATGTCATCGCGTCCTGCATGGGAATTGCCAGATGTGGAGAAAGCATCCAGGACCATCAGATGATTTCTGACTAGTAGAGCAGGTATGACAATGTAGATGTGGAAAACTCACCTGACAAAGTTAAATATAATAATCATTGATGTACTCTTTATCAAACAATCTGTCAATTCATAAAGACTAAAGAAAATCACCCATCTAATGTGAAAAACATGGTTTTAGTAAAATACTGAGGACATAAACAAGCTTAGCTTGCTACTTTTGACAAAGTACCCCAGGTTTGCTCCTTGGCCTGATAATTAGAGGAGAGCTGCCACAGCTAGGGTATTGATTAAACAAGGTGAATCAATTTGTACAGAACCTATATTTATTTTAATTTAGCTGTTTTATTGAGTCATGATAGATCAACAAATATGTAGTTTATATGGAGTGCTCTGACTCCCTTATGTATTTAATTTGCGTTTATTGCAAGTCCATATTTGAATGAGAAAAAGTCAAATGGATAATTAGGTAAAGCATTTATATATATATATATATATATATATATATACACACACACACACACAGAGCCGGCCTTAGGGGTGTGCGAGCTGTGCGGCCGCACAGGGCGCCATGGAGCAGGGGGCGCCGTGCGGCCGCACAGCCGATTTAAAAAAAAATTTTTTTTTTTTTTTTTTTAACATTTGCAGCGGGGGCGGAGCTTACCGTGCGGCGGGGGCGGAGCTAAAAGCGCCGGAAAACGGCTGCAGGGGAAGCAGGAAGGAGTCCCTGCTTCCTTACCAAACAGTCACCAGGAGCTGCACTTCCTCAACAATGAACTCCACAGGTAACTGTGTGATTGTCAGGTGAGTGTGACTCTCTGCCTGTGTGTATGACTGTCTGCCTCTGTGTGTCTGTGTGTATGACTGTCTGCCTCTGTGTGTCTGTGTGTGTGTGTGTGTGTGTATGACTGTCTGCCTCTGTATGTCTGTGTGTATGACTGTCTGCCTGTGTATGACTGTCTGTCTGTGTGTGTCTCTGTGTGTGTGTATGTATGACTGTCTGCCTGTGTGTGTGTGTGTGTGTGTCTGTGTGTGTGTGTGTATATGACTGTCTGCCACTGTGTCTGTGTGTATTACTGTCTGCCTCTGTGTGTGTGTCTGTGTGTATGACTGTCTGCCTCTGTGTGTATGACTATCTGCCTGTGTGTGTCTGTGTGTGTGTGTGTCTGTGTGTGTGTGTGTCTGTGTGTCTGTGTGTATTACTGTCTGCCTCTGTGTGTGTGTCTGTGTGTATTACTGTCTGTGTGTGTCTGTGTGTATGACTGACTGTCTGCCTGTGTGTGTCTGTGTGTATGACTGTCTGCGTGTGTGTGTGTGTATGACTGTCTGCCTCTGTGTGTATTACTGTCTGCCTCTGTGTGTGTCTGTGTGTATTACTATATGTGTGTGTCTGTGTGTATGACTGACTGTCTGCCTGTGTGTGTCTGTGGGTGTGTGTGTGTGTGACTGTCTGCCTGTGTGTGTGTGTGTGACTGTCTGCCTGTGTGTGTGTGTGTGACTGTCTGCCTGTGTGTGTGACTGTCTGCCTGTCTGCTTGTGTGTGTGTGTGTGGATGTCTTCCTGTGTGTGTATGGCCGTCTGACTCTGTGTGTGTGTGTGTGTGTCACATACAACCAATACACGCATATCACACACTGTTAATATACCCATTACAAATATCACACATAGCATACATATCACACACAGTCATCACACGTACTATTACATACACAGACAACACAAACATAACAGCATACATGGATGACGGGGGGGGGGCGCTGTGAAGATTTTTCGCACAGGGCGTCTAAATGCCTAAGGCCGGCCCTGTATATATACACATACATATACACACACACACACACACACACACATTACACATTCCAATTCAATTTCTTACAAAGAAAATTGGCAAATGGCAAAATCAGATGAAATGTAATTTCAGTCCTGAGATAGATATTTTATTAAGCTATTTGAAAAATGAGAAATTCACTCAAAACAGAACTAATGATAACGCATCAATGAACAATTCTTTCATAGCTGGAGGTAGAAAGGCTATGTTATTAGCCACACTTCACTAATGATTTACAGATTGTTTAAACATTAAGAGGGAACAATGTATTTATATATGTCATGGGTTCTAAATAAGGGACAGCACGCATGAGTTGGATTGCGAATGATATCGTCGTTTCTTGACCGTAACATTTATATAGCAGTTTCATCAATACATTCATTTACTTATAGGAAAAATAAATAATAACCAGCAAACATTTACTATACTAAATTTAAATGGTAAATATGCACATCATCTTCACAATTACAGAGAAATTCCATACATGCGCATGAGCACGTGGAATTCTCTGTTGCAGTGACGCATGCACAAATGCATTAGCTTAAAATATAAACAATGAAAAAGAGTTTTAAAAAAAAAACTTTGAACGCAACTACCTGCTACCTTTTAGTGGTTTACTAGAAGTGGGAAAGATAAATTGACAGTTCTGATTTCCCTCATTCCAAAAAACCTTATTGAAGCATTAACTGTTTGTATACAAAGTGATCTTCCTGCATCCTGATTTTATCTGAATGATTACCAATGAAATATATTTGTAATACTTTCATTTTCAATGTAGGAAACATACTTTTTTCTCTTTTTTGTCCATATGATGTTCAGTGAATCTTTAAAAAATATTACTCACCACAGTAATTTCCCCCCAACTTTATCAGATAGCATACAGTATTATTCACTAAAATGAGATTTCAAGGTATAATCAAAGGGAATGCCTAATTTTGGGTCAAAATAGATGAACTGAAAGTATAGCAGGCTTAGAGAATTGTTCCAGTGCGATTATATTGGCCTTAAATTTTAAATTCACTTTGAATTCTCACTTGTGAATTACCCTGTAGATCCTCAGCCACACCCTTTATGAATGGCAGGTCCCCCTTAACACTGAGCTACTCTACCCATCCTGGAGAAGTATATCTAACTAATAAGTGTAATACATTGTTAAAGACAGATCTGCACACCAGTCAAGCCATAAGACCAGAAATTGAATAACGAGGCAAAAAAAATATTCTTTGCTGAACTAATTTGCATATGCCCACACAGAATCCCTTACAGTATTAATATCACTGCAAATTGGAGATTTCTGTAAGAAAGGCAAGTTTTATGGCATGACTGGTGTGCAGATCTGTGTTTAACAATGTATTGACTATCCACTGACTTCAGATGGAAGGAGTTTTCAATCCCTTTTTCCCCTCACCATAACTTTTTTGGTTTGTGCTTAATAGGGGTCATAATAGATATGATTAAAAAGGAAAAGTCAAATGAATGCACAACTATTTAAATACTTATAAAAAAAATGTTTTTCTTATGGGATCTCTAAGATGTATGTTTTTTTTTTTTTTTTAATAAATGTAGTGTGCTTTATAATTTGCTTAAACATCAAAGAGTATACTTGCTGCCCAATTTAATTCGCAAAGTATTTCCAAAATAATACAAACAGAAATACATTTCATATAACAGTGCCATTGTTAGCAGCAGTTAATCTTTCATTATTGTACCAGGCATCTGTTATTACATGGAGACAACAGACAAATTAAAAAATAAAGGATTATAATCTAACGTACTACAAAATGAAGCCTCTTCTTTTACCTAAAAGATTCCAAAGTCACGTTAGTTTCTGAAAAGTATACACAATGACCAGTAAGTACTGTGATCATACAATATATTCAAAGGATTAATATAACTTTGGATAGGTATTCAAAGGCTCAAACTACACTGCAAAACAAAGGTCTGATTATCCCGTAATTGAGCCTTGTTTCACAACATAAGGTATTATTATGGGTCATTTTTCTTGTTTTTAAAAGAGGTACATAAAACTGCATATTTTTAAATCTTTGATGCATTACTTTTCAAAGAATGATACATGTTTACAACCAACAACATTATAATACGTAGATGTGAACAAAGCTTTAATGTCTTTTTTGGTTGTTTATAAAGATATATATATATATCTGTGGGAATTAAAAAGAGTTATCTATTGCAGGCACAAGTTCTAAACATTAAATGTTCCATCAGTTTCCATGGTGACTGCATCAAATTTGAACTTTTCCCCCAGTTGTTCTCTATAAATAACCCCTAGGGTTTGTTTTTTGTTATCAAAAAACTTTTTTTACTTTTTAAACTTTTGTTTTGCTTATAAATTTTTTTTAAACTTTCTTAAAACCTTTTTTACAGATTTAACATTTTTCTAAGCTTTTTTTTTTTTACCGTTAACCCCTAACTAGCAGTAAGCAGCACTAACCGTAAATTCCCCATTTTCCCATAACTCCCACCCACCCCAGCTAGAAAAAAATATTTAATTATACAATATTTAAATTAGTTAATTAAATAAATTGAACCCCTGAGGATTAAAAAATAAATAAAAGTTCATCGTCAGGAGTTAAAAAATATTAGATCACAGTATAGTACTGTGATCTGTATTTTGACCACTGTAGGCAGTGATCGACTGGCAGGGAAGGGGTTAATTTTTATTTGGATTGGGTAAAGAGGGGTGGTTTTTTTTTTTTTACTTAAAGTTTATTAAAACTTTTTTTAACTTAATTTTTAACTTGTTAAAGCTTATTTTAAAACTTTTTTTAACGTTAACCCCTAGTTAGCCTAACACCAAATCCCCCAATTCCCCACTAACTTCCACCCTCCCCAGCTAGCTAAATATATAATTTTAAAATACTTAAATTAATTAATAAAATAAATTTAACCCCTGAGGGTTAAAAAAAAAAGAATTAACCCTCAGGGGTTAAAAAAAAAAAATCAGATCATATTAAAATGCAATCCCTGCCAATTGATCCCTGTAGTCAGTGATCAATTGGCAGGGAAGGGGTTATTTTTTTATTAAAATGGTAAAGGGGGGTGGGATTTTAAATAAACTTCATTTTTTTTTTTACACAGGGGGAAGGATCAGTGAAGATCCGTCTACCTGCACTTCACAGTGAATCCGGAAATGCAGGGAGGCGGAAGGTGAGTATACACCGCACATGTGCTCGCTCTGACATGCTGCCAGAGTGGGCACATGTGCTGGGACAGCCCGATCCGGTGCTCCTGGTCTGCCTCTAATACAGACCGCAGACCGGAGCACCATTAACCCCGCGATCACCGCGATTGCGGCGATCTGGGGGTTCATTTTACCGCGTGACGGAAAAGGTCCGTCACTCGTCGTTAAGGGTTTCCCCTGAGTGACGGACCTCATCCGTCACTCGTCGTTAAGGGGTTAAGAGATCTTGTTAGTAACTTTTGTTTTCTTAAGAAAATAGAGAAGCCACTGCTTTAAAACTATAACTCAAAGAGGTAAATATAGAAACACTGGGAAAGGGCTGCATAGCAATATCAGAATTTGTGTTCTTCAGCAGGAACACAATTTCGTTTTCTCAGTATGTGATCATACACACTAACTGAACAGCTCAGAGGGTATCCTGACCTTTCTGCTATTTTCTGTTACGCTACTAGGGGTGATTTGGATTGGAAATCAACTGCAGCTTGTAAACTCCCTAATTACAACAGTGAAGAAATGGAGAATCCTTAAGTATCAATACTGTAGCTTTAAGAAAAGAGAATCTCTGGTAATTTGATTCAACCGAAGTTTTAATAAGTGTTAAACTTAAATGCATTGCATTTAGGCACTAATCCAATAAGAAGAAGTGCAAGTAATCAACAACACAAAGTTCATTATTAAGTATTTCTTCAGAGATCCATTAAGTAACATTCTTTAAGTTCATGAGAATAATCTTCAATAGGAACAATAATCAAGTAGCTAAGAATATTTGCAAAGCAAGAACAGTTCATAGTGAATAAGCATGATGGGAGTTGTCCTTCATGCAATTAGTAGATTGAAGCACTGAATGTATTTGCCAAGTAAGAAACAGTTCATAGTGAATAAGCATGATGGGAGTTGTCCTTCATGAGATTAGTAACTTGTAGCAATGAAGGTTTGAGTAAGCAAGCATTAGTTCATTAATAAAGGATTTTGTAGACAAATAGCTGAAAGATATACTTAAGGTTAATATGGGTAGTTCTCCAATAGTTCAGAGATCTGGTCCACTTGTAAAGTAGCAAAGTATCCGTTCTCCATTAATCCTTTATGGCATGCAGCAATCCTTGCATTTGCTCAAAGGCTGGAACGGCTTGTCTGAGTTTGTGGAGAGGCAAGTCCGGTGGAAGTAGATCCCAGTAGCTAAGCCTGTGGAGCCCGCGGTCTCGCGGAGGTAGCTCAAACAAACAATCACCAAGCACCCTCCCTCTGGCCCAGTCTCCCTAAATACCGTCAGAGCTGTGTCAGAGGGGGGTGGGGTCCGGCTCCTCACAGCTGAGTGCCGAACCCGGAAGTGTTACTCCATGACATTTTCTGTCACTCGAGATAGGGTAAATGCCCATCTTTTCAGTATTTCCATCGTAGCCTCATGATAACGTTTGGACTCTTGCCAGCATTTACATTTTGATTGGCAGATATATATTTTTTTTACTATTCTCCCAATTTTGAGAATGATTTTTTAGGTATCATTTTCATCTCACAGTTGTTGGCGAATACTCTGGGCAAGATTTCAAAGAGATATCAAGTCTGTTTTCTACACAACTTCATTTTCACTCTTACCCTAATACACATCATCATCACCGTGTCAATTATCTGTCTTGTTTGTAATATTTATTTTTTGTGTAATATTTCATGTATATATATATTTTTTTATCTCATAAATGTATTGCTTCTTCCATATCTATGATGAAGATGCTTGTGATTGCATCATTGCAAACTACACAATAAAAAACAAACAAAAAACAAAATGCTAACAGTATTCATTTTATATTATTATTATAGAAAGGCCACTACTTTTATTTAATTTCATGCCATAAAAAAAGTTTGTGGCAAACAAATGAAGGCTTTCATGGTCCACCCTGTGTTTAACATCCAGAAGCTAATCACATCTATCTCTAGTGATATCGACCATTAGGTCCCCTCTGCCGGCTGATGATGGGGAGGAGCGAAGGCGGAGCCTGACCTAGCACAGATTGAGATCCATACTGGAATTAGGAAAATTACAGAAGGGGTTTTTAACACCACGTGGGTGGACAACAAGGAAGGTAGTACTGTAGTGAGCTATAGTGCCAGGAAAATAACTTTGTATTATATAGTTTCCCTTTAAATTAAAAACTCATGCTCTATACAATAGATTTATAGATATCTTTCTTTTATGAACCCATCTTGACTGTACTGACTATTTTTTACTGACCAGCTTTCAACAGACTGAAATTATCTTTGATGATTCATCTTTGCCAAACATTGTAAAAACAAGACCACTTGGATAAATAACTACAACTACTGTTATGTATGCACAGTAATGGCTAAGAATAATTTCGGATGGCTAAGAATAATTCCGACATGTTTTTTTTCCTAATTAAAGTTTTAATAATAATAATTTATAACAAAATAACTGTTACTATGTCAATATTTAGCATTGTTAATTTTGTTTTTACACATTAATATTGATGACCCAAATAGCAGTTAAGTTATGAATGTAAAAGCTGATGTAGTATTGGTTGCTCTAGCAACATCAGAATAGAATTTCCTAGAAGCAGAATTTATTCAGAGATCAACTGAAGGATCAGTTAGAGAAACGTATTATTTGACTGCTATGTGAAGAGATACGGGAAATACAATTTTATTAAAGACACGGAGGCTCATATTATGCATAACTCTTTCTTTATTTCCTCAGCAGCAAAGATAGAGGAATATAAATATTATCAAAAAATGAAAGAAAAAACTGTACAGGCATAACAGGTAGCCAATCACATAATAGAGGAAGTAGCTATATAAGTCCTGTGTCTCCCACAATCCCCCTCTTTCTTTGCTGCTTCCTCAGACAGCTAAGTACCTTACTGAGCTCTACTACTGATTGCATTTTGTGTTGTGTTATTTACATGTATTTTGCAATTGTTGCTTATAGTTCTTAATATTATTATACTTTTGTATTTGGTGTTTGTTTTTGACCACATCGTTGGTGTAGTTGGGTGTTCTCCCCTGGGACTTTGCCCGCCATCGCGGGCTGTGCTTTCCCCTCCATCCCGCCCCCGTTCTCTCTGATCGCTTTTCGGCGTGGTTCATCTGCCGTGACGGTCCTCCCTCTGCGACCGCGGCTGAGTGTGCTCGTTCCCCTCTCACAGGCTGCCCGCGCGGGTAGGTGCACGCGCCCCTTCCCCCGCCGGGATCCGGCCCGCGAGCGCACTCTGACACGTGCGGCGGCCATTTTGGGCGGTCATTTGTGTCGCCCTGTCCTGCCGTGCGGTCGGTCCCTGTTTCTCGGGTTCCCCTGCTACACCAACGATCGAGTTATAATCCGTTTTGCTGTTCTGCTGGGTTACTCAACCCTTGTCTGGTAATTTTTCTTTAGGTTTGCCTTAGTGCAGTTTTACCCTTAGTGACTACCGCCATTATGCAGGATAATAAGGATGGGCCTACTGACCCCTCTGGGGATTTCCCGAAAGACAACCCTGAGGGCGCTATGGCCTCTCAGGAGTTCCAGGCCTTATTGGAGGCCACCATGGCGTCCTCCCTTCAGAAGGCTATTGCCTCCGCTATGGGGGCTGTTTCGTCCTCCTTCACCCAGTCACTTCATTCTGTATTTTTGCCTCCCATGGCTACCCCTACCCCCCTGGGTGTGGGGTCCCCTTCCCCTGCCCAAACTGTGCCGGGTGCCCGTAAGGCTAAGGCAAAATCTCGCCATATCGGCTCCCACTCCTCGATGCAGGCCTTGCCTGCCATGACTGACACGCCTCTGGCGGTCGCAGATAGCGCGCACCCCACGCGCACAAGAGCCCCTGGCCGGGCTAAAAAGGCTAGGTTATGGAAACGGGCTAGAGCCCTGGATAATGGGTCGGATACCGACCGGAGTGTGGAAGATGATTCCGATATCATGGAGTATGACTCCTATGTTGAGGGCGAGTCAGACGAGGATCAACCCCCTACGGGTGTAACCCCTACTGGGTCCTCTGCCAACCCACGAGGAAAAGTACCAGACCCCACTGGGGATGATAATAAGGGGCTTTTAGACCCACAGGGTAACCCCCTGTTCGACCCGGACGACCTACGTCACCCGAGGTCTGCTGAATGGGTCCCTCCGGACCATATCGCCCAATATGTGGCTAAACGGATTCGCACACCTCTGTCCAAGGAAGGCCGCAATAAATTGCGCGCAGAATGCCCACGACCTTCCCTCCCTGGCGCTGCCTGTAAAACCCCAGACGTTGACCCTCAAATCGCCCAGTTTCTGAATAAGTCTGGGTGGAAGCCTAAAAAGGGTCTTGATCACTCCCTGAAAGGGTGCCAAGATAAAATTCTAGATACGCTGGGCCCCCTGTCTAAGCTCTACGAGCTTCTTGATGCCGCTCGTAATGGTGACTCAGTTCTGGATGTAGATGTAGCCATCGGGTGGGTCCAGCGAGCTATCTGCCTTATGGGGAATGCTAACACGGCTATGTCCTCCGAGAGACGCAAGGCTATTCTTTTGAAAATAGACCCTAAACTGGCCGCTATGACCGTAGCTGAGCCTGACTCAGCCGATGAGGGGATGTTGTTCGGCACATCCTTTGTGAAGGACATGGGGTCCTATGTTAAAACCTTTACGGCTATCGACAAGGCGCAGGCAAATATGAAGCGCGTCTTCGCGCCCAAGGTTTTCGGTGGGGCCGGGCGTAGCAGGAACCGTCCACCCGGCCGTGGTTTCCGAGGGCATTCCGTGCCACCAGAGGTTCCTTTTTCCCCTCTCGAGGGTTCCAGGATCCGAAAACGCCTCCCTTCTTCCCGGCTAGAGGGAGATCGTGGGGCTCCAGATACCCCCGTGGTGGGTCTTCGGGCAGACGCCCTTATGGTGAGTACCCCTTCTTCCCTTCTCGATCAGGTTCGGGTGGCGGGGAGGCTGGCCTTATTCTACCCAAAGTGGGCAGTTATAACCTCAGATGCTTGGGTTCTGCAGTGCGTAAAGGGTTACCAACTAGATTTTGTCTCCCTGCCTGTTCAAACGTATACCCCCAGGGAATTGTCTCTCCCACAGGAGCAGGACGCGATGATCTCCGCGGAAGTCGCGGAGATGTTCTCGAAGGGCGCCATCGAAGAATTGCCGTTCGCCACTCCAGGCTTTACGAGCAATCTCTTCCTTGTACCCAAGAAAGGGGGCGGTGTCCGCCCAGTGATAAATCTTCGCCCTCTCAACGCCTTCCTGCGCTACCAGCATTTCCAGATGGAAGGCATTCATTGTCTCAGAGACCTTCTGAGACAGTCGGATTGGATGGCCAAGTTGGACCTGAAGGATGCGTACTTCACGGTTCCAATAGCAGTAGAGTCCAGGGACTACTTGCACTTCACCTGGCACGGACGGCGTTGGCGTTTTACATGCCTGCCGTTCGGTCTCTCCTCGGCCCCTTGGTGTCTCACCAAGGTAATGAAGCCGGTGGTGTCGTTCCTCCGTACCCGAGGGGTTCGACTGATTATTTACCTGGACGACATCCTAATCATGTCCCAATCGTTGGAATGCCTGAGGTTGCATTTAGACTGGACGGTCAACCTCTTACAGAACCTAGGTTTTCTGGTCAACTGGGACAAGTCGGTCCTGAAACCCGCCCAGTCTATGGAGTTTTTGGGGTTCCAGGTGGATTCCGTACGGCAGTTCCTGTACTTGCCGGAGTCCAAGATAAAAGCCATCCAGAAGGAGCTTCGTCGGGCTCTTCGTGCTTCGGACTTGTCGGTCCGGCAGCTGGCAAGGATTATCGGTCTACTGGCCTCCTCCATTCAGGCGATATTCCCAGGCCCTTTGCATTACTGGGCTCTCCAGCGGCTCAAGGGGTCACACCTACGTTTGGGTCAATCGTACGAATCCCGAATTTGTTTGGACGAGGAATCCAGAGACGAGCTGGTATGGTGGTTGGCACACATGGAAGCCTGGAACGGAAGGGCGATTTTCGGTTCCGTTCCGGACGTGATCATAGAATCAGATGCCAGCTTGCACGGCTGGGGGGCTCGTTGTGGCAACATTTCCACGGGGGGCAGATGGTCCGACGCAGAGAAGTCGTTACACATCAACTGCCTAGAACTTCTGTCGGGAGCCTTTGCGATTCGCAGCCTTACCCCTGGAAGGGCGAACTGCTGTGTTCTCCTCAAGTTGGACAACGTATCGGCGGTCCGATACATAAATCACCTGGGCGGCACCAAGTCCAAGATGTTGGCTCTACTGGCGAAGGACTTTTGGCAATTCTGCCTTCTCAACAACGTTTCGGTGACGGCGGAACATATTCCGGGTCTGGACAATTCCGGTGCGGATTGGAACTCCAGGCATTTGAGAGACTCGGGAGACTGGCGATTGCACGCCTCGGTCTTCCAAGGCCTAACCAGGCTGTGGGGACGGTTCGAGATGGACCTGTTCGCCTCTCTACTGAACACTCAGTTGCCGAAGTTCTACAGTTGGAGACCGGACCCGGCGGCTGTGGCGACGGATGCCTTTCTTCAGGAATGGCCTCCGGGCCACCTGTATGCCTTTCCTCCATTCAACATGATTGCTCGTACGATCTCGAAGCTGGTTCGTCACGACTGTTGTCTAGCTCTGATCACCCCTCTGTGGAGATCCCGTCCGTGGTTCCCTCGTTTGATGGAGTTGTCCATAGACTTCCCTCGTCTGTTACCGAACTTCCAGAACCTCCTTCTGGATCCGGATGGGAACTCGCACGAATTGGTGCTACAACACCAGCTGCCCCTAGTAGCATGGTTCCTTTCAGGGGACGCTGGCTTGTCCCTGACATTCCACAGTCAACTCTCTTGCTCCTCGATAACGCCTGGGCTCCGGGCACGCGATCAGCTTACCGAGCTGCATGGAAGTCTTGGTCTGATTGGTGCATGGAACGGACAGTGGATCCCGTATCTGCCCCTCTCCATTTGATCCTGGGGTTTCTCACAGCCCTGTTCGACTCAGGCAAGGCCATATCTGCCGGTCACGGAGGTTTGGAAGGTTTACCCGTCGGCAAACATCCTTTTGTATGCCGTCTTCTCAAGGGTATTCGCTTCGTCCGTCCACCTAGGTCGCGGTTTTCGGCCTTTTGGGACGTCAACATAATGTTGCGGTTTCTGTCGGAGTGGTATCCTAACCATGACTTGACTCTTAAACAACTATCCTCCAAGATGGTTATGCTGTTTTGCCTGGTCTCTTGTAAGAGAGTCTCCGATGTCAGGGCTCTTGATTGGGGTGCCTTTGTGTTTACTCCTGAAGGCGTTACTTTCAACATATCTAGGAGGACTAAGTCGGCATCAAAATCCTTCGTATATCCTAGATTTTCGTTATGTCCGGCACTCTGTCCGGTGGATTGTTTGAAGGCCTATCTAGAGGCTACGCGACCGTTGCGTTCATCTGACCGACATCCCCTATTCATTTCGTTTAAGGCTCCTCATCGCCCAGTATCGACACCGACGCTAGCGCGTTGGATTCGTTGGCTTCTATCCCTAGCGGGTATAGACACGTCTATCTTTACGCCTCATTCTGTACGAGGTGCTATGGCCTCGAAGGCATCCACAGTTGGTTGCCGTCTGGAAGACATCATGCGCGCAGCGGACTGGTCCCGAGAATCGACCTTCAGAGACTTCTATTTCAGACCAATTGAACACATCGCATCTCAAGTGATAGCACAGCTTTGAACTTGCATAATATGAGCCTCCGTGTCTTTAATAAAATTCCCAGATTTTACTAGTAACATGACGTAAAGTCATGATTTTATTAAAGACACGGAGGCGAGTATTATTCCCTCCCACCCTCCCGGTGTGGATTTGGGATAGGAGATGCTTCGATGCTATGCAGGTATGTTGTCAATTAGGTCTGTATGGAGATCATGTTTTTGTATCGTGTAATTTTATCATGCTTAGATGATTTTGGCAGTTTTATATTGGTTTCTAATCTTATATATTTTTCTATTCCAGAATCCTGTTTCATGTAGAACTCCTCACGGTTATGTTTGGTAAGTCTACAGTTTTGAGTTTGGAAATTACCATATTTCTCTATCTTTTTTAGCTTGAAGTTATCGTTTTGTTTCCCGTTTCCTGTTTGGATCAAGTGGGACATCGTTTTATCTTACCTGGTCTTCGGTTTCGCAAGAAAGAGGGGGATTGTGGGAGACACAGGACTTATATAGCTACTTCCTCTATTATGTGATTGGCTACCTGTTATGCCTGTACAGTTTTTTCTTTCATTTTTTGATAATATTTATATTCCTCTATCTTTGCTGCTGAGGAAATAAAGAAAGAGTTATGCATAATACTCGCCTCCGTGTCTTTAATAAAATCATGACTTTACGTCATGTTACTAGTAAAATCTGGGAATTCTCAACACATCAAGGAGTGATATTAATTGAGTTGTATCTACTGATAAATTAACTGTGTACATGAACAGAATAAGCTATATTTAGTAAATTACAAGGTAGTGTAGGCAGTAAAACGTTACTGTGATTAAATAATTTAAACTATGTTTTATATCTTAAAAGGATAGCTATTTGTATAGTTATATAGCTGCTATTATCTAGGTAACGAAAGCTTGATCATGTTTTAATATGGTATTTTAAAAAATAATAATAAAGCAAACGTGCATGATTTCATTTTGTGTGTGGGTGGCTTCTAAAACAGCTATTTCTTCAGCTATAAAGGAAGAATGTTCTAATGATTTATAAAACAAAATAGGCATGGACAATAACTAGCAATATTTACCTTTAGAACTCTAAGTAATTTATGAATGAAACAGTAAGTTGTTAATAAGGTTCTAATTGTACAAATATATTTACATACTGTTTTAATGGTATACATGCTATGATATTCTTCGTTTTAATTTTTTGCAACTATTTAATTTATTTAATGTCAACATAACAGTAAGAAATAAAAGTACAAATTATCATTAATGCAACTTTTTGTTTCTCATAAAGTCATATAATTATCGATTATTTCATGTATTATGATTATTTATAGCAATTAATTTTGCCTCACCTGTGGAGTCGGAATCTGAGTCTTGGAGTCAGAAACAATTTGGGTTACTGGAGTCAGAGGTACTATAAAATAAAGAGTCCAGGTTTGTGTAAAAGATTTTGTGTACCAATTCCCCAGTTGCATCTATCTTCAGTTGCAGTTCTTTCGTAAAGGTTCCTATAGCATGTTATATGTACCTACTTATTTTTACAAACAGACTCGCCCATTTTAATATGCAGTGAAGATGCAAAAGTTGACAGTGGCAATTATACTGGGGTGTTGGGATCAAGGGGTAGGTATATTTAGTCAGCATTAGGATAATATAATACCTTTCTAATCTGTAGTACCTAGAGTAGTGGTGACCAAAAGGTAGATCCCAAGATGTAGATCTATAACTCCCATGATGCTCTGCATGCCTTTAGAATGACAAAGAATCATGGAAGCTGTAGTTTTAAAACATCTGGGGCTCTACCTTTTGGGCACCACTGCCCTAATGACTTCTCTCTCAAAGGGACATGTGAATTGAACTGTGGGTTCTTCTCCAATTATTTATTCTACACACATCATGGTAGTGGAGCCCTAGTCCTAGTAGGGACTCTTCTCTGTTGGATCCACCAAAGTAAACTCAGGAACAAGTCAAACACCAAAGAAATATCCCACCTCCTCCCCAGCAAATGGACGACACATAGGTCTGCGAGTACAACTGAAGTTTATTGGCACATACACGGCTTTAATGCCCAGTCCCATGCAAGGGGTTTTACACACAATAGTGCAGGGGTTTCAATCCCAGGATCTTCTGTGCCTGAGAGATAATTGCCTGAGAAAACTCCTCTAATTTAATTATCCCTCAGGCACAGAAAATCCAACAAAATATACCGTTCTCCAAAAGGGAATGTCTTTATTCCTGGATACGAATGCTTCCCCGTTCGGTAGTTCATATCCCCTGAACGTCATTCGTGTAGGTCGTCAGGAACTGGAACAGGCAGCGGTCTAAGGTTTACCGCGTTCGCGCAAGTGCCTACCCGAAAAGAGTTCCAGGCACTCGAAGTACTGCTGCCCATGTTCGGAAGACAAGATGGCCACCATTCTCTCTGCCATGTGTTCGGTTCTACGAAATGGCTTCCACCCAGGGGAAGCACTCATTAATTGTTTCCCTTGTGGTTTCGCACTTAAGGGGTTGGTGTTAACTCTCTAATGGGGTACAGGGGATGAAAGGATTCCGTTCATATGAAGTCTCCCGAATGGAAAAAGAAGAAACACACAAAACGAAAGGGGGCAAGCATACGAAAGGTGCCAGTTCTGCCACAGGGGATATGGACAGCCGAGAAAGGGGAATAAAAGTGTTTAGCAAGCATCTCTTCCACTACAATCAGCATGTTGCATGGGACAAAAAAGGGTGAGATGTTTATTAGCTCCTTGAGCAGCTTATATGTTTTTAAAGGTCGTGGTTTAACTTTTTTATTTTAATTTTAGTGTACTTATTAATTCCTACATTTTTACAGGAATTGTGATATGAATAGAAAGAACATGCATTGCAATAAATCATCAATAGTGTAGCTACTTGTGTTAAAACCACACGTCAATTAATAGCAACTCTTAATTTAAAATAAAATCAAACATCATATCACATAACATGTCACCTTTAGTATCCAGGTTTAAAAGCTCTCAATTTTCAAATAATTCAACTACGATTTAAAACATACAAGGAAATATATTATACTAATAAAGCAAAAATGCAATTTTCAGCATAATCAGAGATTTTCAATGACATCATTTAAACTATTAGTGAATACATGATGAGTGGCTTGAATTAGAAGTTAATTAGAGCAATCGTTGTGGTCCTGGTGAGATGAGCTTATAAGTGTTTTTTTCCTTCTTGCATTCTTTAGCAATTTGCAATCTTATAAGATGTACTTTTTCCAGGTCAGGGGTGACACGAAGCTCTCTGAAAGATCAATTTTTGGCAGTTGATGAATTAAATTCCTATAATTGTAGATACAGATAGGAAAAAAAGACAGCATGGATTTAGTTTGCACTTTTTTTGCAGTTCATTATGCTATTGGGAATTACATTTCTTCAATCCCATTCTTTGTAATGGAGATTTGAAATGTTCCAGGAATATTGACTATATAAAGCACAAAACATAATGACTTATTTAAAATAACAATGTTTTATTGGAGTTCCTTTACCAGTTATAGATATTTTGTTTTACTTTTTTTATTCACCATTACTTAATAAAATTACCAAAGTCACCATCTGTATTTTTAGATGGGAGCTGTTACATAGATTCACTTTACGGTAGCATTAGCAAGATACTATTTGAGGCTTCTTAATCTTTTTCTCTTTTTATTTTACTTTAATTTTTAAGGGTTATTTCTTAGTTTATTTTTATCTCTTACATTCATGTGTACATATATACGAGGTCTGTCCCAAAAGTATCCAGCTATAGGCATGTGCATGGGGAAAAATTTCGGTTTGGTTCGGCATTCCGAAATTCGGGACTTCGGCAATTCGGCACTTCAAGACTTCGAAACTTCGGCAACTTCGGAACTTCGGCACCTTCGGAACTTTGGCACCTTCGGAACTTTGGCACCTTCGGAACTTCGGCACCTTCGGAACTTCGGAACTTCGGAACTTCGACACTTCGACACTTCGACACTTCGGAAATTCGGAAATTCGGGAACTTTGGCACTTCGGCACTTCGGCACTTCGGAACTTCGGAACTTCGGCACTTCGGCACTTCGGCACTTCGACACTTCGACACTTCGACACTTCGACACTTCGACACTTCGGAAATTCGGCAACTTCGGAACTTTGGAATTTCGGAATTTCTGGACTTCGGCACCTCGGGACTTCTCTTGCAGCCACTTGGTAGATAACTCCCTAATTCCCACGATATTAGGGAGTTATCTACCAAAAGGCTGAAAGACCTAAATTGGTCTTTCAGCCAAATTTACTAATACTAAGTAAAAATTACTTAGCATTAGTAAATTTTGCCCCTACTCGCGATACCACCAATCAGAGTGCTCAGTGTCATTTTACACAGCGTGGGAAAGTTCTTTGGAATTTTCCCACGCTGTGTAATTTGACTCATAACTCTCTGATTGGTTACTTAATCCACCAATCAGAGAGCTATGAGTCAAATTACACAGCGTGGGAAAATCCCAAAGAACTTTCCCACGCTGTGTAAAATGACACAGAGCACTCTGATTGGTGGATTTCAAACCAACCAATCAGAGTGCTGTGACAGGTAAATGTAGAGACTTACCTTTCAGTCTCTTCTTTTACCTATCAGAGCACTCTGATTGCATGCCTTAAACCCACCTATCAGAATGCTCTGAACCTAATTGCACGGCGGGGCAAGGCTTTCTAAGCCTTCCCCCGTCCTGCAGAGCTAAGTCTGCGTGGAGCCCTCCATGGGTGAAGAAGGATTATTTTTTTTGCGCTCGTTTTTATTTTTTTTATATAATTGCGTCGGTTATTATGGCTTTTTATTTGGCCTTTTTTGGGGCTGAAAAAAGAAGATTTTAGAAGAAAGAAAACATTGAATGGTAAGTTATTTTTTTTTTTACAGGTACATAGTTAAAGGTCCCCCCTCATTATTTTTAGGGTGAGGGGGGTAGGTAGGGGGATAAGTTTTATTGGGGGGGAGAGGTGACTAGAGGTTTGGGGACCCCTAGTCACCGGGGGACACACATTGTTTTTAGGGCCCCCACCCGCCGCTCAGGGGTGGGGGCCAGGGGGAGGACCTTAGGTCCCCCCCTTATTCCAATTTAGGGCCCCCACCCGCCGCTCATGGGTGGGGGCCAGGGGGGAGGACATTAGGTCCCCCCCTTATTTTACTGTAGGGCCCCCACCCACCACTCAGGGGTGAGGGCCAGGGTGGAGGACATTTGATCCCCCCTTATTAGTATTTTGGGCCCCCACCCACCGCTCAGGGGTGGGGGCCAAGGGGGAGGACATTAGGTCCCCCCTTATTAGTATTTAGGGCCCCCAACCACCGCTCATGGGTGGGGGCCAGGGCGGAGGACATAAGGTCCCCCCTTATTTTACTGTAGGGCCCCCACCCACCGCTCAGGGATGGGGGCCAGCGGGGAGGACATTAGGTCCCCCCTTATTATAATTTAGGGCCCCCACCCACAGCTCAGGGGTGGGGGCCAGGGGGGAGGACATTAGTTCCCCCCCTTATTCTGATTTAGAGCCCCACCCACCGCTCAGGGGTGAGGGCCCGGGGGGAGGACAATGGGTCCCCCCCATTATTTTACATTAGGGCCCCACCTGCCGCTCAGGGGTGGGGGCCAGGGGGGCAATAGGTCCCCCCTTTAGTTTGACCTTATTTATTATTTTTTTTTAACAGCGGGCAGGCATAGCCTGCTCACTGTTTAATAGACATGCCCCTACTCGCGGTATAGCGAATAGGAGCATAATTTATTAATACTAAGTAATCTTTACTTAGTATTAGTATATTTGTCTGAAAGACCAATTTTTGTCTTTCAGCCTTTTAGTAGAAAGCTCCCTAATACCGTGGGAATTAGGGAGTTATCTACTTATTCATTCCTGTCATTAAATTGACTGGCTAAGTAACTTACATTTTATATGAATGTATGTTACTTGATTGTTGTAAGTGTTGCAAATGCTTACAGCTGAATCCTGGCTATGTTTGTATACTTTTTATTTAAAATTGTTTAAAATGTAACATTCTTCTTCTTTCACTGGGTAGGCAATACTGTGCTTCGGCACTTTGACACTTCGGAACTTCGACAACTTCGGAACTTCGGCACTTCAGCACTTCGGAACTTCGGATATTCGGTAATTTCGGAACTTCTGGACCTCGGCAATTCGGCACTTCGGCAGTTCGGACATTCGGAAGTACCCGAATGTCCGAATTGTCAGAAATTTGGCCGAATTCATATTCGGACCGAAACGAATTGCACATGTCTATCCAGCTATTGTTAATATAATGAGAACAGTTTGAGTGACATCAATGTAACCTGGCAGCCAAGGAGAGTGGACTGGAATGCGCATGGTTGAACAATGACGACTTCACTGTACTAGTGAGCTAGAAGCTGTTGAGTGAGCATGTGCACCATGTGGCCGTTGCATTCAAAATGACTGAGCGAGTAGGGCAACGAATCCGCATCAAATTTTACGTTAAGATTTAACATTCCTCTGCAGAAACTCTTCGGATAATTCAGTAGACTTTCAGAGATGATATAATGAGAGCAGCACAAATAAAAACACCAAGGTAAATCAGCTCCCCTACATCCCAGATTTTGCGCCCTGCAATAGTGATGTCCCAAACTGTTCGCTGGCGAATAGATCCTGGCGAACATCGCTTGTTCGCGTTCGCCACGGATGGCGAACATATGCGCTGTTCAGTCCGCCCCCTATTCGTCATCATTGAGGAAACTTTGACCCTGTACCTCACAGTCAGCAGACACATTCCAGTCAATCAGCAGCAGACCCTCCCTCCCAGACCCTCCCACCTCCTGGACAGCATCCATTTTACATTCATTGTGAAGCTGCATTCTTAGTGAGAGGAGGGACAGTGTAGATGCTGCTGATTTGATATGGAAATTGATAGCTAGGCTAGTGTATTCAGTGTCCACTACAGTCCTGAAGGACTCATCTGATCTCTGCTGTAAGGACAGCACCCCAAAAAGCCCTTTTAGGGCTAAAGCATCAGTCTGCTTTTTTTTTCTCTGTGTAATGTAATTGCAGTTGCCAGCCTGTGTGTCAGGCTCACAGCATATACTGTGCCCACTTGCCCAATGCCACCACTCACTAACTGGTGTCACAATAGCTGGCATTTTAAAAAAAACATAACTTTTTTGACTGTAATATAATAGCAGTCAGTTTCCTTCACTAGTGTGCGTTTCAGGGTCTGCCCAGTGCAACCACTCACTCACTGGTGTGACAATAGCTTGCATTTAATAAAAAAAAATATTTTTTTGACTGTAATATAAGCGGTCAGTTTCCTTCACGCGTGTGCGTTTAAGGGCCTGCCAGGGCACAGTGTCACACCAGTGCAACTCATATCTGGTGTAACAGTAGTGTACATTTAAAAAAAAAAAAGACAATTTTTTTGACTGTAATATATTGAATAGCAGTTAGTTGTCTGCAAGCATGTGTGTCAGGCCTACAGCGTCTACTCTGCCAACTTCTGCCAGTGCACAGTGCCACTCATATCTGGTGTCACAGTAGCTTGCACGCATAGTACCACTAATCGAAAAAAAAATGACAGGCAGAGGCAGGCCACCCAACAGGGGCCATCGTGGTCGTGGTGCTGTGATTCCCTTTGGCCCTAGAATAATGCCCAGTGTTCAGAGGCCACGTACCCTGAACTGGAAAAGTTCTGAGGACATAGTTGACTGGCTAACACAGGACACCCAATCTTCTACAGCTTCCGCTCGGAACCTTGACGCACCATCCTCCTCCAGCTTAGCTTCGGGCACCTCTCAAGTTACCACTCGCCCGCCTGCCTCCACCACCAACACTAGCACCACAGCCGCTTCACGTGGTATGTCAGAGGAGTTATTTACACATCAGTTGGAAGAAATGAGTGATGCACAACCATTATTGCCAGAGGATGTAGATAACAGGGATATGTCTCAGTCAGGCAGCATTACACACATGGACGTACGGTGTGATGATGATGATGTTGTACCCGCTGCTGCTTCCTTTGCTGAGTTGTCAGATACAAGTGAAGCGGTTGATGACGACAACGCGTCAGTGGATGTCACTTGGGTGCCCGCTAGAACAGAAGAAGAACAGGGGGAAAGTTCAGATGGGGAGACAGAGAGGAGGAGGAGGAGACGAGTTGGTAGCAGGGGGAGGTCGTCGCAAGAAGCTAGTGGCACAGTCAGACAGCATGCATTGGCACCCGGGGTAAAAAGGCCTGATGAGGGGGACGTAACAGGGTGTCGCGGCTGCCGGCCCGCCGCGTGATATTTAAATCCCTAGCTCACCCCAGTACCTTGCCCTGTCGTGGTTTCCTGTTCCTGGATTCCTGAGAGTGCTTTATCATTGTGAATCTGAATTCCTGGTATCCTGATCTTGGCTTTTCCCTGGTTATTCTGAATTCTGGTTTCCCTGACTTGGCTTGTGTAAACGGTATTGTGTATTTTCTGGCTTCCTTAACCTCGGCTTTCCCTTTGACCATTCTCTGTCTCTAGCGTATTAGTCCGGCCATTCCAAGGTCTGGTTTATGCTCTGTCCTTTTATTTTCCTTTTCTTGCCTATGCATATGTTTATGGACGTTTGCGGTTGTTTGCGGTACGTTAAACGGGGAGTTTGGTCTGTCACTGTGAAGCGGGCATAACCCTTACACTACCTGATCAATACATCATCATACCTGATGTTTTAAAGAACGTTATTCCAAACAATTTAGGAATGTTAGGTGATTTATGCCCTTTATGGATTAAAAACAGACTCTGCATTAACTATGTAATTTTCCATGGGAGTTTTGACATGGATCCCCCTCCGGCATGCCGCAGTCCAGGTGTTAGTCCCCTTGAAACAACTTTTCCATCACTATTGTGGCCAGAAAGAGTCCCTGTGGGTTTTAAAATTCGCCTGCCCATTGAAGTCTATGGCGGTTCGCCCGGTTCGCCCGTTCGCGAACATTTGCGGAAGTTCGCGTTCGCCGTTCGCGAACCGAAAATTTTATGTTCGCGACATCACTACCCTGCAACTTTTGGCTTTTCCCAAAACTAAAATCAACTTTGAATCACTCCGTCAATCAAATCCATGTAAATAAAATGCAGAGTGTTTTGAACAGTGGAAGTGATGTTGGGAGAACTGTGTGAAGTCCCAAGGTACATACTTTGAGGGGGTCCTATATACAATGTTTCTTGTATCTTAAATGTATTTTAAATATCTATGTTTTTCATATTACATGGCTGGATACTTTCCGGCTAGACCTCTTATAACAATAAGTACAATATGTTAGGATACTATATACATGTATATATATATATACACACACACACACACACACTATTGATGTTTTTCTAGAGGAGCTTCATCTGATGCTCCATTTTTATAAATTTATATTAAATATTTCGTAAACTACATCATAATCCAGTTCAGACAAATCAAAGCCAGGACAAACATGAAGAAATTGAAGCATTGTTTAATTTGTCCTCTTGTCTGTATGCTTTCTCTATGCTGACTGCCAGGAGCAAAGGACGGGGATTATAAGAATGACTGACATAAGCCTAACATGGATGTGATGAGTTGAAAGATAAAGATGTGTAGTTTTAAATTTAATTTTTTTAAACTTATTTACTTCTTTGTTAAATATAGGTATATGTAAACGTAATATTAAAATGCTGGGAAGTGACTATTCCCAATTCAGTAAGTTTTGCTACCTCAGTGTAAATGCAATGTTATCAATACACATTGCACAATATAGGACCTTCAATACAAATAATAAATTGTGAATTTTTTATAAATTTAAAGGGTCACAATAAGTAACAAAAGCCAATGTTAGTAGGTTTTTTTTAAAGACTAACATAAATATATACATATGAGGCAAAACTGTTTGTTGAACTAATTTGCAATGCCCACCCTCAATCCTTTGTGGTAGTAGCATCACTGTAAATTTGGTATTTCTGTGGGAAAAGCAAGTCTTATGTCTTGACTGGTGTGCTGATCTTTGTTAAACATTGTATTGACTACTCACTGACTTCAGGTGGAAGAGGTTTTCAATTACAATTTTCCCCCACCAATGCCAAGCCTCAATTGCAAGCCAGTAACCATCCTCATGCTGATGAGTTGCATTACCAACGACACAGTTGTCCATGAGTGGTTCACTAGATTTGCATCTCTTCCTGAGTTGTGTTTCAAAGCTGTTGTATACAGCAAACACAAGCTCCAATGAATCCATGCTTAAAATTGAATAATGAGGCAAAAATGTGATTCTTTGTTGAACTAATTTGCTTATGCCCACCCAGAATCCTTTGCAGTAGTAACATCACTGCAAATGTGAGATTTCTGTGGGAAAAGCAAGTCTTATGACTTGACTGGTATGTAGATCTGTGTTTAACAATGTATTGACTATCCACTGACTTCAGGTAGAAGGGGTTTTCAATCACAATTTTTCCTCACCATAACTTTCTTGGTTTTTGATTGATATATATATCAATCAAAAACCAAGATAAAATTACCACAAAATTATATATATATAAAATAAATAAATGTTTTTAAACTGCATCTTTGTTGCTGCAGGTTCAATATATGCTTTAACCCATCACTATTCATTATTCAAATGTACCATTACATTTTCACCCTAGAATTTAAAATTGCTCCCTTACCTACAACTTTAAATGAGCTTGTATCATGGACTTCATCCCATCTCTGATAAACTGGGGAAGACCACAGATAAAACAAACTTTTTTGACAGAATGTCAGACTTGTTTGAATTCTGTGCTAATACATCTACAGACAAATTGACCTGATACACCAGCATACAGACAGTGACTTTACCCTGTTACAGAGACATGCAATGCCATCCTATCAGCTCTCATAAGCCACTGTCAAGTCTAGGTTTGATAAAGACTTGTAGGAGTTGAAATATTGCCATTACTTATGAAGGCCAATTGAATTATTAAGTAAAACTTAAAAAGATTATTCATTGGCATTATACGCACCTCGTAGATCTAAAGCCAATATGTGAACGGTAATTATATTTAATTATATGGAAATTTGTGTGTCCCACTAAATATTAAATCTAAAGCAATACTTGTGAAGTAGAGGTGATAGTGACCTTTTGTAAAAAGAGCCTCTAAATACAGAAAAAAGCCTTAGAATATGGGATTTATTGACATTTGACATTTCGGTGTCACCTTATTCTAAATGCATATATTCCACTATTTTCGTAGGTAGTGGAATGACATTGATCGGAGAGTACAATATGTTAGGATACTGAAATAAATTATACATAATGTAAGAATAAAGGTAGGGTTTCCCACCGATAAATTAATAAGCTTTTCTCCCTACAGAAACATAAAGCACACAGGGAACCTGATTTATAGTTAATAATAATCTGTATAAGCTTTTTCTTTATGTTGTAGCTTTTAGATAATGGATCTTTTAAAAAATGTCTCCAGGTTTCCTAATGAGTGAGCAACATATTGCATACAGATTGCATTTATTTTGTGTAATCTAGGATTAGAATAGAACAATGTGAAGTGTTGTTTTGACTATTTAGAGATACTCAATCACTTGAAGTTTTTTTCTTTAAATAAAAGTATTGCAGAATATGATAAGGCATTAAGTAGTTTGCAGACATAAGAACGTGAAATGAAAGCTTAACATAAAATTACTTAAGTCACTTTCTGTGGAAGAAGTCTGCAGGGAACATTCTTTAGGTAAGGATATATTTTAAAAGTAAAGAAAAGGACCAAACACCTTAATTGTAAAAAAGATTAAATTTTATTGTTCAGTCCAAAAAGAGTAATATATGTATACTCACATATTATCTAAAAAAAAACAGCAAATAAAGAATATAAAAAAATTGATCACAGGTACAATAATAAGCCTCTAAATGATTAATGTAGAGTATAATCTAATAGTGTGTATATAAAAGAGCACATGCTCAGAGAAAAGAAGTAGGTAGAAAAAATAAATAAAAGTGCAAACTAAATAAAGAAACATTGTACCACAGTCTAATAACATTCTGGAGACTGTATCTTCCTTGGAGACACACCCTTAAGCCACCAAACGTTTTGGCATCAAGGTCTTTGTCAAAGTATATATTTTCCTCAATTTTCTTGCTGGTGATTTTTATCAGACCGGACTATTACATCTGTACCTAACGTGAATTTGTCAGACACACAGATTTTGCACGGAACAATCAATTTAACGCTCAAAGATATTGAATGTTTAGATAGGTACCAATTATATTAAAATAGTAAATGTAAGGGCAACAGGACTAGGACCTAAGAGAGACAGACACCAGTTACTCACTATTTTGAACATATTCTATTGTTCCAAACCAAGAATCTATTCCTAACAAAATAATTAGGAAGGCGATTGAAAATAGCTCCAGGCAGATCCTGGCTCCACCAAAATACTGATGACTTGACAAGACAAGCTCAGTGACCTATTCTTCTTACAATGGCACCTGCTGCAGTTTACGCTCAGCTTTGCCAGATGATATCAGTCTAGGTAACAATTGAATTGACACTTAACAGTCATTGGAAGCCCCACACTGGCTTCCAGCTTTAGAAAACAGCACACCATCCACTCAAGCTGAAATAAAGGCCATATTGTATGACATATACACACATTTTTTAAGGCTGACATTGCTGTGGTCAGGGATTTTGAGGAAGGCAAGGGAAGTACTTGAGTAGTACAATTGGTGATGGAGACTGCTCTTAGTACTCTACTCTTAATGCTAATAGAATTATGCCAATATGGCACGCCTCGAGGATTGGAAAAATGACTGCAATGTCCAAGTCAGACATCTTGAATAAAAGCACTATGGTCAAAGACTTTTGTCTCCTACACAGACCAAACTACTTACTCTAGAATGCAACATCAAATGCAAAGATGTGACATAGATGTAACAAACTATTAAGTACAACATATACTATTAATCTCTATGCATACAAAATATGCTTATTGCAATTAATTATTTTCAACATCTCTAAATACCACGTACTGTCTCCATCATTTCTCATCTGATAGAACTCTGTCCCACATAACAAATATGTCAATGATGCTTATTTATTGAATTGGAAGTGATGACATATTCAAGAAACAGACATACATATTTCATAGGTGTGTCATGTGTCCTATATATAGGGCATATCTAAATTATTTAACTTACAACAGTCTGATGCTATATTTATTAGAACAGGACTGAAGAAAATATTCGAAACAACTACCTTGTACCTGTTTGTGCCAATTCTTCGTATTTCCTAAAATGTTGTTATGTAAGCTGTGGGCATTTTATTATAATTTTTTGTACTTTGTAGTCAGTGGTGTATCCTGGTTTTGTGCTGCCCTAGCCTCCTTACCTTTCGGAATGCTGGGGGGGGGAGGGGGGTGGGTTTCTCCCTCTCCCTGGGGTCTAGTGGGGCTGCTGGGCTGCTTGATGGTCGGTCGGCGCTGGAGATTGCGGCCGCAGAGTGATGCTGGGAGCCGGAATATGATGTCATATTCCAGCTCCCGGCATCACGCGAGGGAGCTGAGCAGAGCGCTCAGGGGAAAGTGCTCCCTCGCCAGTGCCGCCAGCCTGACCGACCACCCGACCGTCAGCCTGGCTTGTCAGTTAGCCACAAGGCTAACAAGACATTTGCCCTGGGCATTTGGGGGCGGCTTTTTTTGCCGCCCCCTGGAAAATGCAGCCCAAGGCAAATGCTTTGTTTGCCTCGCGGCTAATACGTCCCTGTTTGTAGTTTTAAATATTGTGTTTTTTCTATGTTACGTATATTATGTATGTCCCCAGATGGAAAAGACAAATTTGTGTTTTAAAAAAAATAGCTTCTTACCCCTAGAGTTTATGGAAAACATTCTGGATTTGATTTAGTGAGTTGAAAGAAGAAACAAAAATTAGGACAGTGCTTTATAATGTATCTTAATATATTATCAATATTCATATTTTCAGCTCTAATCATAGACTGAAGCCACAACAGTATTTGTTTTTTTACTTATGAAGGTGGAGCGCAAAGTCAGATCTACATTCCCATATGGTCCTTTAAATCGTTTCAGCTCAGATGAGTATATGGAAAAAATAAATAAAGTGCATATAATAGTGAAGCACAGTTTCAAATAATTGCACAATTTTATTAACTAGACATAAAACTCTCCTAGCACTGAAGAGAATTGATATAATTCAATCTCAAATAGAATACTTAAAACATACTATACAAAATAGAAATGAACAAAATAAATGAACTGTAAGCCTCTTACAAGATGAAAGTAAGTGAGTTTTATGCAGTCCCAGCTGCTACTCACACACGCTTTGCAATTGTCTGGGTCCAGGTATGATGTTAGCTGGCAGCCGGCTTCTCCTCTTTCCTCCACGGATATCGCGGTGAAAGCCGACCGCTTTGGTAATCCTGGGCGTCAGTAAGGGTTTTCGAGCTTCCCGGGTGCTCTGTCCCTTTTGCGTCTCTACGTCACTACGTGACCAGCGTGCGTGGCGTGCGTCACTGCGTCGTCTACACGTTTCGCCGAAGCTTCCTCAGGACGTGATGCAGTGATGGCAATTTGTCAATTGTTCGTTATTTTATACGATCCTCTCATTCCTAATTGGATCGTTACTAATAGTCTCTAATAAAACATGGTGATTTAAATTTGCAATCTCTATTAACCCTATGTTTAACCAACAAAGAATACACATTGCACATTGCACATAACTAATTGATAAAATGCACATTGCACATAGCTAATTGATACATGTCTGGCAAACATATACTTGAATAGTATTTGTTATTTTGCTGTTTGTAGGTGATTTTTTTTTAACATAATAAGGAATGGTTTCTATACCGTTTAATCATTGTTAAATATAGCACTTTCATGATTTACAAATTTGCTCATGTTACCAGGGGTGGTGCAGCTGTGACAGTTTACAGAACATTCAGGAGAATTATAGACTGGCAAAGTGATCACTAGTGGGGGACGTGATCAAGAAGACAAGGAATTTTCTTGGCAAGAATGACTGAACTTGGGAAGCATGTTTTTATATCATCAGCCTGGAGACAAAGGTTAACATCATCAAGCCTCAAGAATCTGAATGAATTAATGAATGATGACATTAATCTTATTGCTAATGATGCCAGTGGTATCATATACATTGAGAAGATGCCATATGCCGTCCATTTCCTGCCAGATGCACCCTTTACATTTACAGAAGGCAACACAGCTGGCATCTAGCATATAGTAAAATGTTTTAAAATTATTATTATTATTATTATTAATAAGAATATTATTTGATCATTTTTATTGGGATTATTTGGGATCAATAAAACTTTTTTTATTTGATACGAGAATTTGTATGAAATGGAAGTATTAATGATTCATTTAAAAAACCAATGGGTAAGGAAAAATGATCTTTCTGTTTCTCTATCTATCTGTCTATCTCTCTCTTTCTTTCTATCTAAAATAGCAGAGAGAGAGAATTTATGTAAAAGGACACTATAGATAACAACAGAACATTAGCCTAATGAAGCAGTTTTTGTTTATAGAACATGCCCCTGCAGTCTCACTGCTCAATTAAATCACTTTTTTTTTATGTAGCCCTAGTCTTACCTCCCTGCATGTGACTTACACAGCTTTCCTAAACACTTTCAGTAAAGTGAGATCTAATGTTTACACTTCCTTTATTCCACATTCTGTTTTAAGTTACAATTTCTTATCTCCTGCTTTGTTAATAGTTTGCTGGACCTTACAGGAACCTCCTGTATGCGATTAAAGTTCCATTTTTAGAGCAAGAGATAAAAACTTCTGAAGTAAGTTAATATCCAATTGAATATGAAACCTTTTTATGCATTGTCAGTCACAGCCAGGGGAGGTGTGACTAGGGCTTCTGTTTACTGAAATAAGCACCCCGCCACCGAGCTTCAGAGGCCACTTTGGAGATGACCACAGGTATATATTTGAGGAGGTTTTGGACAGTAATGTCACTTTAATTAATTAATTTTCATGAAGCAGATATATGATTTGCATTGAGAGTAGACACATCGAAGCACCATCAGTTTAATTGTTTAGCTTTGACTCTTTTTAATTGCATTTATCACATACATTTTGGATTTTATATATTCACAAAGCTGTTACAACAGATTGTTTAAATACACTTAGGCTTATTTTAGCACTAGCACTATTTAATATGTCTCCTACATTTGAATTAGTGTAGGACCCACCGATATTGAGGTACTGGTAAGTAGTGGTGGGCTTAACACAATATGGCCATATGGTGGAACTGAATCTCCATATTTGTTTGTTAAGGTGGTGATTTTAAGTAGCCTTATAAGATTCAAAAAATATTTTTATGTGTGCACTGCAATCTATATTATGTATACATTTTTGTTAATTACGGCAGCACCATTCTTGCGAAATGCATGTTTCTGGTGTTCCCCCAATTCCTTTTTGTCTTTACTGTTTACAGAAATAGTCTTGCTTGGGTTATGTCCGTGTTTAACAGCACATTATCTTTTCCGTGGTTCATCAGTAAAGCAGATATTTTAAACTCAAACTAACACTTAGATGAGCTGAAGCACACGCACCCATAGATACATTTACAGACAAGTACACAGATACACATTTACACAAATACTGACTACCAGATTCAAACATTGGCAAATATTTGTATACTAAAGTGGTGTCCCTAGAGTCTTGTTAGGAATGGGCTAAATGATTGATACGAGCTATGTTCACAATAAGAGTATAAATGTTTGTGACAGTAGAATAAAAAAAAGTATTACCACTTTTTTGCAGACATATGTGATTATATGGGCTCAATCAAGTGAGGCCAGTAAATTGTAAGTCTGAAAACTGGAATAAGCAGGTCTACAATTTGAATATACAATTTCACAATCATTTATAAAGTGTGCAGGAGAGCTGCTGAATTTCAGGAAAGTAGCAGAATAGAAATGCTATTTTTTTACACTAGTAGAGTATATCAGGCCTGAGATATTCACTACTAGACAGGTGCATACACAAAATTTTGTTTCAACCGAACCATTTTAGTAAAAAATAAAAAAAATAATTTAGCCATATAGCAGCTCGTCAGAATTTTGGTAATGAAAAAACAATTTGGGAAATAAATCAGTCAAACAAAAAGGGAGTGAAAATGGGCCTGTCAGTGTACATGTATACATATATAAATATATAATTTTTCTACTCTTTTTTTTTTTGTCCCTCTGTTTCTCACTTAATTTGTGAATAAAATCAACTTTTAGTCACTGTCAACTAGCCATCAATCATCTTTTTTCCATCAATCATGTCTTTTTTGGTACCACAGGTGAAATTCAGAATCGAGAATCAAAATGATTCCGACTGATAGTACAGGGATTCTAGCGATCACGCAAATGGCCCAAATTTGGACAAGTTGCAGTTTGTTTGTAATAAAACAAATCTCCAACAGGTTTATTCGCTAAAACAAGATTACAAAGTGAATTCAAAGTGATTTTCAAATTTAAGGCCATAGTAGCCAAAGTGAAAACATAGATGAATTGGAAAATGATTCCAGATTGACTGTTTTGACATTAAAGGAACACTATAGTCACCTAAATTACTTTAGCTAAATAAAGCAGTTTTAGTGTATAGATCATGCCCTTGCAATGTCACTGCACAATTCACTGTCATTTAAGAGTTAAATCACTTTGTTTCTGTTTATGCAGCCCTAGCCACACCTCCCCTGGATATGATTGCTCTGTATGAAAAAAAAAAACTGGTTTCACTTTCAAACAGATGTAATTTACCTTAAATAATTGTATCTTAATCTCTAAATTGAACTTTAATCACATACAGGAGGCTCTTGCAGGGTCTAGCAAGCTATTAACATAGCAGGGGATAAGAAAATCTTAATTAAACAGAACTTGCGATAAAAGCCTAAATAGGGCTCTCTTTACAGGAAGTGTTTATGGAAGGCTGTGCAAGTCACATGCAGGGAGGTGTGACTAGGGTTCATAAACAAAGGGATGTAACTCCTAAATGGCAGAGGATTGAGCAGTGAGGCTGCAGGGGCATGTTCTATACACCAAAACTGTTTCATTAAGCTAAAGTTGTTCAGGTGACTATAGTGTCCCTTTAAATTTCAAAATTACTTTGAAATTCCCTTGAATTCTCACTTTTGTGAATTACACTGCAATCAGGGCCAGTGCTAGACTATTTTGTGCCTTAGGCAAGACCAACTACTTGCAGCTTCCGCCAAAAAAACAAAAAGGGTCAACTTTGATTTTTAAAAACAGATTTGTCGAAAAGTTTAAAGGCATAAAATGTGAAACTACTATGTCCATCCAGCCAATCCGTGTGTCTCTTTGTCCCCCCAGCCCTTCTGTGTGTTTCTTCGTCCCCCCAGCATTCTGTGTGTTTCTTTGTCTCCCATCCTCTGTGTTTCTATTTGTCCCCCAGCCACACTCTGTCTCTTATCCCATCCCTTCTATGTGTCTCTTTGTCCCCCAGCCCACTGTTTGTCTCTTTGTCCACCAACCCATTTGTGTGTCTCTTTTTCCCATTCCTCTTTGTGTGCCTCTTTGTCTTACAGCGTTCTCTGTGTCTCTTTGTCCCCATTAGCCCTTGTGTGTGTCTCTTTGTTCCCCCATCCCGTGTGTGTCTATTTGCCCCCTCAGCCCCTCTCTGTATCTCCTAATGTCCCCAGCCCCTCTGTGTGTGTCTCTTTGTGCCCAACCCCTCTGTGTGTCTATTTGTGTGTCCCCAACACCTATGTGTGTTTCTTTCTGCGCCCCCTAGTCCCTCTGTGTGTCTCTTGGTACCTTACTGTAGCATGGCCAAGCAGTCCGCTGTAGAAGACTTTCTGTTTCCTCTACCCAGTCTAACAGTAAGCTGTGGTTACAAGTGTTGAATTAACCCTTTAAATAATGGTGGTGGAAAAAAACATGCATGGCCACAGTAGAAAAAAGTAATAGGTCACAAATGCAGTTGATTATCAGAAAAACTTTTGTGAAGAAGGGGTTAAATTACATTTTTTGTATACTAAGTCCATTTAAAATAAAAATGATGTATTTTGATCTCACTAAGAAGCAATAATGTATTATTTAGACAAAGGATCAGTTGTTACCTTATGCAAATTATCTTTATTTTAACATCACCCATATTATTTACATACTTTGGACTGGTAATGGTGTGTGCAATTGTATTTAAGGTAAATTTTATGAAAACAGTTTTATTGTAAACATACATACCGTATATACTCGAGTATAAGCCGACCCGAATATAAGCCGAGGCCTCCTAATTTTACCCCAAAAAACTGGGAAAACTTATTGACTCGAGTATAAGACTAGGGTGGGAAATGCAGCAGCTACTGGTAAATTTCTAAATACAATTAGATCCTCAAAAATTATATTAATTGAATATTTATTTACAGTGTGTGTATATAATGAATGCAGTGAGTGCGTGTATGAATGCAGTGAGTGCGTGTATGAATGCAGTGAGTGCGTGTATGAATGCAGTGAGTGCGTGTATGAATGCAGTGAGTGCGTGTATGAATGCAGTGAGTGCGTGTATGAATGCAGTGAGTGCGTGTATGAATGCAGTGAGTGCGTATATGAGTGCAGTGAGTGCGTGTATGAGTGCAGTGAGTGCGTGTATGAGTGCAGTGAGTGCGTGTATGAGTGCAGTGAGTGCGTGTATGAGTGCAGTGAGTGCGTGTATGAGTGCAGTGTGTGTATGTATATAATGAGTGCAGTGTGTGTGAGTGCAGTGTGTGTGAGTGCAGTGTGTGTGAGTGCAGTGTGTGTGAGTGCAGTGTGTGTGTGAGTGCAGTGTGTGTGTGAGTGCAGTGTGTGTGTGAGTGCAGTGTGTGTGAGTGCAGTGTGTGTGTGAGTACAGTGTGTGTGAGTGCAGTGTGTGTGAGTGCAGTGTGTGTGAGTGCAGTGTGTGTGTGAGTGCGTGTGTGTGTGTGAGTGCGTGTGTGTGTGTGAGTGCGTGTGTGTGTGTGAGTGCGTGCGTGTATGAGTGCAGTGCGTGTGTGTGTGTATGAGTGTGTGATGGTGGGGGTGGGCATTTTGTATATATTATTAATTATTTTATTAATTATTATTTTATTTTTATTTTTTAATATTATTATATTTTTTATTATTATTATTTATTATTTAACTGAATTATAAATTTTTATTTTTTTTATTATATTTTTTTTCGTCCCCCCTCCCTGCTTGATACATAGCAGGGAGGGGGGCTACTTCCCTGGTGGTCCAGTGTCATTGGTAGTTCAGTGGGGGGGGTTAGGGGGGCTGGCAGAGCTGTACTTACCTGTCCTGCAGCTCCTGTCAGCTCTCTCCTCCTCCGCGCGGTCTGTGCAGCTCCCAGTGTAAGTCTCGCGAGAGCCGCGGCTCTCGCGAGACTTACACTGGGAGCTGACCGAGGTGCTGAACGGACGGCGCGGAGGAGGAGAGAGCTGACAGGAGCTGCAGGACAGGTAAGTACAGCTCTGCCAGCCCCCCTCTCCCCCGGTCTGTATTATGGCAATGCAAATTGCCATAATACAGACTCTGACTCGAGTATAAGCCGAGTTGGGTTTTTTCAGCACAAAAAATGTGCTGAAAAACTCGGCTTATACTCGAGTATATACGGTAATTATTTTCTTTTAGCTTGCTGGAATACGTTCTAGTCTTTTTCTAAAATGTGAATATATTAAGGAGGAATCTGTGACATTAAAAGAAAAATATTCATCCTAAAAAACTGAAAAAAAATAATTTACAGTTCTGTATAAAATAATAGTTCAGTATCAAAAATGTTGTATAAGACGTACAGTAGAAGGAAAATTTAGATTCACTCTTGCAAACTTTACAAGAAAAAAAACATGAAAGAAAAAAAAAGTGCCGGGACAGATGCAAAAATTTAATTATCAAGAATCTTAGTGATGTAGAATTCAGACACTTTTCAGCCAGATAAAATATGAGCTCTTCTCCTTGCTTATTCATTTTTATTTGGCATTAATAACTTTATAAAACACCCGAGAAAATTGCAGTCTGAGATCGTACAACTATTAAGAAAATGATAACAAAGATCAGTGAGGG
This sequence comes from Pelobates fuscus, assembly GCF_036172605.1. Classification (NCBI taxonomy): domain Eukaryota; kingdom Metazoa; phylum Chordata; class Amphibia; order Anura; family Pelobatidae; genus Pelobates; species Pelobates fuscus. Next base: position 301,913,856 of record NC_086320.1, read on the forward strand.
CTGCAAAACGAAAAACTGAAAGAATCGATGCTACATTTTGGTGGAATAATTTACATAAGATATTCAGCTGCAACTTCAAATTGCTTTTTAAAATATGAATAAGTGCACAAAAAGTAGTTGTTATAAAGTTTATCATAACAAGAGTAAATATTGAAATATATCTTATCTACCGGTTATTATATAGCTTTCTGCTTTGCAGTTTAAATTTTGGAGCGATTTAAAAAAAAAAAAAAGAAATACAAACAAATACAGCTATTAACCCCTTCACGACCGCTGATGGTTCAGGACCGTCATCGGAAAAATCCCATTGAGGACCGGTGACGGTCCTGAACCGTCCTAACGGTATTACTTACTTACCTGATCGCCGCCGTTCCCCCGGCGGTGATCGGCGGCGCTCCTGGTCTGGGGGGACTGTCCTCAGCGAAATAGGACCCCGCAGTAGGCGTCCATGAATCTGCCTGCAGGGGGCCTGCTGATAAAAGAAGATAAAAAAAGTCATAAGAAAGCAATCAATGTTAAGAAAAGATATATATATATATATATACATATATACACAAAAATACACTTAATTTGACATTATATTTATATCTTGTATAAATATAATGTCAAATTAAGTGTATTTTTATATTTATATATACATATATTAATATAAAAATAAGCTTATAATTAAATTACACACGTGTATATATATATATATATATATATATATATATAATAGCTATCTATATTGTATACATAATTTAAAATATATAAATATTAAGGAAATAAAAAATAAAAATGTTTTTAAATAATTAAAAAAAAATTATATATATATATATATATATAATTTTATTCTAGCTGTATTTTTTGACATTTATTTTTGATTGTAATTTTAAAAATTTAAACAAGTATTAAACAAGTATTAAACATATGAGTTCAACATTATCTTTCAGATCACAACAAACCACAATGGTATATTGAAATAGCTTTTTTGGGGGGCCCTTTACACAGCTCAGGGTCCACCTTCATGTTCCACCAATGAGTTTGTTCACAGGGGGTGGAGTGTGTAGGGGATGTCCTGATATGTGTGTAAGGAATGCATTGTGTGAATCTGTGTTTGTATGTGTAAGGGCTGCAAGGTGTGTTTCTGTGTATGTACGGGATGCAGTGTGTGCGTCTGTAAGGGGTGCATAAAGTGTGTGTAAGGAATGCATTGTGTGTTTCTGTGTGTGTAAGGGTTGCATGATTGTGTGTGTGTGTGTGTGTGTGTGTGAGAAGGATGTCAATCTCTTTCTCCCCCTCCCTCCCTTGTCACTCTCTTTCTCCCCCTCCCTCCCTTGTCACTCTCTTCCCCCTCTCCCTCCCTCCCTTGTCACTCTCTTTCTCCCCCTCTCCCTCCCTCCCTTGTCACTCTCTTTCTCCCCCTCCCTCCCTTGTCACTCTCTTTCTCCCCTCCCTCCCTTGTCACTCTCTTTCTCCCCTCCCTCCCTTGTCACTCTTTCTCCCCCCTCCCTTGTCACTCTCTTTCCCCCCTCCCTCCCTTGTCACTCTCTTTCCCCCCTCCCTCCCTTGTCACTCTCTTTCCCCTCCTCCCTCCCTTGTCACTCTCTTTCCCCCTCCCTCCCTTGCCACTCTCTCCCCATCCCTCCCTTGTCACTCTCTTTCCCCCATCCCTCCCTTGTCACTCTCTTTCTCCCCCCTCCTTTCCTTCCCACTCTCTTTCTCCCCCCTCCCTCCCTCCCTCCCCACTTTCTTTCTCCCCCATCCCTCCCTCCCCACTCTCTTTCTCCCCCTCCCTCCCTTGTCACTCTTTCTCCCCCTCCCCACTCTCCACTCTTTCTCCCCCTCCCAACTCTCTTTCTCCCCCTCCCCACTCTCTACTCTCTTTCTCCCCCTCCCCCTCCCCACTCCCCACTCTCTTTCTCCCCCTCCCCACTCTCTTTCTCCCCCCTCCCTCCCCACTCTCTTTCTCCCCCCTCACTCCCTCCCTCCCCCTCCCTCCCCACTCTCTTTCTCCCCCCTCACTCCCTCCCTCCCCCACTCCCCACTCTCTTTCTCCCCCCTCACTCCCTCCCTCCCCCACTCCCCACTCTCTTTCTCCCCCCTCCCTCCCTCCCTCCCCCACTCCCCACTCTCTTTCTCCCCCCTCCCTCCCTCCCTCCCCCACTCCCCACTCTCTTTCTCCCCCCTCCCTCCCTCCCTCCCCCACTCCCCACTCTCTTTCTCCCCCCTCCCTCCCTCCCTCCCTCCCCACTCTCTTTCTCCCCCTCCCTCCCTCCCCACTCTCTTTCTCCCCCTCCCCATTCTCTTTCTCCCCCCACCTCTATTGTAGCGTGGCCGAGCTCTGTATGGTCCGTGGGTACAGGGAGCTTTTGTTTCCTGTACCCGGCCGGACTAACAGGAAGTGCACACTCAGTGAGCACTTCCTGTTAGTCCAGCCGGGTGCAAGAGACAGATGCTCCCTGTACCCGCGGACCATACAGCGCTCGGCCAAGCTACAGTGAGGGAGTGACAGGAGGGAGCGCTGAGCGCTTCCCTCCTGTCAGCCCCTCTCCTCATGCTGCGCCCAGGCGGTGCGCCCTCATGGACGCACTAGCCTGGGCAAAGCTGCAGCTGCCTGAGGCTCTCTACAGAGCGCTTGGGAAGCTGCAGCATGAGGGGGGCCGGCGCTCCTGGCGGCTGCCTAGTCCGCCTAACAGGTAGCGCCGGCCCTGCTCTCTGCACATTAACTAATCGTAAAGTAGCAAGCGTTTAAACATGTCATTATTTCACCTCAAAGAGTTTATTGTCGTAGTTCCTTACATGCCTTTAACTTAACCGTTCATGTATTATGTTATTCACTAGTCTCCTCTCATGGGGCGACTCCCACTTGATTTATAACTAGTGGTGGAGCTGCTGATATAAATACACAGTTGATAACATGCAAGCTACACCCTAAACATGACAGCCATCTTTCACAACAATGTACTGCTATATACTCATACCCTCAGTGCAACTAGCCATGATATACGCACGTTCAGCCTAGCATGCTCAAATATAACACACTTCTGTCTAAAAAAAAAAGAATGCAACTTCTGAATGAATCTAAAATGGATGCTGTCCAGGAGGTGGGAGGGTCTGGGAGGGAGGGTCTGCTGCTGATTGGCTGGAATGTGTCTGCTGACTGTGAGGTACAGGGTCAAAGTTTACTCAATGATGACGAATAGGGGGCAGACCGAACATCGCATATGTTCGCCTTCCGTGGCGAACGCGAACAAGCTATGTTTGCCAGGAACTATTCGCCAGCGAACCGTTCGGGACATCTCTAATCTTCTATCTATTTTTGGGTCCTGGATGATGTTCCAATCCCCTCCAATCAATAGTACCTCTTTTTTAATTTTTTCAATATTTCTAAAAAGTTTCCTATAGAATGTTTGTGAGAATACATTGGGGGCATATAAATTAGCCAAGGTATAAGTAATATTGTTCAGTTTGCAAACAATAATTGAAAACCTTCCTAGTGGATCTTTTTCTATGTAGATTTGTTCAAATTTAAGCTTAGATGAGCAAATAATGGCAACTCCTCTTTTCTTTCTATCCAACATAGTGGCATTCATGATATATGAAAATCTAGAATAATTCCATACATTTTTTTTCCCCATCTTTCCAATGTGTTTCTTGAACAAAACACAAATCAATCTTATCTTCTAACAGCATTCTATATTGAAGACCTCTTTTTACCGGAGAGTTCAATCCCTATGCATTTATAGATGCTACTTTAATTGACATTATTACTCTTGGTAACTAATGTCATTCCAAAAAATGGCTCTAAAATTTTCAAGTGGACTCGTCCATACCCATTCTCGATAGATGACCTTGCACACACTACACAAACAATAATATAACTTAACACACAAGCAATACACCACCATAACAAGGTAATACATAACTTGCAGGTGGTTACCCTGAGAAATCTAAACATACAAAACCTTTTAGAAAATAAAAAAATCATTATCTCAGGGATAATCAGTCGCTGGTGGCTATCTGTGGCCAGGAATGAGACATTAATCAAATCAATATTTAAGTATAAACCATGAGAAAGACAAGTTTCTAGTTGCAATAGGGCCTAAAATTATTTACGCTATTATAAGTATATAAGACTATAGGAATGTAAGACCATAAACATGTAAGAAGGAGAGAGAAGCTTTTAGCAGCCAGGACATTAATGAATAGTATAGTATAGATCTATAAGGGGACACAGCATCCTCAATAATAATCCTGAAAATATTCCTGATATTCCTGAAAATGGTTATGATGATAAATTAATAAATATAGGAAAAAGGCACGAGGGTGCAAGCGTTCCCAATAAATGGGAACTAGAGTGTGTCTGCAGAACTAAGAGGGCATAACCCTTGTATATACACAATGAAAAAGAGAGAAACGTGAACCCAAGCTGAACCAGCTTCAGGAACACTAGAGAATAGTACTGCAGTGACGATTCTACCTGATGTAGCGACCTTAAAAAATAAACTTTATTGCGGGCATCATAGAAAGTATGTATGATCCCAGTAAAATTATATAGGGAAAAAGGAAACTTAATACACCAACACAACTATAAACCAAAGGGGGAGGGAGCTTATAATAGACTAAACCTATATAAAAATATAGAAAGCCTATACATAGAGCTCGTAGTGCCTATAGGACACAGCCCTGCTAAAAAATACCTCTATATAGAGACTCTCTATGTAAAGAGGCTAGAGTTATATATACGCGTGGCTGAGAGTCAGGCACTGAACAGTGTAAAGAGATGCTCTCTGTAGCAACTATCTGTATAACAGGAGTAAAGGAGGGTGTGGGGAAAGAGAGAACAAAGTATCTCTTCCACTCTTAGAAAGTTGTAACAAGATAAACTTAATCCAATTGGTAGATCTTGGCTAATGCTGCAGAGCTTCAGTTAAAAAGAAAGTTGCAACAGAATATGCTTGATCTAATTAGTGGATCTCTGTAAATGCTGCAAAACTCAACTAAAGAAAACACTCTAGCCTGTGTGTGGAAAAGCTAGTAGTGGCTATAAAGAGAATAAAATATCTACACTGCAATGGCTCAGTGGCTAGAAGCTACCCCTAATATCTCACTGATGAGTCTCTATAATTGCTGCAGAGCTTTCAATCAACAGCTGGAGAGAACTCCCTCTCCTATATAGAAAGAGGAGCTACTAGTACAGGCTGTAAGGAGAAAAAGAATTCTACACTGCACAGGTTGAATTGCTACTAGCTACTGGCTAGCTCAAATGTCAAAGGCTTCCTCCCCTAGTGATCACATCAATCCGTGTAGTTAAAATAAAAAAGCATGAGACCTAACGCACGTTTCGGCGCTGCTAAAGCGCCTTTATCAAAGGTAAACCATGTACTCGAGCATACAGCGTTTAAATACCGAGTCATATGACTTAAACAGCCAATCGGGGCACTGGGCGTGTAATGCCTCTTAGCGCCAGACCATGGATTGCTGTGTGTGTGGTTGTCACTCATCATTAGGTCCGCCCACGTGGGTGTGAGCGGGGTGGAGCCAACGCACTGTATCCCTTCGCCGACTGAACCTGACTGACCGTAATCAGTCAGATTCTATTAATGTCCAGCATAGTGAACTGTAGATAGACGGCACATTTATCCGTTAGCCGTATAAGTAATACCAAGCATGGATCTGATGAAAAGATATGGATGATAGTGGATGAATAGACGGTGCACTGATCGCACTCAGTCATGGAATGAATGGACTGCTCACTTATTAATAACACACATACATATGGTGTAAGCAAAACAATATATCACTGGGGTGCTTAAACAGAAATCCTTATGACAAGGGGTATCAGAGGATTCTGAGGCCATATATAGTGTGAAGAAAGCCAGATTGAGCAACTGTTTATTGTGACCAAATGGATGTGACATAGCAAGGAACTCAACCTGTATACATATTTCTCTGTGATTGCCCTTTAAGTAAAGAAGACCACCCCTTCATGTATTCGTATGGTGGCCCCTTGCTATGTCACATCCATTTGGTCACAATAAACAGTTGCTCAATCTGGATATATATATATATATATATATATATATATATATATATATTTGAAGTCTACGTGTATGTTTATGAAATTAGGTTGTCAGGCAGGTCCCGCTAATTGTAATTAATAAAATGACCTAATTATGAAATTTTGTAACATAAATATATATGTAGAATTATGTTCAGGTGAGTGCAACCATCCCCCATGTTTCATATATATATATTTGGGAGTCTAGCCAACTCCTTGGTTTTGCACCCCTCCCTGTTACAGGTGCCTCATCTCAGGTCCCTATTTAGCCTTGTACTGCAGAGAGCCTCAGATGGAATTTTTTCCCAAGTAAGTGGGTTAATCTCATAAGAGCAGACATTAGACTCTGAGAGTAGGACCTGCCAGATATGGGGTACATTGATGTTGTGGCAGGCTTATGCAATGTATGATCATATAATGTAACTAAATCCCCATTATTTTTTTTTGCCTTGATTAGGTGTTTTTTTTAAAAAAAAACTTTTAAAAACTAATAAAATCTGTCAACATTGAAGTTGCTGTTTAGTAGATAGGAGAGTGCGCTGGATCTTGTGTATTGTTTATTATATATATATATATATATATATATATATATATATATATATATATATATATATATATATATATAATCCCTTGTGTCTCGCACTCAAATGTTCCCAGTCTTGTCCATGCCTCGGTGCAACCTCCGGCTAATTATATAAAAAAAAAAAATTGGTAGAGAGCACTCATAGGACTTGTCTTAGTAAATAAGATGCTTTCATTCAGCAATCAAAAAAATCACAGTATGTCAGAGTCGACGTTTCAGTCCATCCGGACTTTTATCAAGACAACAAATAAGTGATATCATAATAGTTTATATACAAACAAAAATGGTGCTCATTGGAGGGTGAGTGTATATATATGGACATGTTGGGAGGGTTTTCTGTAATTATCTACATGTGTTTTATATTGTCACTTTGGTTGTTAGGTATTTAAACCTGCTATTTTCATTTGATTCTTATGCACCTGAGGAAGACCAGTGTATTGGTCGAAACGCGTTGTGCTAGTGCTTTTTATATTTACTTCTATTTAATAAACAACTATTTGAGTTATATTTGGTTCCTGAACTTCTATCCAGGTGGAGTTGAAGCTTTCTTTTTCCTGGGGGACCACCACCATTGCGGCTATTTGTCGTATTGGAACTACTTACCTGCCATTACAGTAGAGAGCCGACTTATATGGCTCTCAAAATTTTTCCAGTTTTTCCAGTTATACGTATATTTGACCATTATCTCATATATGTTGCCCTATGAAGGATCTGTTATATTTATTACAGATTGTTGCAAAGTTATCCATTGTGTGCACCAACCTCTCTCTTTTGTATCCATTAATTTATCTATATATGCGTGCAAATTTATTTTTATGTTATATATGTAGAATCCAAATGTATATAGAATATAGAATGCACACCATAAAAATCTCAAAAAAAATTTACATTTTATTATGTACAAAAAAGTACCAGAACGAAAGCATATAAGAAAAAAAGAATATAAACAAAGTAACAGAAGTAAAGGCAGATACAATAAAATAATAATAATAATAAATTACTATGTTACTTTGTTTATATTCATTTTTTTCTTATATGTTTTCATTCTGGTACTTTTTTGTACATAATAAAATGTAAATATTTTTTTGAGATTGTTATGGTGTGCATTCTATATACATTTGAATATTTAAAGCACTTGAGGGAGCGCTTATATGATTTGCATCTGGCTGTTCTTATATTGTTTTGTCTCTCCATGTGCTGTTGTTTTGAGAATATATGTAGAATCCAACCATGGAGAGCCTGAGAAAATGTGGGGGAATTTATTTCAGTGATTAAAAATATGTTGTTATTTTATAAATGATATTACTCTCACTAACAAAATTATGAAAAGGACACTCCACACACATGAAGCACTTCAGCTTGCTGAAGCGTGCCTTCTTTTTTATTTTACACTAGAAATTGGCACTTCTATAAATTAAACATGCCACAACCCCTGGTTGTTATTCAGACTACAGCTTATGTTACTAACTAGTTTGCTTTGTTCGTGTATCAATTGCTCAGAGCACCTGCCTTGCAAAGACTTCTCACTAAGCTGCATTGGGATGACTGTGATTGGACGGCCACAGAAAGTCTGAACTAGGGATGAAGGAAAGGGATTGCAAAAACTCTAGGCAAGCTATTTCTAGATAAAACCTTATAATTAAACATATATTTTCCTTGTGGGTAAATCTACTAAACAGTGATTTATTTTATATTATTATTATTTGTTTGGGCAGGGGAGTGCCCCTTTAATTATATGTCCTTCGTGGCTCCTTTTAGCCTTTTTGCAGTATGGTTTTAAAGCCAGCTTATCACAATGAATGAATTATGTGCTGATCAGCTCTCATTCCTGCAATATTACTAATGACACGTGCAGCTGATTTACAATTAGATATTTTACTATTACAATTATATAGACTGTAAGCTCATTTGAGCAGGGTCCTCCTTAACCTATCGTTCCTGTAAGTTTTTGTAATTGTCTCATTAATTGTTAAATCTCTCCCGTTGATAATATTGTAAAGCGCTACGGAATATGCTGATGCTATATAAATACCGGTAATAATAATAATAATACTTTGTTTCATTCATGCATAACTGGAGTTGCACGGGTATTCTGAATGCAAAACTGACTGCCTTATCTTTTCTGACACATTTATTTTTTTTAAACATAGTAACTTAATTTAATTTAATGTATTATTTACACAGTGCTTTAAGGAAAGTCAGCCAGATAACAGAATGCAGTGTTTCGTTAATAACCGATCGGTGTCATTTCTATTACCATTTCAATGGAATGGAGAATATGAAATATCGTCGATCGCAAGCTATTTTAGACTTAGGTGTGCAGCTATGAAACACTTTCTCTGATAAGTTGTAACAGTGTGAGACATACATGAACAACTGACAGAAGGGCGAGTAAAGGAAATCTTGGTATTACAATTTTTTGAAGAAAAAGGGCCAAAGATATACTCATTAATATGAACCAGTATATATAGAGAGAGCGATAGAGAGAGACAGAGACCAATTGAAGATGACAATTAGAAATGTCAGAAGAATCAGGGGGATAAAGATTAATGTAAAATAAACTTTAGCAGAAACTGATGTGCGTGTTTGAGCAGCTTCAAGGCTGATATGCCTATTCTCTTCGCATCAGATAACACATGTAGATGATGACCTTGCCAGTAGTGAAAGCATAATATTGTTTTTGTGATTAACTATTCATTGGACGAAGAGAAGTTGAATACAATGCTTTATTGTTGTTTCCTGTTGTATGTGCATGTCTCTCTGTATGAATATAAAATATATACAGTTGAATGGCGTACTCTGAATCAGGTATTTCTGTCTTGTGAATTATTTGGAGCACTTATAATGCCCCAGTGTGTTTATACAGAATTAGAGCTAGAATATATTTATTTAGGATATTTTTTTTAGGATATTTTTTATTTTAATTTTAATTTTAATTTTTGGTTTATCCAAAGTAAGGTTCATCTAGTGTACCTCATTGATTAAATAATTTCGATAATGATCAGAAGAAATTAATGCTGAAATGAGTATGTTTGTAAGTGAGGCAATTTTAATCTATTGAACTCATGTATTATATTTGCATTGGTAAATTGAAAGCATTTTGCTGTAAGACCTTATTAGAAGCTATTTCAGCAAACTGACCCAGAAGAGGATATTAATAAATAATATACTCATTTAACAAAGATGGAGTGTGTTGAACAATGGCCTGACGTTAGGATTTTGTAGTAAGAAATTAATCAATTGTTGAAGAATTTTAGAATTTTTATGAGGTTTAATAGTGCAGAAAATGTCTTCATATTTTTATATTTAGATGTTTTTATATTTTTAACATTTGATATATGAGTGTTTTTAAAAGTTATAATTTCAGAAGTGAATCCAAGAGTATTAAAGTAATTAATTGGGATTATTAAACCAAGGTTTAGGTTTAGGAACCAAGTTTTAACTGTAATTATCCCAACATTTATATGTTAAGATTAAGTATAGACTTAGTCAGTTAGTGACTTGCTTGACAAAGTGTTTTAGTACTCATACTGTCCAATCAAGCGTTCATGTAAAGTGAATGCTTCTCTCATCAATACAAAAGTGTTCCAAAAGGGAAATGATGTAAACTTAATAAATAAATTGGATGAAATATAAGCAAAGCTTAGAGAAGTACATGATACACCAGTTAAGGGTTTAACTTTAGGCTTCGATTTGACTTTTAGCCTAGGTAATTAATTGATGACGATAAATGTATGCTTTTGGGAGTTGTACATGTCGTATTGATCCTTGTGTTTGTGTGATTGTAGAGACCGTCCTAGAGTGCTTGTGCAGCTCGATTTTTGGGACCTGCTCACCTATCTCTCTCCTCTGGCTGACACTATACTAATTATTTTGCAATAGCATCTGTTTGGCCGAAACCCATGCAGGCCGAAAAAACTGAGATGTTCTTATGAGGACATAAACTTTGCACGCAAGTACCGGGAAAGTGCTGTCTACATTGCCACAGGTTCTGTAAAAATTCTTTCAACAACTGGGGTGTTGCACAGAGCATTGTGGTGAAAATCCAGCAACTAAAGGAAGTACTAAGAACTATGTGGAAGCTGACATTGTCTTGTTGTCAGCCATCTTGCTTCTATTAGCCATTCTTATGGAACAATTTATGGTGTCCAAACTGATTTCCCTATACTCCTTGAAAGAATTATTTTGCCTTTTTCTGAACTATGCTGATGTAATGAATCTGAACTATTGAATTATTATTATTTTTTTTATTTTTTTTGTATAGTTAGCCAGAGAGAGTAGGAAGTGCTGGCCCAGGGACAGATGTAGAATGTGTGTTTTTGATGCTTTTCGAGTGTGTCATGGATAGATTCCACAGGTTTTGAACTTACTTGCACAGGTAAGTGAATTATATTTTACCTCCCCAGAGTGTAGACAGACAACATTTAATATGCAGCCTCAATATTGCTTTACCTCCAATCGGCTTGCATCATTTTGATAATTTGATTGGACATATAGATTAGTAGGTTATTTGGAAGGAATAGCAAAGAAGGTACTATGGGGATTCTTCTTGTTATTTAACTTTTTGTCGCTATTTTTTGCCTTTGTACAATTAATGAAATTATTAATTTCCTATTAATGAGATCCTGCAAGTAATGATATGGGTGATTGACTAGGCAACCTTGAAATTAAATCTGTTGCACCCTTGGTAATTATGTTTTCCTCTGTGTTTATGATATTTGTAACTCATAGTAGTTATGTGCTTACTGCAACCCCTTAGACTTATATTAACATCTGATGTTGGTACCCTGGAGTCCAGGGCTCCCTGTTCAGCCCCGCCCTAGTTTAAGGTATGTGCATCTAGGGTGGGGTGACTGTAGCTGGAGTTTTGGCACAGGTTACCCACCTAAGGCTACAGACCACAACATCACTATACCTTAGCCTTGGGATGGGCATCGTCTGCATGGTCGAGGAAGTCCTTGGAATCATGTCACCCTCCTTATGGAGTCCAGCTGTGCGTTGTTCTCGCCCCAGATGTTCTGGGAAGACATAATGGGGTACCCCTGTAGTCTTTTTGTTCTCTTTAAGTATCTTTTCTACCAATTATTCCTTAACCCATCTAGTTCCAGGTTGCACTACATCCTACGGCTGGTTTTGAGCCAACTTACGGGAAATGCCACCCAAAGAGCCCTCAAAGGGCAAGGCCACCCTGCTAAGTGCCACTGGATAGGCGAAGGGTCAAAAATCAAAACCCGCTAAGGGTAAAGCTCCCCTAAAGAAGAGAAAACGTACACGGCCTGTAAACCCTCCAAATTATAATGCTTCCTCGGATGAGGAGCAGGAGGTCCCACCATCACTATTATTTCTCGATGAGTGGCAAGCAGAAGATCCCCATTCTGATCACGGGACTTGGGATCCCAACTCCTTTGTGAAAGAGACCTTTCTGGGTGAGCCCCAGCATGTGGGTGATGTAGAGGAAGAGTTGGTTTTGGCGCAGCTGGATGGTGAGCTCTTTTTCGACACCACGGGCCAATACTGTTTGACCAGAGAAACATTTGCCACCTACGCTCGGGAGTTTAGACACATGCACTTCTGGCTACGGAAGGCACTGTACAAGGAGGTCCGCAAGCAGCTGAGATCGGAGTGCACTCCGGATAAGGTTGCCTATACCCCACAATTTGACCAAATGATGCTTGCCTTCATGGCCCGAGGGGGTAGAGACCGAAGGAAAGGGGTCAAAAAAGGGATCAAGGGGGCCCTGGATATGCTCCTCGATGCTGTCGGGCCACTCGCCCAGGTTCTGACCCTAACAGATGAGGCATACACCCAGGCTGACTCCTTTCAGCAGACAACATGTGCGACGGGGCGCAAAATGTTCGTGAGTGGACCCAGATATGTTTTGCTTCCTGGGCAACACACATATGGGCCTTATTTCGGAGAGACAATGGCAAATTGGTCAACTTCGGGGTTAAAGACACAAGGGAATTATTTGGTGAGCCTTTCATGAAAGGCTAATGCTTAGTCAGAAGAATCTACTTAGGGGGGCCACATGTTCAATTCCCCAGCAGGGTTGACTCAGCTCTTCAGCCCTTTGAGGTAGATAAAATGAATACCATTAAATTGGGTAAAAGTCACATCAATAGGAGGCACTTGGAAACTAGAAAATATCTGAATGTCTCTTTCCTGGTTAAATATTTTTACATAACACCATTTCAAGATGGAAGGTATCCATCTATTGCGGCACCTCCGGCAAGGAGGAGACTGGTTTACCCGCAGATGCCTACCTGCATGTACCAGTAGACAACAGCAGTCATCCCTCCTTACGTTTCCTCTGGAACGGGACACAATGGCAATTCACCTGCCTCCCCTTCAGGCTCAGTACGGCACCATGGTGCTTAACAAAAGTTTATGAAACCAGTGATGGCTCACTTATGGGGTCAAGGCATACGATGACTGGCTTACCTGGATGACATTCTACTCTCTGACCAGAATTACAACCACCTTCTTTCACCGGTACCCATGACATAAGAAATCTGACAAGAACTTCGATGATGGCTCGACTGTATACATGCATGGAATTGTTGGCAAGTGCCTCTGCTATCCGAAATCTAACAAAAGGGAAATCCAATTACTGTAACCTGCCGCGCATGGACAATTTCTCCACAGTTCGTCACATCAACCACTTAGGTGGCATTTGTTCTCAGACAATGACGCACCTAACAAAGGAAATCTTCGACTATTGCCTACTACGCAATACCACATTGATGGTGGAACATCTTCCAGGTGAAACCTCTCAACACTGAAGGGACAACAACTTTTGGCACCTAGCTCCACGCATATTAGCAACACTGAACAACTTGAGAGGTCCGCTCTCTATCGACTTTTTGTGTCTAGCACAAATCGACAACTACCGATTTTCCACAGCTGATTACCAGACCCGGAGGGTGCAGCGGTAGATGCATTCCTGCAGACATGGCTGACTGAAGGGGCTTACGCATTTCCATCCTTTGCAATGATCGCAAGAGTGGTTCACCACATCAGATTGCTGGAAGTGGCAAGCCCCCTGGTGACGCCCCAGTGGCAGAGTCAAGCTTGATCCCTAGATCTCTCCGCACTGTCATAGCAGTACCCTCTGCTATTAACAGACGATCAGATGATACTCATGGATTCAACTGGGAATTCTCATCCCATGCTACAAGAAGGACATCTCTCTTTAGTGGCCTGGAGTCTTTCGGGGGTGTTTGATGCCCCAATGACTTATCGTCAACGGCTAGAGATATACTCTGGGACTCATGGGCCCCTGGAATGAGGAAGTGTTACCTCTCAGCTTGGAATTCACGCGTCAATTGGTCGGATTTCGGATGTTCGAACATTCCATGTAGACGCCTTCTTGTTTTCTCTGGAAGGTGTCATTCTTCGGGTGTCTTGACGTACCTATTTATTTCATGAGAACCCAACTTTACGTGGTCCAGACACTGCATGCCTATGTACGGCTACGGCCATGCTACAATTACCTCTTCCCGACACATATTGGTGTCCTTTCTACATGGGAAAATCTCGGTTACCACCTTGACCCGCTAGGTATGATGGCTTTTATCTCTTGCCGGGATTGACCCTTTCCGTGGCGTGCCCTCGGTTCGGGGTGCGGCGGCCTCTTTTGTCTTCACAGCAGGGGCCTTCTTATCAGATATATTGCTTATATAGTATTTCTCCCCCCCCCCCCCCCCCCATTGTATTTCCCACCCGTTCAGGTGGGTTTGCATCTCCAGGTAGGTGATGTATGTTATCAATATGGTACTGGTCGTTTTCTTGTGACTACGTTATTGACTCTATTCACTCTAAATGGAAACTTGGGGTTGTTTTTCATATATAGTTGATATAAGTATAGATATTCTATATTAGGTAGCTATATTATGGTACATATGTTACATTTTATAGATCACAATAGATTGTGATTGTACCAAATTATTGCGCACCTTTTGTGTGAGGGTTACTCATATTGTTCAGGTTTACATTTCCCATCAATAAAAGGCTCTCGGTCTCTTTCAGCTTAAGAGAAAAAGAGATCTTCTACATCAAGCGTACAAGGATATTCGTTGTTCCCAGTTTTGAATGAATCCAACTGTTCTTGATCGTTCCTGGAATTTGAACTGTCTTAACCCCTTAAGGACCGGCCTGTTTTTGCGATGTTTGTACGTTAAGGACCAGAGCAGTTTTAACACTTTTGTGGTGTTTGTGTTTAGCTGAAATTTTCCGCTCTCTCATTTACGGTTCCCATACAAGTTATATATTGTTTTTTTCAGGACAAAAGGGGCTTTCTTTACATACCATTATTTGTATTATGTCATATATTGTATTTAAAAAAAAAAATAAAATATGGTGAAAAATTTAAAAAAAAAACATGTTTTTGGACTTTTACTTGAAAAATCTTTTACTTATCTACAAACGCTAATGAAAAAAACTGCTAAATAGATTCAAAATTTTGTCCCGAGTTTAAAAACACCCAGTGTTTACATGCTTTATTGCTTTTTTTTGCAAGTTATAGGCCTATAAATACAAGTAGGAAATTGCTGTTTCAATATATATATATTTTAAATGTATCAATAGTGACCTTGTAACACCGTTATCTGTCATAAATCCCCGAAACACACCTAACATGTACATATTTTTTTAAAGTAGACAACCCAGGGTATTCAAAATTGGGTATGTCCATTTTTTTTTAGTAGCCACCTAGTCACAAACACTGGCCAAAGTTAGCATTTATATTTGTTTGTGTGTTAAAATGCAAGAAACGCTAACTTTGGCCGGTGTTTGTGACTAAGTGGCTACTAAAAAAGGCTGAACATACCCCATCTGCAATACCTTGGGTTGTCTTCTTTTGCAAATGGTATGCCATCATGGGGCTAATTCTCATTCCTTGGCTACCATACGCTCTCAAAGGCAACCTAACCAATCCGACAAATTTCAATAAAAAAAAAGTAAAATCAAGCCTTATATTTGACCCTGTAACTTTCACAAACACTATAAAACCTCTACATGTGGGGTACTGTTATACTCAGGAGACTTCGCTGAACACAAATATTAGTGTATCAGAACAGTAAAATGTATCACAGCAATAATATCCTCAGTGAAAGTGCTGTTTGTGTGTGAAAAATGCAAAAAACTTCAGTTTCACTGACAATATCATCGCTGTGATATGTTTTACTGTTTTGAAACACTAATATTTGTGTTCAGCAAAGTCTCCCGAGTAAAACAGTACCCCCATGTACAGGTTTTAGGGTGTCATAGAAAGTTACAGGGTTAAACACAGTGCTAGCAAATTAAATTATCTGGACTTTCGGCCTGGGTTGGCAGGCAGGTCCCTCAAATTGCAATCATTAAAATTACTTAATTAGGTAAAAACATTACATAAATACACATGTAGAATTTTAATATATATACATATTTATATATTTGACGTCTACGTGTATATTTATGAAATTATTTATGTAATTATGTATATGGACATATGTATATTTTGTATTGTTTTTATTTATTTATTTATACATAGATATATATATCATTACATTCTAAGTGTATTTTGATATAAATATATATATATATATATATCTCAAAATACTGTTCGAATAAAATTGCATATATAAATATTTTTTTTATAATTATTAAAAATTATTTTTATTTTTTGTTATTTATTTTTATTAACATATTATTTGTATTTTATAATAATATAGATATACCATATATATAGTAATTATATATATTGTATACATTCGTGTGTAATTTAAATATAAGTGTATTTTTATATTAATATACGTGTGTATATATAAATATAAAAATACACTTAGTATGACATTATATATATGATATATATACATATATTATATATAGATATAATACATGTATATATATATATCATATATATAAACACATATTATTATTTTTTTTACACTGATTTTACACTGGTTTTTTTTTACTTAATTTTTTTGATTTTTCACTTGCAGGAAGACTGCCTGTCAGCACAGACAGTCCCCCTGCAGGCAGATACACAGACACCTATTGCGGTCATGTGATCGAGGGATCACATGGCCGTGGGGTCCTGATCTGCCGAGGGGGGACTGCCCGGGCAGACAGGCAACCCCCCTGGACCGGGTGGAGCACTGATCGCCGCCGTGGGACCGACGGCGATCAGGTAAGTAGCCCCAGACCGTTATGACGGTTCAGGACCGTCAGCGGTCCAAACGCACGTTTTACCGCTGACGGTCCTGAACCGTCAGCGGTCCTGAAGGGGTTAATTATTCTTGGTTCTTCAGTTGATCATGTGACTTGTGATGTCGCCGTTATCAAGAGGAAGTGACTCAGTGGAAGGCGTATCTTATGCTCTCTGCCTGTCTCTGATTGGTTCCTTCTTTTCTCTATATGTATTTGCTGCTATGGAATAGTAAAGGAAGATTATGCAAAATACTCGCCTCTAAAGAACCTAAATTTGTTCTACCAATTTTGAAGGAACTGCCGAAAATTAATAACAATATAAGCTAATTATATATGTTAATGCACTTTGTAAATGGACCCCAAATAAAGTCTTCTTC
Organism: Pelobates fuscus; assembly: GCF_036172605.1. Taxonomy (NCBI): domain Eukaryota; kingdom Metazoa; phylum Chordata; class Amphibia; order Anura; family Pelobatidae; genus Pelobates; species Pelobates fuscus. The sequence continues at coordinate 301,931,047 of NC_086320.1, forward strand.
CTGAAAGTAATAGGTCTAAAGAGGGGCTAAATGAAATGCAATATCCAAAAATAACAGGTGTTGAGAAATGCATGGGGAAAAAATGTGTAGTTTTGTTTCAATTTGTAATTTTGGTTGGCTGAATTTAAAAAATTTCAATTCAGATGAACCGAAATTCATCTGAAAATTTTGTTCATTTTTAAAATTCAGGTGCCCATTTTTCCTTATAGAGAATTAATGAAGGTGGCAATTGCAACTTTACAAAGTACCAATTTAAGGAGTTAGCAGCTAAGAATTCCCTAATTTGCTTTCCTTTGTCACTGATTATCCCTTGAGAAAAGCACTAGAGTGTTCTGAACATTGGTACTCACACATTGGCCTCACTCTAGTAGGCTATTTGCTGGAATTTTTATGCTGCTGTTATTACTTAGCCTTCTTCATGTTATGTTTTTTATTTGATTTTGGCATATTTGTATGTAATAAAGAATATTCAATATTATCGCATGTTGATTGGTGTGCATCCTTCTGTATTGTAAATAATATTTTCTACTTAACATTGTGGTTTGTACCATTACTCACGATGCATACACGGCTTAGCCTGCAGTTGCCTAACACAGCAGGACAGACTTAGTGCATGTCTCTATGCTGAAAGCATGGATATATGTATAACACAAATGTCAACTTTAAGAAAAAAAAATAATGGCAAGTATCTGCTTTTTATATATTACTATAATATGTCATATTGTTTGACAAGTGCACTTTAAAAGAATATTTTACTATGAATGACTGTATTTTTGTGAAGTGAATAGACCAAGCTCCTCTCTATGATATAGCATGTGCGTGATATATCAACCAAAATGTCACATATCATGAAAATCTGACCTATCTTTCTTGCGATTGTACACTTTCAAAATTGCGCAAAGTTCATTGTCTCTGCACAGTACTCATTCAAAAGTTTTTAGCTTGCATAGATCATATGCATGTAATCAAAATTAGCCTTAAACATGTCGCTGCCACACTTGGGATAGTAATTTTTCAATAAATAATATTTTATTTTTAAATTGTCATTTCTTAAAGGGACACTAGAGTCACCAGAATAACTACAACTTATTGTATTTGTTTCTGGTGAGTATAATCATTTACTTTTGCAGTAAATACTGTATTTTTAGAGAAAAGGCAGTGTCTACATTACATCCAAAAGATACCTCCAGTGGCCACTCCTCAGATGGCTGCTAGAGGTGCTTCCTGGGGCAGTGTTGTACAGTGTATCCACCCTCTCTGCATAGAGACACTGGACTTTCCTCATAGAGATACATTGATTCAATGCATTTAAATAAGTAGATGCTGCTTGGCCTGGGCTGTGTTTGGCTTGTGCTGGCTCTGCTCCTGATATGCCTCCTTGACAATTTCATTCAATCCAATGCTTTCCTATGTGAAAGCATTGTGATTGACTCAGATCACTTCTGATGATGTCAACCAAGCAGGCAGATCAGGGGCAGAGCCAGCAGCTGCAGATTGGAATACAAGTAAGATTTTAATATATTTAGGGGGACAAGAGGGAACCTGGGGGCTAGATGGTCAGGTGTAAGCCCCCTTGTACTTACCTTAGCGGTCCGCCAATCTGCCAACGCTGTAATCTGGCTGACAGCCACTCCCACGCAGCATGAGGCTTCAGTCAGCCTCATGGACGCCGGACGCTGTGTGCCCGCTGCCCCCTTTTATGACGTGGCTCAGAGGAGCTCTAATCAATAGAGCTCAGCACACTCACATATTTTGGGGCATGGTTATGCTAACCGCACCCCAACCATATAAAATCTCATATAAAATCTCAGTCTGCTGAAGACACAGTGCCCTGTTGTGGTTCCCAGTGTCCCAGTAGTGCATTCTTTATCTATTTTGTATAATTTTGGTATTGACCCGGCTTGCTCTTGACTACTCTGTTTTCTGGCTCCCCTGACTCGGTTTTGTTTCTCGTAACTGTGCATTTCTGACTTCCCTTGACCTTGGCTTGTTCTGGCATTCCTTTTATTGTATTGTGTCTATCCAGTCATTCTAAGGACCGGTTTAAGGACCTTTTTATGTGTCTCTATTTCTTCTGGTGGATTTACATTCTGCGTGTTGGGTTATAATGTTACATCAGGAATACATGTTTGTGTTCCTGACCCTATAGTGTTCCTTTAAGGTTTTGTCATTACACAAGTTAGACAATCATATTGCACAGTAAATTACATTACAACAAAGTTGTGAGGACACTTCCCCATTATAGACAGCTATGATATAAACTTAAATCATACGTAATTCAGAAAAAAACAAACAAGGAAATAGCAAATAGATTAGAATTAGACACACATACAGACACACACACATACATACAAACATACAGACACACACACGCACACACACATACTGACACACACATTTATACAGACATACACTGACAAATACATACTGAGGCACACATCCATACATACTGACATAAACATACATACATACATACATACATACACACACACTGACACACACATGCAGCTCATTTATCAGCCACCCTCCTGTTTCTTACCTTTTCATTGCAGAAGGGTGGCTGATGGGAGTCGGCTGGCTCTCCTCTCCTCATGGTCTCCACTCTGCCTCCTCCCTCCCAGGTAAGTGGCTGAAGGGGTTTTAACGCAGCGCTCCTCGCCTGCCAGTCACAGCATGTAGCATGGCCTCTGTTTCCCTCTACCTGGTCTGGCAGGAAGTGCTCACAAAGAGAACTTCCTGTCAGATCAGGTACCGTGGTCCAGTCACGCTATATATGCAGTGGAGAGCAGGTACAGAGGGGTATAGGGAAGATACACCTGAAAGGGACTGAGGGGGAATTGGGAAACATGGAAGTGACTGGAGGGGGGAATGAGACACATGGAAGAAATTGGGGGTGGGGATGGAAACACATGGAAGAGACTAGGGTGAATTGAGGTACATGGAAGGAACTGGGGAGTAATTAAGACACATATAAAGGACTGGGGGAAATTGAGACACATGTATGGGTCTATAGAGGAGGGGAAATTGAGATACATAGAAGGGACTGGAGGGAACTGATACACATGGAAGGAACTAGGGGAAGAAGTGAGACACATGAAAAGGATTGGGGGGAAATTGAGACACATGGAAGGGACTGGGAGGTGCATGGAAGGGACTCGGGGGGGATCGAGACACATGAAAGGGACTGGGGGAAAGTGAGACACATGGAAGTGACTGGGTGGGTAATTAAGACAAATGGATCTGACTATAGGGAAGGGGAAATTGAGACACATGGAAGGGACTGGTGGGAACTGAGACAAATGGAAGTGACCTGGGGGGAAATTAAGACATTAAGACTCACGGAAGGGTGGATTGAGACACATGAAAGGGACTGAGTGGGAAATTGAGACAAATGGAAGGGACTGGGGGGTGCATGGAAGGGACTCGGGGGGGATTGAGACACATGAAAGGGACTGGGGGAAAGTGAGACACATGGAAGTGACTGGGTGGGTAATTAAGACAAATGGATCTGACTATAGGGAAGGGGAAATTGAGACACATGGAGGGGACTGGGAGGGAATTGAAACACATGGAAGGGGCTGGGGGGGTTGAGACACATAAAATGGACAAGGGAATTGAGAAACATAGAAGGGGCTGGGGGGTTTAAGACACATGGAAGGGACTGGGGGGAATTGAGACACATGGAAGAGGGAATGAGACACATGAGGGAAGAATGAGACACATGGATGGGTTGGGGGGAATTGAGACACATGGAGGAGCTGGGGTTGAGAATGAGACACACGGAGGAGCTGGGAGATGATACACATGGAGGTTCTGAGGGAGAATTAGACACATGCAGGGGATGGGGGAAGAGACACATGGAGGAGCTGGATGGGTGAGAGGGACATGGAGCTGGAGGAGGAAGAGAGAGTTGTAGCTGTAGGAGGGAGATGGAGCTGGAGAGGATAGAAGTAGATGGAGCTGGAGGGGGTAGAGGTATATTGAGCTTGTGGGGAGAGAAGGGAGTTGGACAAGAGGGATGGAAATAAGGGAGATGGAGAGGAGGGGTGAGGGGAGGGAGCTGGAGAGAAGAGAGGAAGGGAGCTGGATGAACAGATGGCGTTGAGGGAGATGAGGGGAGAGAGGGAGTGAGCTGGAGGGGCTAGTGAGAAATGGTTCTGGGAGGAACGGGTGGGATGGAGGAGAGAGAGAGTGATGGAGCTGGGAGAGAGGGGTAGATAGAGGGGAAAGGGAGATGAAACTGGAGGGGAGAGGAAGATAAAGCTTTGAGGATAAAATAAAGATGTAGCTGGGAGGAGAGAGGGAGATGAAGCTGGAGGGATTAGATGGAGCTAGAGGGGTGGAGCTGGAGGGGAGATTGGGATGGAGCTGGAAGGGAGAGAGGGAGATGGAAGTAGAGGGGGTGCAGTTGGAAGGGAAAGAGAGAGGTGTAGCTGGAGGGGAGAGGTGAGGCCATTGGGATCACTAATGTGAGTTGTTTATGAGTACCTAACTAGAGGGGCATGCAGCTTGGCTATAGTTAACCATGAAAGCATTTCAGTGAGCTCCAGTGCTTTAGGATTCTGGATTGGCCCTTTAAGAATGAACAAAATAACTACTTTATTTTAAGCAGACGTGCAACAACCAAAAGTTAGCAATTGAGTCCCATTGCCAGGCTTTTCACAAGATGTCAGGGTAATCATGCTTAAACGATGAGTGTATTCTGCTCCAATTAAAATAAAGTCCTTAAAGAGTAGTCCTTAATATTGGAGAAATTAATTTACATTTTAGATATATCATTCCACCTGTATATCTGCAAACAATACAGACACAATGCATTATAGGGCTGTTATAACATATAAGGTTATAAAAAAAATTCCAAAGCAGCTTTTTATTTCCAGTCCAACCCTGCCTTTCCCTTAAAATAAAATGTTTTACAATATATATATATATATATATATAATAAAATCCAAGCTCTGTTGACATTGCTTTGGTGGATTAATTTGAACGAAGAAAGCAGGTCAATTAAGGGTTGTATTTATTAACTTTACACACTTCTTTTTATGTGTTAGCCGCCATTTTAATATGTATGAGAATGGATTAAAGAATTCATATATTTTCCTGGGGATTAGCTAAACACAACATCCTATGACCTTTAAAGAATCATATGTTTGTTATGGGACTTTTTTCATTTGATGTACGAATCGAATTTTTGTTCTCTCTTTTTTTTTCAGTTGTTCCCAGTTTTTTACTACAATGAGAATTTTTGTAAATAAAAAATAAATTTTACATTTTTGACCAAAATAGCCACACTGGAAGCATATGTGACTTAGAGTTTTTCTTTCCATTAAGCTATTTTGACCTTTGACCTTAAATTCGTAATTGGCTATATTGCTGTTTTCTTCCCTTTATTCATAAACAACTCAGCCCCATTCCTGTCCTCAGGGTTAAAGTGATGGAAGAGGATGCACACAGAACAGGTACAACAACCCCAAGCTTCAAATTGGGCCTTACAGAATAGACTGGATGCTTTGCATGATGTGCAGTGGCACAACAACCTTAAAATGCGAGGCATTGTTGAACCCATTGTTGACACTGAACTGACTCATTTTCACCATCTTAATGATGGATGTTACTAGATTTCTAAATCTACTAATGTTTTGAGCCTCATATAATTAAGATGGCCGACTTGTACTCGCTCAAATGTAAAGACCCCATTAAATTTTAGTATATGCATCTTACTTTCCTGCTTGGTCTTTGTGGAGTCACCCTGGGTTGGAGATGTTCTTTCCACCAGTTCACTCAGACTTTACGAGCAGGCAACATCCTGTACATGTAAACATCCTGTACATATAGGGTCTGTACTCCCACGGTCACAAAGGATGGCTACATTCTTCAATTAACTCACTTGTGGACTTTGCTACTTTCCTCCATGATCTAGGAGTCTATCAGCTGCCTGGCAACACCCCTAATGCTTGGTGCTCTTGGAACATCTCTTATATTGTGCCTTCGCTCAACTATTGATAGCGCTTGAAGTCAGTCTTTTTGTTTTCATTACACCAACAGACCACGGAGAAGGAAGCTTGACATTAGGCTGCTGTTGAATCTTTATTTTCTTATTTTTACTGTTGTTTATATATATTCTTTTCTGTTTAAATTGATTTACCAATTTGGCCTCTCCTTAGCATTTAGTGGTTATTGAGTGCTGTAATCAGTCTCTAACTGTATCACCTAAGTACATACACCTTTTATAGATTCTTATTTGCTGTCGTTGGCTCCTGACAAGTTATAGCGGTATGTTTCTCTCCTAACAACTTTTATTTGCACATCCAACCTCTAATATTATTAGGCCCTTACCTTACATGCATATGTCCATTATGATATAAAACTGATATAAGATACTATCTGTTCATAGTTTGGGTGAATCTCTTGTTATCAGTAAGGTCCTTCTTATAAGCTTCTTTATTATCTCTACAATACTAGCATGCTTAAGCTTACTGCATTGCATTGTATGATGATTGACTTCTTGACGTTATACCATGCAACTGTACCAGGCATGATATACTTTGTACGGGAACAAGTCATAAATAAAAAAATAAATACATTTGAATTTAATTTTGAATTCCCAACAATTCCAACTTTAGCAAATAATCCTATATGTAATCATCAATTGGAGCCTCAAATGAATACAGTGATAGACAGATAGAGACATTTTTGCTTCTTTTTTTTCTATAATTTTTGAACTTCAGTTCTTGAAATAAACCAAGCTTTGTTTGAATTGCCCATGTTGAAAACCTATACAATTGTAAGAAATTCAGTTCTACACCTTCTTCATGCTAATAAATCAGTTAATTAACAACTTATTTTAGTTCTGTTTAACAAATAAGTATCATTGACATAAACATAAAAAAAACATAAACGCAATCCTTTAATTGACAAATCCTTTAATTGACAAATCATAATAATTAAATCAAAAGTTTACCTAAAAAGTGGGAGAGAAAAATCAATCCATTATATCATCACACATAGAAAAGGGGGAATATTTAGTAAACTTGTTCTACATTTCATGTTAAAACATTTAAAAGTAATTATTTAATTATTATTTAAGTATTTAAGATGTAATTGCTTGTACACTCCAAAATTATAATATATATATCAAATCTATATAAAAGTATATCTCAATATTATATACACCTAAGAAATAACTAAGAAAGGGGAAGGGAAATATTCACAAAATGGTTACTGCATACTTCTAAGAAAAAAATAAAACCACAAAAAAGTAAAAAAAAAATGAACAAAAAAACTGTATACCACCATGTCTTGAAAAAAATGAAAAATGCAAATAAATGCGAAATTAATAAGAACTGACTACAATGGGGCATACCGTCTTCATGCGTCTTACTATGAGTCTTTCACACTCCACACATACATACCCAAGCTACATATAAATTGCAGTCATCATTCATAATAATACACACTATGTCTTGGGCTGTTATAGGCTTTGGTACCCAGCAAGGAGACTGAAAGCTAGAACAATGTAGGACAAGAGAATTTAACTTAGGATTTCATGGATAGTCCTGCAAAAGAAATGCAACATCCTTGGTGAATTAATAATTCCTAAGATACCATGATGCAAAAATGTTTTCTTCTGCTCTTTATAGAAGACAGTAAAATATTACTCGGACCTCCTCCCGACGGGCTGGATGGAGAGGAAGTGGTTAAACTTACCTCTTTCTCCAGCGCCGGACGGGGAGCTCTCTGCCTCCTCTCCGCCTCCTCTCCTCCTCTTCGGCTGAATGCGCATGCGCGGCAAGAGCCGCACGCATTCAGCCAGTCCATAGGAAAGCATTATCAATGCTTTCCTATGGACGCTGGCATCTTCTCACTGTGATTTTCACAGTGAGAAGCGCGGAAGCCCTCTAGCGGCTGTCAATGAGACAGCCACTAGAGGCTGGATTAACCTATTTATAAACATAGCAGTTTCTCTGAAACTGCTATGTTTATAGAAAAAAGGGTTAATCCTAGCTGGACCTGGCACCCAGACCACTTCATTAAGCTGAAGTGGTCTGGGTGCCTATAGTGGTCCTTTAACCCCTTAAGGACCAAACTTCTGGAATAAAAGGGAATCATGACATGTCACACATGTCATGTGTCCTTAAGGGGTTGGAACACTATAGTGTCAGGAATACAAACATGTATTCCTGACACTACAGTGCAGGAATTGCAGCCAGGTCCCCAGCCCCCATCTCTGTGGAGATTAAAAACATATCGTTTCCCACACACCACATTAGTCTTGCTGCAGCTGGCCCTGCCTGCTGTCGTCTCTGCTGCTTTTCTCTGAAAAGGCAGTGTTTACAGTGCTAAAACTTCATGGCCAGGCTATAGACACCAGAATCACTACATGCTGTAGTAATAATAATAATAATAATAATTTGCGTTTTTTATAGCGCTTTTCTTCCTGTGAGACTCAGAGCACTTTACAGATATACAAACATAAAGATATAAAAGGAGTTTCTGATAGTCAGATGAGCGGACGTAATCCCCGATCGAAGAGGTGGATCTGGTAACTATAGTGTCCTTTTAAGGAAAACATATAGCCAAGATGGCCCTTACCTCAGCTAACATATTTGCCCAATCTCGATTTGGATGATTGGAAGAAAATGAAACTAAATAATATAATTTCACTATTAGCCCATATACTCCTTATAGTGTGAAAGCTACAGTATTCCTCCACCCTTTCCCCATGTTAAATCCAAATAATGTAAATAGAGCAAACCATTTTGTTTTTGTTTTGACTTATTATTTATTTTTCAATTTATGTATATCAATTGTTCGTATGATGCTATAATCAAATCTTACATATAATATTTCAAATATTATTATACTACTGTTATAATTAATGATAATAATATTAATAATAATTTCAAACAGGAAAGGTACATTTAGCCTATATGCAATAAAAAAAATGAAATAAAAATAAAGAATAAAAAAAGCAAAATAATGAAGTATTGAAGTTCCTTTTTGATAGTACTAACATAAATTTGAAGTGATGAACTTTCGAAAGTTCCTCCCTTTATCAAGTCTTTTTTTTTTTCAATTTTTCTTTTATTGAGGCAGGAGTTAAATGGGGTACAGAATAGAGAAGAGGGGATGCACGGTATTTGTACAGGATGGGATCACTTTAACACAATAGTACATCTCCTACGAATGGCAGCCTCATTTTATATTAACCCCTTAAGGACACATGACATGTGTGACATGTCATGATTCCATTTTATTCCAGAAGTTTGGTCCTTAAGGGGTTAAGCAAGTTTTCCAAAAAGTTAATAACACGTATAAAGTAGCAGTTATGAAGGTAGCTTTGAACTATATGATTGTATTGTCAGAGTTAAAGTAAAGGAAACAAGTGTAAAACAAATGAAAAACAATTTATGCTTGACGTTGCTAGACTAGCTATGGTAAGACATAAGCTATTCTGAAAGATAGAATTTGAAGGTCTTCTTAAATGATTGAAGACTAGAGGAGAGTCTTATGTGAGTGGGCAGGCTGTTCTTGCAAAGCGTGACTTATTGAACAAATGTAATAGTTGAATCCAGAATGAAAGATAACACCAAGATAGCGAGCTTGCAAGATGAGAAGCTCAGTTTTAGTGAGATTGGGTTTTAGAGAGAGGGAGGACATCCAATCAGAGATGGAAGAAAGGCAACGGATGATGCATTCTAGAACAGTGGGGTAGAGATCAGTGGAGGAGAGATATATTTGGGTTTCATCGGCATACAGATGGATGCGGATTCCAAAGCAATGCATATGTTTGCCAAGAGAGGCAGTGGACAGAGAAAACAAAAGGGTTACTGAGAACAGATTCTTGAGGGGCTCCAACCAAGACAGGATGGAGGGAGGAGGTTTTACTAGAAAATGAGACACTGAATGAACATTGGGAGAGATAGGATGAGAACCACAAAAGAACAATGTCACAGAGACCAATGTAGTAAAGAGTTTGCAGAAGGAGAGCATGACACACCGTGTCAAAGGCAGCAGAGAGGTCTAGAAGAATCAGCATAGAGTAGTGGCCTTTGGATTTAGCTTCAGTTAGATCATTAGTTACTTTAATAAGAGCAGTCTTAATTGAATGGAGTGGCGGAAGCTACATTGAAGAGGGACAAGGAAAGAATTGGATTTGAGAAAGAATGCCAAACGTGTAAAGACAAGTCATTCCAGAAGATTTAAGTATAAAAGGGAGCAGAAATATGGGATGGGGAAGACTTGTCGAGAGATGGCGTTTTTAGGAAAAGTAAGACTGTAGCATGTTTTAAAGGAGCACAGTCAATGCCAGAAGAAAGAGAGCAGTGGAAGAGAGATATGATAAGGCGGTATGGATTGAGTGTCATGCTTTAGAAATATGTGTTCTTTTCTGAAGCATTTCTCACTAAGAGCATACAGTGATAGTTTGAGAGCGTCATCTGATGCGTTCAGCTTATCACTCCTGCTTTTTGCATTTTTCAAACATCACAGAAGATATTATTTTTACATTTCACTTTTAACAAAATTGCTTTATTTGTAATATACCCAAGTGCTGTGCAAACAGGATGTATCCCATACAAATTGCCTTTTTGCCATTGAGTGAATGTAACAATGTTCAGCCTTTGCTAATGCAATTTCTTCACTAAGTTTAAGCATGCATTTAGACAAAGAAGCATTACCTGATCTCTAATACTATGCCATAGCTAATAGTGGTAAACAGAAAACATATAAGGATTGCTTCATTATTGAATTTCCAATACACAGGAATAGAAAGGTTATTCATTTTATTGAAAAAAAAACACAAGCCTTTCCCATTTAACAGGAGCACACCAAGCCTTTTTGTTCTCTCTAAGCTTTGCTTGTGCCCCGTAGGGAAATGTAAAATGCTAGTTAATTCAATATTCCATAGAAGTAAACTCATTTTTGCTAATAAACACTTAACGCAGAAACAAAGAAAAAAGCTTCAATGCATAAACAATATTCACACTGATTGCCCTTTCTTTTATAGACAACATCTTGTTTTAAGGTTATAAATAAAAAGGGAGCTTGTTTTACTCTTTAGGAAAAATACATTTGGGAAAATGCGTTGGAAGAGTCTGTGGAACCGCCTCAAAGTGTCTGAAAGTCATTGGGGAAACTTTGCTGGAGTCATGCATAGCTTACATGTACGATTATTCATTAAACTTTGAATTCCCAACAATTGACACTTTATAGAAGCTGCTATGGAGAGTTAAGTGCAATGTGCATATTTGGTCCATCATACATCAGTAGCAGATTTTGCTAGCAACATGTAAAAGGGAATGTGGAATCTTAGTAGCTCAACTCACACTAATCTTTTATTGGCCAAGCTAAGTACAAACATTGAAAAGGTCCAACTTGGAAGTCTTTTTTTTTTTTGTAAAAAATAAATAAATAAATTAAACGTTAAAAAATAAGGAAATATTGTTGGGTTGACATAATTCATAATTAAGGAATTCTGTTTTTTAACCCCTTAAGACCGGAGGGCGTACTATTACGTCCTTTTAAAAGCGGCTCTAAACGCCGCCGGACGTAATAGTACGCCCTCCGGTTTTTAGTAACTTACCCGGTCGCTGGCGGTCCCACGCCGGCGATCGCGGTTCGGGGGACTCCCAGGGAGCCCCCCGCGGCACGTCCGCCCTCCAGGAGCCCTCCCGGCCATGTGAGAGTGAGGTCCTTGCGAGGACCTCACAATCACATGGCCGGTATAGCTGCCTGCTGCATTGCCAGCAGGGGGACCAACTGTAATGACAGTTGGTCCCCCTGCTGGCTGAAAATCAAATAAAAATGTTTTAAAACAGTGTAAAAATAAATAAATTATATACTTAGATCATATATATATATTATATATATATGATCTAAGTATATATATACACATATACACACATACACATACACCGTCTAGGTGTATTTTAATATTAATATATATATAATTATATATATATATATATTAATATCAAATTACACGTAGACTGATACTGATTAAATATATATATAATTATTGTTATATATATATTTATAAATAATATAAAAAAATTAATATGTAAATACGTAAAAAAATTAAATAAAAAAAATAATTAAAAATAAAATATTAAAAAATATATAGATGTGTTTTATTTCGTTCTAACTGTATTCTGATATTAATATATATATATTTATATCAAAATACACTTATAACGAAATAATATATATATCTATATACATAAATATATACGTATATATCACTATATATATACCTATATATAAATAAAAATATTTAAAAAAATATATATATATATATACGTATATATACACATATGTATATATATACATATATTAATTCTACACATATATTTATGTAATAATTTTACATAATTAGGTATCCTAATTAATTACAATTAGCGGGACCTGCCTGACCACCCATGCCGAAAGTATAGGGAATTTAATTTGCTAGCACTATATTTAACCCTATAACTTTCCAAGACACCATAAAACCTGTACATGGGGGGTACTGTTTTACTCGGGAGACTTCGCTGAACACAAATATTAGTGTTTCAAAACAGTAAAATGTATTACAACCATGATATCGCCAGTAAAAGTGACGTTTTTTGCATTTTTCACGCACAAACAGCACTTACAGGGACGATATTATTGCTGCAATACTTTTTACTGTTTTGAAACACAAATATTTGTGTTCAGCGAAGTCTCCTGAGTACAACAGTACCCCTCATGTACAGGTTTTATGGTGTTTACAAAAATTACAGCGTCAAATATAAGGCTTGTGTTTAATTTTTTTCACATTAAAATTCGCCAGATTGCTTACGTTGCCTTTATGACCCTATGGTAGCCCAAGAATGAAAATTACCCCTATGATGGCATACCATTTGCAATAGTAGACAACCAAAGGTATTGCAAATGGGGTATGTCCAGTCTTTTTTAGTAGCCACTTAGTCACAAACACTGGCCAAAATTGGCGTTTTTTGCATTTTTCACACACAAACAAATACAAACGCTAACTTTGGCCAGTGTTTGTGACCAAATGGCTACTAAAAAAGACTGGACATCGCTTATTTGCAATACCTTGGGTCGTCTACTATTGCAAATGGTATGCCATTATGGGTGTAAATTTATTTCCTGGGCTACTATACAGTCTCAAAGGCAACGTAACCAATCTGGCGAATTTCAATTTCAAATGTAACACGCTATATTTGACCCTGTAACTTCCCAAAACACCATAAAACCTGTACATAGGGGGTACTGTTTTACACGTGAGACTTTGCTGAATACAAATATGTGTATTTTATTGCAGTAAAAGCAAACAGTATTATGACATTGACAGTTAAAATGTCATGAAGAACGAAAAAAATAAAAAAAAATCTTATTTTCTCCCATTTTTTTCATATTAAATTATGTTTCATAGCTAAATATTTGATATTAAAGAAAGCCCTGTTTCCCCTGAATAAAATGATATATAATAAGGGGGGGTGCATTTAATATGAAAGAGGTGAATTACGGTTGGACAGACATATAGCGCAAATGCCAGGTTTTGTTTACGTTTTGTTTCGTTCACAACTTGTACATTTGGCTGCGGTGTTAAGGGGTTAAAATATCAGACAAACAGCCAGAATTGATCTATTAAAGGGAAACTATAGTGCCAGGAAAACAAAGCTGTTTTCCTGGCACTATAGCTCCCTAAATCCCCTCTCCCCCCTCCCCCCCCCCCCCCCCATCCTCCCTCCTCCTATGCCAACTTCCCCTCTCCCCTCCTGTGGGGCAGAAGGGATTAAAAAAAAGTATTTCTTAAAAATTTTAAATAATTTAGGGTTAAGGGACTTCAGTGAGCTAGAGTGGTCTGGGTGCCTATTTAATCACCAACACCAAGCACCAACATATTTTAAACAGTTGACAGCCACATTTAGGTTTATGTCGCTATGCAGTGCAGGGCTTTAACTCCCATTGATGACTTGGACTGCCATGCATTAAAAGTACCAGCAGGTTAAATCCCTGCTAGTACCAAAGTGATCCAGATATCATTGGATACCTGAGGGTCCTCTCTGTCAGCTGGAGCCACAATTAGTGGCCACAGATTGACAGATATTCTAAGTACAGTGGTCAAAGTGAGCTTTAAATCCATATAATCACTGAGCGATCGTGAATGTTTTGCACTTGGGGATTTTCTAGTGAGTGGGCAGCAATGGCTGTCATATTGACCCCAACAGGTTTTGTAATAATTATTATTTCCAAACCTTTTAAATATGGCAGCTGGCAGGCAAGCACTGGCGCTCGGTTTGTGTGAGACTGCTGGTGTGGTGCTGTAGGCTCCTAACACAATGTGAGTATATAGATTCAAAAATCGAATAAATGCAAGCAACATACATGGCTTATTGACAAATTATTATATTATTGTTTTTTCACAAACTAAATCCAAATGGAAAAACAGAAAAAAATAGCTGATCTTGAAAAAATATCCAACTCAGCCATAGTCACAACTTGACTATTTTTGCCTCGGACATGCACTAAAAACTGGTGGTGCTACTACCCCCAAAATTACTAACCAAAAACGCATTCCTGTGCTGGGACTTGGGTTTTACATTTAAACTGTAAACAAAAACAAAAGCGATTAAAAATAACCACATTTATATAATGTCCCATAATTATCACCAGGACGTTCCATGAAAAGTGTTGTTTATTGATGCATTTGTTCATACACGGCAGTAAAGCAGACCATATAAATGCAATTCAATCTATTCACATACAGTAATAAACAGTTCTGCAAACTTAAAAAAAATATAGGAGAGAACAAGAAAAAAAACTAACAATAACTAACAAAAACTAACAATAACTAACAAAAACTAACAATAAGAAAAGTGGGTGCACTGTGCGTCTTTTACCGACGCTTCCTCACCAGTCATTATTTTTGCGTCGATTTTTGCATTTGGAATTATTTCACGAAAATAATTAATAACCGTGAACGTTTTGTGCAGCATTGTAAAAAAAATCATACACCTACCCACCGAGCAGTCTTGTAACCCCTTAAGACCACAGCCAAATGTACAAGTTGTGAAACAAAAAAAATTTAAACAAACCACAGATTTTGACTATATGTCTGTTCAACAATAATTTACCTCTTTCATATTAAATGCACCCACACTTATTATATATCATTTTATTCAGGGGAAACAGGGCTTTCATTTAGCAAATTAAAAGACAACTTAATAGATAAACGCCAGTATCCACTGGTGAATAACCCTTTAAGTTTAAGTAATGAGACCGGATATGTGTACCATAACCACTGTGTCACTGCAGGAATAACCGCCACCTACGGTTAAGGGTATAAATGCAGGGTATCTATTGAAAATCAATAGTGATTTGCAGGACTCTGTGGAG
The DNA here is from genome assembly GCF_036172605.1 of Pelobates fuscus. NCBI lineage: Eukaryota > Metazoa > Chordata > Amphibia > Anura > Pelobatidae > Pelobates > Pelobates fuscus. The sequence continues at coordinate 301,946,431 of NC_086320.1, forward strand.
ATGGTTGCAATATAGTTTCCAGAGATAACAAGATAACCAAATTGTATAACAAATGTTTCAGCTGTTTGTATCTTTTCTTCCCATATGAGGGCAAGAAAGACAAATAAAATCAGCTGAATATAGATAATCTAGTAGAGGTTCCACAATATGTGTTAACCAATACACTTGTAGATAAAATAAATTAGGGAAAAAATATATGTAATCCAACTGTAGTAGAAAACGAATTATGCCAATTATACTGTGCAGCCGACAGATTGGTTAAAATATGCACGATTTTATTTAACAACAATTAACTGTCAAGGACTGACACATAAAATATAAAAGACAATAAAAGTTCATGGAAGTTCCCAAATATGGAGAGCAACTGCTGTCTGATTAAAATTACGAGTGTCCAAAGAGATGAAAAAATCTTTCTCACCGGCCGGATGAAGTCAGATGTGGACCTCCTCGTGTTGTGGACAGGCTTGCTGACAGCCGCGTGCGTTCCACTGCGGCTCCGGTTTGCGTTCCAGCTTGCTCTTCTGGGACTCAGAATTGAATGCCGCCTTACGCGTTTCGTGATTCAGGGATCACTTCATCAGAGGATGGCATTCTCGGTTTTCTCGTCTATTAAATACATTCTGGTCTAATTGTTTCATTGAAACTTTAACTCTTTCTCTGCTGGAGCATATTTTGTTTCAATATCGAATTGATACTACATAAATCTTTTAACATTCTTTATAAAGTTGTCATTGTAGCATTAATTCTTTCTCTGCTAGGGCTTTCATATAACATCAAATATTTAGGTATGGAACATAACGTAATATGAATACAATATAAAAAAATGAGAGAAAATATGATTTTTTAAAATTTTCTTAGTTCTATGTGACATTCTAACTGTGAATGTCATAATACTGTTTGCTTTTACTGCAATAAAATACACATATTTGTATTCAGCGATGTCTCACGTGTAAAACAGTACCCCCTATGTACAGGTTTTATGGTGTTTTGGGAAGTTACAGGGTCAAATATAGCATGTTACACTTTTCAGTTTTTTCACATTGAAATTTGCCAGTTTGGTTACGTTGCCTTTGAGACTGTATGGTAGCCCAGGAATGAAAATTACCCCCATGATGGCATACCATTTGCAAAAGTAGACAACCCAAGGTATTGCAAATGGGGTATGTCCAGTCTTTTTTAGTAGCCACTTGGTCACAAACACTAGCCAAAGTTAACGTTAATATTTGTTTGTGTGTGAAAAATGCAAAAAACTAATTTGAAAGGCAATTTTGGCCAGTGTTTGTGACTAAGTGGCTACTAAAAAAGACTGAACATACCCCATTTGCAATACCTTGGGTTGCCTACTTTTGCAAATGGTATGCCATTATGGAGGTAATTCTTATTTCTGGGCTACTATACGGTCTCAAAGCCAACGTAACCGATCTGGCGAATTTAATTGTGAAAAAACTGAAACGCAAGCCTTATATTTGACTCTGTAACTTTTAAAAACACCATAAAACCTGTACATGAGGGGTACTGTTATACTCAGGAGACTTTGCTGAACACACATATTTGTGTTTCAAAACAGTAAAAAGTATGACAGCAAAAATATTGTCAGTGTAAGTGCCGTTTGTGTGCGAAAAATGCAATAAATTTCACTTTCCCTGACGATATCATTGTTGTAATAAATGTTACGGTTTTGAAACACAAATATTTGTATTCAGCGATGTCTCCCGAGTAAAACAGTACCCCCCATGTACAGGTTTTATAGTGTCTTGGAAAGTTATAGGGTTAAATATAGTGCTAGCAAATTAAATTCCCTATACTTTCGGCCTGGGTTGTTGGGCAGGTCCTGCAAATTGTAATTAATAAAAGGACCTAATTATGTAAAATTATTACATAAATATATATGTAAAATTATTATATATACACGTGTGTGTGTATATATATGTATATAATTTTTTTACTATTATTTTTATTTATATATAGGTATACATATAGTGATGTATACGTATATACTTAGGTATATACATATATATATATTATTTAGTTCTACGTGTATTTTGATATCTATCTATCTATCTATCTATATATATATATATATATATATATATATTAATATCAAAATACAGTTAGAACGAAATTACACACATATATATTTTTAATTATGTACATATTTAATCAATATCCTTCTACGTGTATTTTGATATTAATATATATATATATAATTATATATATATATATAAATATTAAAATACACTTAGTGTATGTGTAAATGTGTGCGTATATATATATATATATATATATATACTTAGATCATATATATAATATATATATATATATATATAAATGAACTAAGTATATTTTATTTTTAACTTTAATTTTTATTTTATTTTACTTTAAGGGGTTAAGAGGGGAGGAGAGGGGCAGAGACAGTGTCAGCCAGTGATTTTACATCACTGGCTGACACACAGGATCAGTGATCACAGTGACTGGCTGTCACTGTGATCACCTCCTGCAGATCGCGGTAATTGGCCACAGGGGGAGTGCCTGGGTGGCCAGGCATGCCCCCCACCGCGATCTGCAGGGGGATCCTGCCTGCAGTTACTATGGGTCAGCCAATAGGCTGACACATAGTAACTCTGATCTCAGTGACAGGCTGTCACTGCGATCAGATCGCAGGGAGAGGCTGTCTCTGCATTCAGATCGCAGAGACAGCCTCTCCCTGCAGGGCCGCCATCAGGGGGTGACAACCGTGACAGTTGTCACGGGCCCGGCGGCCCTGGGGGGCCCGGCCGCCCGGGCCCCACGTGGAGCGGCGAAACTGCCGCAGGTGCATCTGCACTGGGGCCCATCAGGTGGCCCAAGCATTTAGGGCCACCCGATGGGCCCTATATCTTCAGGGGCCCGGTCAGCGCTGCGGCCGGGTAATTGCACGACCGGGCCCCTTTAAAAAAAATTTGCGGCCACACCGCAAGTGCTGCTGGGAGGAAGTGACGACCGGTCACTTCCTCCCAGCTAACTCCGCGCGGGGGGAGAGGCAGAGGAGAGGAGAGGAGTTGAGATGAGATGAGATGAGAGGACAGGACAGGACAGGACACCAGAGGCATCCACTCCCATCATCCCCAGCCACCCTCCTGCAACTTAAAGGTAAGATGAGGGTGGCTGGTAAATGAGGTGTGTGTGTATGTATATGTATATGTGTATATGTGTGTGTGTGTATGTATATGTATATGTATGTATGTCTGTGTGTGTGTGTATATGTATGTGCATGTATGTATGTATGTATGTATGTCTGTGTGTGTGTGTATATGTATGTGCATGTATGTATGTATGTATGTATGTCTGTGTGTGTATATGTATGTGTCTGTATGTCTGTGTGTGTATATGTATATGTATGTGTCTGCATGTATGTATGTCAGTATGTATATGTATGTGTCTGCATGTATGTATGTATGTATGCCAGTATGCATGTCTGTCTGTGTGTGTGTATATGTCAGTCTGTATATAAGGACCTAACTAATCCTATATTGTTTATGCAAGCAGGACATAGGTTGTTCATGATACATAATAAGAGACTCTTAACACTGTTGGGACTGAAATATTTACTCAAGTGATTATCTTATGGACTGTTATATTTATATGGTTTGAGAGACTGAGAAGCAATGTATCTGCTGTTCCCTATATGTCTTTAACAATTTGCATACTTGGGTATAGGAAAAGTATAATTCATATCGGCACTTTATATTTATATTTATTTTTATTCATTGTTATTTAACTTTTTAAGCTCCCGGATACCCACATTTACTGTGTACTGTTTGCAAGTTTTTATAGGATTTGGTGAACTCTTATTCTTCCAGTTTTAGAGCTTAAATACTGTCCCTCTGTCTTATTCCCTCTTTTCCACTTCCTGCTACACTCACTCTGTAAATATCAGGATTATATATCCAGAATGTGTATATATATATATATATATATATATATATATATATATATATATATATGTCTAAATGTATGTCTGTTTGTCAGTATGTATGTTTGTCTGTGTGTGTATGTCAGTATGCATGTCTGTCTGTGTGTGTATGTCAGTATGTATATATGTATGTATGTCTGTCTGTGTGATGTATGTCTGTATGTCTGTCTGTGTGATGTATGTCTGTATGTATGTCTGTGTGATGTATGTGTATGTATGTCTGTGTGATGTCTGTATGTATATAGGTCTGTGTGTGTGTATGTCAGTATGTCTGTATGTGTGTGTGTATGTCAGTATGTATATATGTCTGTATGTATGTATGTCTGTGTGTGTGTATGTCAGTATCTATGTATATATCTATCTATTAGCATGAATGTCAGTACGCATGCATGTCTGTGTGTGTGTGTGTGTATGTCAGTATGTCTGTATGTATCTGTGTATGTATATATCTATCTGTGTGTGTATGTATGTATGTATATCAGTATGTATGTCAATATGTATGTACGTTTTTGTATGTATGTTTGTATGTATATCTGTTTTTCAGTATGTATGTATGTATGTATGTCTATGTCAGTATGTGTGTGTATCTGTGTATGTGTCTAAACGTGTGTATGTCTGTTTCAGTATTTGTGTATCTTTCTCTGTGTGTGTCTGTGTCCTTTTGTGTCTGTGTGTGTGTATTCCTGTGGGCGGGATTTGGAGGCGGGGCTTGGAGGCAGGCACCGGGGGCCCAGACCTTGAGCTTTGTTAGGGGCCCCACAATTGTTGATGGCGGCCCTGTCTCCCTGTGATCATACTCTGCAGATCGCGGTCACTGACCGCAGGGGGACTGCCTGGGGGGCCAGGCATGTCCTCCGACCGCGATCTGCAGAGTGAAAATGCGGCCGGCTCCATGTGTCAGCCGATTTTAAAATCGGCTGACACATGGTAAATACCGATCGCAGTGACAGCCTGTCACTGCGATCGGAAGCTGCAGACCGCGGTCCCCAGGCACAGGGGGGCTGACTGGGGGGGCCAGGCATGCCCCCCGACCGCGATCTGCAGCGGCCATGTGCCGCCGGCCACGTGGGGGTAAGACCGCCCAGGACGTACCATGCCGTCCTGCGGCATTTAGAGCCACCCAAATAAGGACGGCATGGTACGTCCTGCGGTCTTAAGGGGGTAATATGTAGATCTTTTTTAACAGAATTGTACTTTAACAGTTTCTGTAGCATAATTACACAATGTAGGCAAGACAAGGTTGTTATTCAAGGGGCATTTGCCAGACTCTTGTGTTTAGCTCCACTAAGCTAAACAGTCGGGAAATAACATAGCCGGATGTCTGATTGACAGTCTGGGGGATGTAACAAGGTTAATTTGTAAATGTACCAATTTCCATTCAAATCTGCACTTTATGCAAAAAAATGTAAAATAAATACATAGAGGACAAACTCTTCACACATCATATACATCCTAAGGCTAAAGTGCTTTATGTGTGTTGAGTGGTCTTTTAATGCATTGTGAATATCAGTATGTCAACTTCTTGCATTACTTTGTTCCTCCCACATTATTGTAAAGCGTTTTTTTTTAATGTTTATATGAATTAATATTAAATTGTATAAATCATTCCATACATTTTCCATGGATTAGCATAACCTTTCACTGGAAGCTATTTTTAAATATAATGTTTTTGACATGCTGTTTTAGTACAAAAAGCAACACAAAAGTTATATAGAGTAGTCACCATTGCTCTGCGAAGCTTTATAATCACAAAATTGCATCAAAGCCATTGATTTACAGTGATTCACACCGAGCAACAGATTGTTGACAAGCTATTTAGACCTTTTATTTGAGATGTTTTAAAAAAGGGGACCTCATTTCACAATAGCTTAATTCTAACATAATTTCCATCCACCTTTTCATAAACAAAGAAAAAGTTTGTAAAAGATTATTGTCTGGTTCAAAAGAGACTTTTAATATGGATTTCAAGTTCTACAAGCTCCATTCAATTTTTACAATGAATTAATTCAGTTTGGAGGGTTAGAATTGACTGATGCAAAGTGAACTTCAAAATGTTTCTATTTCCCACTTTTTAAGATTTTACTTACATTTCCAACATACACATTGGAGAATGTAGAAATTTAAATATATAACAAGAACATGGGTAAGTTAGTGTTTTTTTAAAGGATAATATTGTGTACTATAATAATAATAATAATAACAAAGTATTTAACCAGGAAAGGTACATTCAGATTACTCTGGTTTCCAAGTATGTCCTGGGGATGTTAATAAAACACAGTTGGCTTCTTATATATTTCGTTTTTTATATATTTTGTGATATATGACATATTCCTATATATATGTAATTCTTTTTAACAAATTTTACTGTGTTAAAACGAGTAAAATATTATTCCAATAAGTTTTCCCACCAAAGTTCCGAATAACAGTATAAAGAATGGATAAATATGTTTAAAACGGATGTTCTTTACATTGTTTATTTATATTATGGACATTGTACAAAAGACATTTGTGAAAAACTTATTGATGTTGACCGGAACCGGCGTTTCGTTGGAACACAAAGGGAATATGACCGCTGACCCGGAAATGCCCTGTGACACGCAACGTGACCGGAAGCCGGAAATCAAACGACGAGGAGTAATAGCCGGAAACCGGAAGTTAACCGGCGAAGAAATTACAAAGCGCGCCTTTTTTAATGTTCTTAAATGTATTTAAACGCTTAATTTGTTTTATACTACAGCACTTTGATAAAGACCTATACGGTCGAAACGCGTGCCACTAGAGGTGGAGTTAACCCTGCAATGTAATTATTGAAGTTTATAAAGAACTGCCATAATTACACTTGCAGGGTTAAGAGTAGTGGGAGTTGGCACCCTGACCACTCCAATGGGCAGAAGTGGTCTGGGTGCCTGGAGTGTCCCTTTAACAGCTGCCCCAGCAAGCCCTTCTTCATTAGAAATCTCTGCAGGAGACTTTTACGAGTTGGTGAAACAGCTACCTTCTAAATCTGATATAACTGACATGCTGGCCCAGCTGGAAAACTCCTTCTAAGCAAAGCTGGGTGGCATCAAGAGGGACATAGGACAGCTTGGCTCCTGGATCCACAAACTGGAGGAGGACTGAGATGTCCATGACAACCACCTAACAGCCTTAAAAAACAATTAAAGGTATGCCACCAACAATTCTATAAAGCAATCGATGACCTAGACAACAAGAGTCAGGTGCAGTAATATTAGAATCAGAGGGTTCCCTTAGACAAAGGAAGGACTGGAGGACCTGCAAAGAAACTCAATCTTAATCTTCAACCAAATCCTCCAATTTTCCTTTATAGGTTGGTTATATTTAAGTTTTTTTGTATGTAATCATTTTAGATATACAGCTGGCCTATAAATAATGACAGCTGATCAATACCACTACACATGGATAGTGACTAACTAAATTGAGGAGGCTAAAGCCAACCCCCTAGGCAACCCCACCATCTCACTACAATTACCCACCATAGGTGTCAGGTCCCCTGTCTTCACGCCATTCACAGCGGCCTTGCTTACCCCATCAAAACTTGGCCATTCTAAGGACCGCTATTGCAATTCTGTCTGTTGTGTCCTGTCTGTGTATTTTGTTCCCTACCAATCGTGACAATAGGAGATCCATGACTCTTCTTCATATCCATGACTCAACCACTTAAAATTTTCCCTACTCAAGGTAAACTCCCTACAACACAAACCAAATATTAACAAAATGTAAATCTCAGTAAAGGTTGCTGCTTAACCCCCACAACCAGCCAATGCCGTACGCATGGCCCAGTACCCCCAACTTATGGGATCGACAAGAGGGATTGGCAGTCAAGATGATCCAATTGCATACATCTCACACTAACAATTATATCCCAAAGATACCTGGAAAGTTTATCTCTTTTAATTAATATAAATAAGTTGTTTAATTTATTATTTTGCCCATGGTAATACTCACCCTCATTTTGTAACTGAACCTCACTGCACTGATCACAACTACATCACAATAAACCCCCCACACAACCCTGCAAACTAGAATGGAAACAATAAAAAATATTTCAATGAAAGTTAGGGATCTCAACTCACCAGAACATAGAGTGATGGCACTCAAAACATTTGTGAAAGATAAAGAAAAAAATATCTTCCTACAAGAAACACACTTTAGAGTGAGATAGGCACCAACCCTCCGAAGCAAAACCTACCACACCACATGCTTTAGTTACTATATTGGAGGTAAATCCAGAGGCATGACTATACTAATAGCATCCCACCTACCCTTCATTTATGACACACAGATTACAAGGACTGTTTTTCTGTTGGTTTGTAATTTTATTATGCATATAAAATTTAGCAAGAATACACAGCCATATCCGTCACAAAGTTCGAGAATTTATCATCCATGTTGAAGTATACTTAAATATTCCATTTCAACAATTACCCACAATATTAATGATAACTAAACATAGAAACAGAATAGAAATGATCCCAATCGTGTGGAGTCTTTTCTTTATTCATTTAAATTTGCCTGTAAAATATCTCATAGATGATGAGGTATTTTGCTTATTTAATGATTAATCAATTTTTAAATTTAACAGTTAATTTTTTTTAAGCCATTCATCTAACCATACTTTTCCATATTTGGATCTAACCATTTAAGACTGTCTTCCATTTTTAATTGGAATAATATTTGTGTTTTCTGTTTTGTGTGTTTTAACCCCTTAAGAACGGAGGCAATTGTACTGATCAAAACAAAATGTAAACAAAAACTGGAATTTGCGCTATATGTCTGTTCAACCGTAATTCACCTCTTTCATATTAAGTGCACCAACACTTATTATATATAATTTTGTTCAAGAGAAACAGGGCTTTTATTTTACATCACCTATTCATATATAACAATTTATTATGAATAAAATCTAAAAAGGTGTGAGAAAGTAAGATTTTTTTAAATGATTTTAGTTGTGTGTGGCATATTAACTGTGAATGTCATAATACTGTGATCTTTTATTGCAATAAAATACACATATTTGTATTCAGCTATGTATCATGATTACAACAGTACCCATGTACAGGTTTTATGGTGCTTTGGCAAGTTACAAGGTCATATATCGCACGTTCCATTTTTTAGTTTGTACACATTGAAATGTTCCAAATTACTTATGTTGCCTTCTAGACCGTATCATAGCCCAGGAATGAGAATTACCCCTTGATGGCATGCCATTTGCAAAAGTAGAGACCCCAGGGTATTCAATATGGGGTATGTCCAGTCTTTTTTAGTAGCCACTTAGTCACAAACACTGGCCAAAATTAGCCAATGTTTGTGACTAAGTGGCTACAAAAAAGACTCTTCATACCCCACTTGCAATACCTTGGTTTGTCTATTTTTGCAAATGGTATGCCATCATGGGGGTAATTCTCATTTCTGGGCTACCATGCGGTTTCAAAGGCATGCTTTCCCTACTTAAGGACCGCCAGACCCCTCCTCATTACCATTGTTGGTCTGGCAAACCTATGCTCTTTTTTTTTTTGCCCTTCATCCTCAAACACCACAAACCTATGTCCTAATACCCCTGAGCTGGGTGCTCGGCTGTACACTTGTGTTCCTTGGTAAATCCCAGATCTGCAACTTCAATCCAGGTTCCTGTGGATTTAGCGCGTGCGGGTTATTGCATGTGTGTTCTCTTTGTTTCAGGGCACATGCCAAAACGATGTGTCCTAATAAATTGTTTCCCAAACCTTACATGGCCTCAATTATTGTGACTTATTTAGCCGACTTACTGCAGAACCATCCCTCACCCCACTTGGTGGAGTTTTTGGGATCGGGATTCACAGAAGAGTTCCATACGGGAATCATTTACATGCCTTTCGGCATTGTAGAATGTAAGAACCTACTGTCTGCCCTTGCCAATCCAATATCGGTTAACAATCTGTTAGAGATTGAATTGGATCAAGGTTTCCTACTTGGGCCATTCAGTTCCCCACCTTTCTCTGCTTGGAGAACTAACCCTATGGGGTGGTCTCTGGTAAAAGTTCAGCCAAGTAAAGATTGATTGTCGACCTCTCTGCTCCCCACTCTTCCACAACACCCAGTCTAAACTCTCTCATTCCTTCAGAGGAATTTTCCCAGATGTATGCTACTATCGATAACGCCATTGACGCAATCATGACAGCAGGGAAGGGGCATGGCTTAGTAAGAAGGACAACATTAACGCCTTCAAGCTCCTCCCAAACTCCCTTCTTTTGTGGCATTTACACAGCATTAAGTGGCAAGGGTCTTATTACTTTTTACTCTTCTTACTTTTGGTGCAAAAAGTAGCCCAAGGATTTTTGATATGTTCGCCGAGACATTATGCTGGTTACTGATCAATGCCTGTAGATGCCCCCACGATTATTCACTATTTAGATGACTTCTTGACTATTGAGAGTAACTTATTCCCACCTAGTAGCATGAGAATCACGATCCATGAGCCAACCCTTTATGATGGGGTAAACAAATCTCAATTTAATGGGAGACACACTTGGCCTTTTATGACAATCCCCATGCAAGGGGTACACCCACATGGACCTTGTTGGGGACCAATAAGAGCAGTGATTAATTGTCCGACACTCCCATAACAAACATACAATCCCTCCTCCTGCTTGAGAGATAATTGGATCAGTAACTACTAATTCTAATCCAATTATCTCCAAGCACAGAAAAGCACAGACCATCCTGATCTGATATCTCCTATTTTCCTCTTCCTTACCCTTATATCTTTCCTTTTTCCCTTCTATCATTCCCTCTTCTCTTCCTTTCCACAATCTCCTTTTCATGTTTTTATATATGGCATTTTGATTGCTTTTAGTTCGACTTTAGATTGACACAGTTTCCAGTGTTTCAATAGATTCCCATTTATGTTCATATACCAGGATCAACTTAGTAGGGAAACCTCATCTATATCTGACCTTATAAGCCCGAAGGACTGATTAAAAGGATTTCCAGCTATTTCTAGTTGCCTACGAAAAATCATGAAGAATTTCAATATTACTGTAAATTCCATTCAATGTCTTTGTGCCATCACAATCTGTTCCTTAAACACATATGATTTGAATGCAAACAATGATTTCTCAATCGACCTGACTGGGTGCCGATTTGGCTTTTGGTAGTCTGTGGAAACGTTAAATTATTTATTTCTGTCCAGTGCCTTATTGAAATCCATCAAGATTTTTTTCCAATTTAAATGTCATGATCTCTTCAGGTAAATCTGAAGCAGAAGTTATTTTATGTTGAGCGTTCTTCAAGCTCTATTAGCTTTGCCTCCATTAACTCCCATTTCCTTGGCAAATTGCTTTGTTGATCTTTTATGTCAATTCCAGCTTTTCTTCCAGGTATTTGAAGTTTGTTTCTTATCTCTTGCATGTTTACTTGTAACTCAATCTTGATTTTTTTTCAAATTGGATATTCAAGCTTGTTTCCAGCAGCCCCATAATCATACCCATTTGATATTACTACACCAACATTTCAGAGTCTTTTTTCCTGAATTGACATAGATCTTAGTGCCATATCTTCACCTCCCCAGGGTGACTAGGGCATAAAGAAGTTTAAAAAGCCTTTTCTCATATTTTGTCTCTTTGTAATCCTTCGTATCATTTTTAGGAAATTGTTTTTCGAGGCCATTTTTATATCCTCACAATGTTTACTTTAGAGTTGAATACACATTAACAGGTTATGCAAACTTTTTTCCCTTTTCCCTTCTTTTCTTCCTTGTTTTCCCTTTTTCCTTTCTCTGCCTGTTAATTCCATATTTATCTCCTTTTATAAGAGGGAAACGAATCAAATATATGTGTTTCAAAACACCCTGTTTAAACACCAACTCATTGACTGTTGGTGTTAACATCAAGACTCTTACTCAAGAATAGACATGCTCTTTATTGTGCACAGATATCTACACATACTAAAACAAGCATTTATAGGCCATATCACATGGTGGGACCCCGCCAGTGTCTATACTCTTGCAAATCCCACACTCCACTCAAAACCGCACACAATGAAAGTTTAGTAAAAAATTACCCGAGCATCAGACAAGATACAAGAAGACATTCTTTGTTTTTTATTTTTTATTGTTTTTTAAACAAAACAACACCCCAGACATCCTGTGATGCAGTGGGAAGCCTACAAATGTGTCCTCAGATAAAAAAAGGGATGCAAGTTAAAAGAGAGCCAACAAAATTGAATAACTCACACAGAGCATACCTGTCCTTAAAGAAACATATAAGACAGGCCACATTCAGATAACCTTCAACACTGTAACAAAGGCCAGATCAGATCTAAAACACCTTCTACTACATAAAGCAGAAAGGCAGATCTAACTGAACAAATATTCCTACTATTCCCAGGGCAACAAGCCTCCAAGCAAGAGCCCTTAACGAGTGACACCAATGCTCAGTCATAGAAAATAAAGCCTCCAAGCAAGAGCCCTTAAAGAGTGACACCAATGCTCAGTCATAGAAAATAATTGCAGTTAAGAAAATAAACACACAAAGAGTAGCAAAGGCCTTTCAAGAATATTACACTGAACTATATAATCTAACTCCAGACAAACCTGATCCAGACCTCTAAAGAAAATGCTGCTACAGACTTAGATAGTCTTGCAGGCCCCTACTACCACCCCATCAGAGATACACTCCAGGGCGTGGAACTCCAACCTAGACTGTTCATTATCCCCTGCTGTATAGACAAATATCTACCTTCTAACCCATATGTCTTCGACGCAAATAGCAACACAGGAGATGAATTACAAATTTCTGAAGAGGTTGCACAGAACCCCATTATGCCTTGACAACCTTGACCTATCTATCTTAGACCAAGTTCTAAGCTCTTCACATACATTACAAAACCCATTGACAGATAATACACTTGCCATCAATAGACTTTGAAGATACAACTATAATACACTTTATGGTCCGCAAGGGCTGTCTCAACAATCTTCTCACCAACAGAGGGGGAGAGAGGGAATGCTCAAGCAGCGATGTACTGATTTATACAAACTGTTTACAAGGGTTAATGTTTTGTTCTGTATTATTTTACTTTATTTTATACTGGGTTTTTTTGCTACTAAAGATACATGTTGCAAAACATGGATGTACTAATCTTACTGTATAACTAAGACAAATGAATGTATTAATTGTAGCTTGGCATACTCAAACTTTTCATCACCAGTGACTGCCCAATGTGTACTAAACAAAACCTAAGAAAAAACATATAAAACAACAAACAAATGTACCATCTTCATTTTTTTTCATACATGTATTTATTATACTTTAATAACATCTTTTATTTAAAAAGTTAATATATTCTGGATGTCAAATACCAGGAGAGGGCAACCTTCAAGGGGAACTATAGGCACCCAGACCACTTTAGCTCATTGAAGTAGTCTGGGTGCAATGTACCAGGCCCCTTTTCTCTGCAATTGATAAACTGCAATAATTACCTTGCAGGGTTAACTCTGCCTCTAGTGGCTGTGTACCAGAATCAGGTGAGTGAATCGTGGTGGTAGGAGGGGGAGGTGGGGGGGCGGGGGGTGCATGAGGGTGAGGGGGTGCATGAGGGTTGAGGGGGGGGGACTTTAGGGAGCTATATTGCTAGAACTATAGTTTCCCTTTAATTTAATACCATCAGTGAGGTTGATGGAAAAAATGAGAGGTTACTATATCTGGACAGTAGCAGATACACTTGATCCTCATTGCTTTTAAACATCATGATGACATTGACATTGCATTTCCCCAGTACAATTGGGGAGCAGGCACAATCCACAGCTTGCAATTGTGGATGTTGAGCTCCAAATCCTCATTTATGCAAGACCCAGAAAATCGTTTTGAACCTTGAAGAACACCTACTGAGGTGAGGTTTTATTTGTTGGTGTTGTTTGGTCAATTTGAATTCCCTTTGTTCCCCTTTTAGTCCAATGCCATTGCCTAGACAATGGTTATATTTTTAAATAGTTGTAAATAATTATGACTAGTCCTATAGGTTTTTACATCCTTTCATGCAAGAACCAATATATGTTAAACTGTGTTGGATCATTGATACATCTAGAGAATGCTTATCACCCATTGGAAGAAAATGAACCAGAATGAAAATATATTTTACATCCAATTAGTTTATTGCTAACAGACACGCAGGCGTGCATCTTATCTTCATGCAGAGAATTAAATGTCTAAAAGGAAATGTTTTTGTTTTTTTACAAATTATGAAATCTGAAACAAAATAAATGTATTCAGTGAAAAGCAAACATCTCCAATTCATGTATGTTTTAAAAATGAGTGCCTGTCCTATGACCACCTGTTTTCTTACTTATATTCATTATTCCACGGTAATTTAAGACCTTTTTCACTGACCTCTTGACAATATCGTATTTCTTTTTCACAAATAAGTGCTTAAATTCCCATTATTATGTATAGTTTGGAAATTATCAACTTTCAAATCTCTTGGCCAAACTAAATTGAACGTGTCGTTAGGCTTCCTAATAACAGGTATAAATGTGTTACATCTCAAAGGCTGTATTCAATAATCTTTCTTAAAATAGTCTGTTTTGCATATGTGAAAGATTACATCAAAGCATGCAGATTCTATAGTACAGTGTAATAATGTTATTAACAGTGAAACCATTAAAGTAACAGAATGATTAATATACTTATATCTGACCCCATTACTCTCTATCTTTGTAATGGGGAATGGTTTTATCCCAGTAAAAACTGTTTAATGTTACAGCATCGAATTCAATTAAATATAGTCACATATCTAACAGCATACAACACGGCTAGCACCACTAATAAAATAGGAATATAAATGAGTACACTAACAAAAATACATATCTGTAAGTTATCTGTAACAGTATACATAACTGTTTAATGTTACAGCAGGGGTGTATTTACCACAAGGCAAACAAGGCATTTGCCTAGGGCGGCACTTTCGGGGGGGGGAGGGGGGGGCGGCAAAAAAAGCTGCCCCAAGTGCCCAGGTAAATGCCTTGTTTGTCTTGTGTACTGGGGGAGGGGCAAGAGCTGGCTGCCACCTTAGGGCCCCCCTAGGTGTTAAAGTACTAATATTTTAGCCGGGCGATGAGGGATATATGTCCATTTAGATTAAAAAAAAATATTAATAATTGGTGAGTGTATGAGAAAATGTGTATATATATATATGTGTGTGTGTGTGTGTGTGTGTGTGTCTGGCAGTGAGTATGTTTGTGACTGTCAGTGAGTGTGTGTTTGTGTCTGTCATAGTGAGTGTGTGTGTCTGTCTGACATTGTAAGTGCGTGTCTTTCAGTCAAAAAAAGGCCTTGACACGAATTGGTGGGGCAAATTTAGATAAGGGGGTGCTGAAATTAGTCGTGCCTAGGGCAGCACAAATCCAGAATACAACACTGTGTTACAGCATCAAATTCAATTAAATATAGTCACATATCTAACAGCATACAACACGGATAGCACCACTAATAAAATAGGAATATAAACGAGTACACTAACAAAAATACATATCTATCATCGTAAGTGACCATGAATTTAAAGTCAAAGTTTCTCCCTGGGTCTTTTTTGATAAATGATACTACTACAGCAGGGGTCTCAAAGAACCGTCCATGGACCATTTATAACAAGAGGAAGGGGTTAAAATTGGATATTGGAAAGTTGTGAGGGCTGTGTAATCATTGTCTTGAGAAATTAAGAGGATATTCAGACAATTAGGAATATAAACTGAATAAAAAGCTCAACATTTTGAAAGATATTTACCTTGTCTTGTAAATTGTCTGATATGTTATATAGTCATGTCTCTGATAGAAAAGATGCTATCTAATGAAGTTAATTTGTCATTTTAGCTCAAGCCCTAAAAATCCTGTAATATAAAAGATTCAAACCTGTGAAGTGTTATTAAGGAAAAATAATGCTATCTAGAGACACTTCGGTTATGAGGTTTACTATGATGCCTAAAAAAAATCTCCTTGATGTCATTATTTTTCCTAAATAAACTTACTGTTTTGTATGCTCTATGCCAAATGTTCAAATCAATATGTATTATTGAGAATTTGGGGCGATTGGCTATTTGGTTGAAAAAACTAATTCTGAGCCAACTTACGCCCTAATCCAGAAGCAACCACAATGGCCAGTGGCCAAGACGTTTAGGTTGCTGCATGATTAAAGGGACACTCTGGACCCCTAAAGCACTTTAGCTTGCTGAAAAGGTTTATGTGTGAAGAGTATGTCCTTTTTTTTTTTTGCAAAAAGTGCAGGTTTAAATAGAAATCGACACTTTCATTAATTATGAAAAATAATCCCTTAAAATTAGGGGGTCCTAAGTTGGAGCTCGGCCAGTACAGAGAGGAAAGGGAGCCCTACCTTTATTGATTCTAGGGAATAAGGTAAAAACAATGACCAGGACTACGGAAAAAAGGTGGGGGTTGTGCTAAGGTATATGTCACCGACAGTGGGAGCTAGATAGGGACAAATTGTCCAAACTAAAAAAATGCCTCCAGATAGCACTCCAGTGTTTTGCAGCCCCCAAACCACCCACAGACACCCACAGAGGGAAGGCAAAGAATAGTGGGTAAAATAGGTAAAGAGGTAAAGCCTATTTTCCAAACAATCGCCCCCTAAACATTCTTCAGCACCATGGGTAAACCACTAGTACCAACTTAAACCGTTCTTCCCCTACCTAGGTCAAGACTAAATCAAGTGCTAAACATACAAAATCAGAGTGATAAAAAAGTGCTACCAAGTATAAGGAGTGAAAGTAAAAAAATAGCTCGACAGACGTTTCAGCGTGTCAGCATGCTATCGTCAGGCATGAGCTGACACACCATGATGTTCAGAAGAACCGAACAATTGAGGTGTGCACAAATTTAATTATCCCTCAGTGACAAATTCACTGGCACTCAATGTGGACTTTCAAGACAGCAATGATAACCCATGAAACTCTGGGAGTGTGATTATTTGACTAAAAACTATCAATGATTTATTACTTGTCTGGTTATATTTGTAATCAAGATTGTATGCATCTACTATTAAAATCCAGTGAGCATTCCTTCTAAGGACACATGCATATGTTGTAGTACAACACAGAATATAATTTAAATAGAGCTAAATCAGAAGTGAATGGAGGGCATACAATGGAACCAGAGACAGACTAAATTCAAACATCAGGTTTGTACTCCTAATTTTACTGTTCCTTTAAATAAGTCGAATATGTTGTATTTTTTTGTAAAAGTAATATACAGAATTAGCTGAATTTAAATCTGATACAGTTGTTTGTGAGGATTTTCTTGTCTGACATTGCCATTCTCAAAGAGTTTTGAAAAAAATAATAGTTCACGCATTTTATTCATATGCAAGATAATATGTAAATGTTAAACAACTGTGTATTTGATTATTTATTTTTTTATCACTGGGGAATTTTTTACACTTTTATGTTTAGCTTCATGTTGTGAGAAACATGTACAATATTGAATCAAAGCGACAGTTTCTTGCAGTTATTTACCACAAAGACTGAAAATGTGCTTTACAAAGTTGTCAAAAACTTTATTCATATCAGTACAAATAAATACAAATGAAAAGGTCAGAGTAAGATACTTAAAACAAAATGCAAAGAAAACCCAATGCTGTAGATTACACTAGACATACGTCCTGTCAAAATGAAGTCACATAAAAAAATCTAAAGTAGAAAAAAATAGTGCAACAAAAAATACTTCAAATTATGACTTTATTCACTATTCCTTATACCATTTCACCTCACTGCTAAAAATGTGGATATGAGCCAATCCAAAGACGAGCTTTGTGGATCTACTGTGCATGCACGGCAATAGGAAAGCTGTGTTAATCAGCATCTCCTAATACAGATGTATAATAATAATTCATTGTTATGGGGAGCATTCAGTCTCTTCATACTGGTGTGCTGAACATGGGTTCTGCAAATATTTCAGAAATGTAAGGAGGAAGAGCCTCTGGTGGTTGTCCATTTTAACAGAAAGTATAGTGTGAATGGACAGGCTCTTAGCACCCAAACCACTAGTTTAACCCCTTAAGGACCAAACTTCTGGAATAAAAGGGAATCATGACATGTCACACATGTCATGTGTCCTTAAGGGGTTAAGCAGCAATGGTTGTGTTGCTTGGAGTGTCCCTTTAAAGTGACACTGTAAGCACTATAACCATTTCATCTAATTGAATTGGTGCCTGGCTCCCTCTGGTACTGTCCCTCCAGTCAATGTTAAACCATTGTAACTATTTAACAGTTTAGGCAAAACATAGGGTGCAAGAGAATACTGAGAACGGACAACAGCTCAATTAGTCTGCCCTTCGGTGGGTCCCCGCTCAGATCTCAAGCTGGTTTTCACTCATCTTGTGCCATTACGAAATAAACCATGGCTCTTTGCAGGAGAGATATAGCAACCCCAAATGATCGTTTCAACCTTCATGAGAGGCCTCTCATTCAGAGACTGTGCCCCCATGGGCTGGTGTGCCCTAGGCAGCTGCCCAGATCGCCTACCGGTCATGCCTGCCCTGCTTCATGGGGAAGTCAGGAGAGGTAACAAGGCATGCCGTTCTTTGATTCTTGCACTGGGACCCTGTGGTTCCAAGTTACACGCTTGTACTTTGGGCAGATAATTCCACGTCTTTATTGTTTTTACTGTAGAGAACCCTTTCCTCTGCCTTAGCCGTACTCTCCTTTATTTCAGTCTAAATGAGTGATCTTGTATCCAATGTATAGTGCCATAATGTCCATCTTTAGAACAGGTGAACAAAATTGCTCAGCATATCTAAGCTGTGGTCTTGCTAAAAAGAGACAACTCATTGAGACCTAAATTAACATATTAGATAAGGTAAAAAAACAAACTTCATATTAATGATATTAATAATTGATAATTGTGAACAAGGAATAAGCAGATGTCATGGTTAAAAGGTGGACACAAAGAAATTATGTCTTACTTGCTCTACAGCCAAACCCCATCCACCTAAAATTGTATTTTTTTTGTTTTCTGTGTGATAGAATAGTGGTCTAGAGACCAGAGGCACAGTGAGCTTTGAACTATTATGCTTATCGTTTCCTTGCCCTCTCTATATAGGAGACAAGAAGAACAATTTGACTTGGCATTTGTAAGGTTGTCTCCCCTTACCTTGCCAGTCATGTGATCTGGAGGATTTCCCTTTTTCCAGTCCCTCCTCACTCCTCTGGCCTCCATGACTCCGACTGCTGTGCCCATGCCCCTTTTAATGATGTGGTGCATGCACGCTGGCATCATTATGGGTGGTTACTGCAATCACAGCCACAGGCTATAAACTATTACTGGATCAGTGCCCTGTTTCTTGACCCAATGGCCTGTTTATACTGTTTTGATTATCTGTGTTACTGACCCAGTTAACTATTCTGTATTCTGGAATCCATGACCTGGCTCTGTCTACCCATTTATCTGCTTTCTGGTGTCCCTTGATTCTGGCTTGTCTTGACTATTCTGACATTCTGGCTATGTGAAGCCCGGGCACCTCTGACCACCTGTAACACATCTATTTACTGAAGTTTTACTCTGTGTGTTGGGGTTTATACATACAATACACAAGATCCAGCGCACTCACTCATCCACTAAACAGCAACTTCAAAGTTTACAGATTTTATTAGTTATGTTTTGTTTTTGTTTTTTAAACACCTAATCTAGGCAAACATAATGGGGGTTTAGTTACAGTATATGATCGTACAATGCATAAGCCTGCCACAACATCAATGTACCCCATCTTTGGCAGGTCCTACTCTAACAACCTATATCTATGTCTGCTCTTATGAGATTAACCCACTTACATGGGGAAACAAATTGATCTGGGGCTCTCTGCAGTACAAGGCTAAATGGGGCTCTGGGATGAGGCACCTGTGACAGGGAGGGGTGCAAAACCAAGGAGTTGACGTGACTCCCAAATATATATATGAAACCAAGGGGCTGCACTCACCTGAACAAGCATAATTGGGGTGCTGATGGGGCTAATTTACACAATACAAGATACAAGATCCAATACAAGGATTGGATACAATACAATTTACACAATACAAGATCCAGCGTACTCACTCATCCACTAAACTGCAACTTAAAGCTCACTTATTTTATAAGTTATTTCTTGGTGTTTTTTTTTTTTGGTTTTTTTTTAAACACCTAATCTAGGCAAAAATAATGGGGGTTTTGTAACAGTTTATACATATCCATGACAGCATAATTGTGTATATTGACATTTTTGGTATACTTCTTGCATACAATATGCTTTTTGAAAGACATGTATCCTCAGTTTTTACAAGCTGAGTTTCGATGTGTGTAATACCTGATAATTTATTTTACTCATTACGTTTTACATTACAAAACTCCTTAACCATTCATCACTCTTTAACAGGCGAGGATATTGCAATTTCCTTCTCCTTGATCTTTCTTAAAAATCAGTTATCCCACTTCAACATGTTCAAAATCAGTCCAGGCTATCCATTAAGGATCTACCCTGCTGTGACAATAAAGAGCTGAATCAAGTGGAAAACAGAGTAATGTGCTAAGACATGATGGTTTGTTCATAACATTTCAAATTGCAATGAGCTGAAAACTGAATTACAGCTAAACACAGGTTAAAATAGACAAAATGCCACTACAAGCATCTTTCAAATGCTATTTTTGCCTAAATGTGCCTATTCCGTCTTAATTTCTCTACAATTTGGTCTTTTGTGGTCTGATGTATACCCCAGCTTGATCAAGGAGACAACAGGTATTTAGACAGAGTCTACAATAACATTAACAATCTAAAACATTATAAAGGAAAAAAAATAGTAGTTATTGCCCAGTTTGTTAAAAGTCATACAAAGACAGTGCAATAAATAGTACAGCAAGTGCAATAAATAGCCATTGGAGTTACCAAATGACCTCCATTTATATAAATATGCATAGGGATTTGGGAAGAGCGCAGGTAACTTTTTTCTTTAATAAATAGTACAAGCATGTAAACAATTGAAAGCATACCCATAACCACATCGAGTTAAATCGAAAGTTCTCAAACTTAAAACCCATATACCCATTTATCCACAGGCATACTGACCTAGAGCAGGAGATAATAAAACCCCAACATTTCGGCATCTAGCCTTCCTCAGGGCGGATCTCTAATAAACTGTTCTTGGTTTCTATTAATATACCCTAGATAATGTTCAAAAATCATTACCTGATTAAAGTATCGCATCGAGTCTCCATCGTCATCACATGCATGCAGCGTCAAACGTCACCGTGCGCATGTGTGACATCACTGTGCTTATTATCCGGAATTACAGAAAATTATTCTGGCAAAAAAAAAAAGAAGAGAGCGCAAATCAGATATAGAATCCTGATATATATTGGGGGACGAGGGGAGGAGGGTAAACCTTACTAATAGCCAATCTATTAGAATCACTAATTCTACCCAGTTCTAGCAATTCGCAATAATAATTTCAAAGTCACATATACCCTGTAATAACAAACTGATCCCATGAATTTCACATCGCTGCATATAAAATAAATGTATATACAGAATATATAATTACAAGAAACAGTAATTTACAAAACAATTGAGTGCCCACACAAATACATCAATGCTTGATAACATACACGAGATTAATAGGCATACTGAAAAAATATATGTAACAAAAAACATAAATAATAAAAAAAACTTATATCGGGACCCATATATACCACATGCAAACAATAAATCAAAAAAGAAAAAAAAAAGTATTAAAAATAATAGAAAGAAAAGAAAACGTAAAATAGATTAAAAAAGATACATAAAAATAAGTATATATATAAAAAATAACTTTGGACTCTCTATTACAGCTGTGTTTATTGGGTACTCAATCTTTTTTTAAAGACACAACATATTTTTCTGACCAAACTACATGATTTTGATGGACTACGTGATGTAACCTTTTTGTTTACGATGGATGTGGGCAGCCTGTATACCTCCATGCCTCATGATGGGGGGGTCTAGGCTGTTAGACGACACATGATACAACTAGAGATAGATGGAGCACAACAAGCACATTGTCTAAACAAATGTAATAAAAAATTACCTGTGATCTTCCCACACATTTCCCACACATTTCCCACACATTTCTTCTCTTTTAATGTGTGGGAAGATCACGGGTGATTTTTTTTTTACCTTCGTTTAGACGATGGGTTCATTTTTGATAGTTTTTCATTTTTATATGAATGAATTAAAAGTGAAGTTTAATTACACCACATTTTCTGCTGTATTATTTCAGAGGGCTGAAAATCCTTGGTCCTCTGGTGGACCATCTCAAACAGACTGTTCCCCTTTTTTAAGAGTATAGTTTTTTCAAATAAATACAGTGTTGAAACTAAATAGTTAAAGTGATAGCGCTTTGATGTATATACTCACAATGCACATCATATATTTGCTGTATATTAAATACAATTAGTGGTAAACATACTTTCTATAGGACATACCTATTCTATGTGTTAAATTAGAGAATGGAATGTCAAAAATTACCCCAAGCATGGATCACACAGGTTTAATGCATGCTCAGCGTGGGACCAGATGATTTCACAAGAATACCCGCAGAATACTCATTAATTTATATTTACCTTGGAATGTATCCAATAAGTAAAATAATAAATGTCATATGTTGTGTTAAACTGGTCCTATTAGTCCAGTCTCCTGTCAAAATGGTGGCAGAAATATATTTGTTGGTTACATTTATGTATTTATTAATTTGAGCTCAAAGGAACGTGCTGTTAAAATGGAGCCAAGTTTCACAAATAAAACATTACCAACAGACAGATTGTGTTTGTGGGAATTAACGGCATAGAAGATTCAACGTGACATTTGGAACTACTTTCACATTTAAGCATGAAATGTAATCCATCCTTAGTTTTGAGTGTGTTTGTATAATGCACATAGCAATATAAATACCACCATGTCCACTTGGTGTGTTGTGGAAGAGTTTTTATTGCCTAATATCTTTTAGAATTGTAGGCTATATCTTGTACATTTTTACATTACATAAATGAATCTCGGCTATCCATAGTGAATGTAAGCAAAAACGTCCATGTTCCATGTTTACTGGTAACATGTTTTATAGTAGATAAATTAAACAATATAAATGTAGAATTTTCAGAATTTGTATCTCACATTATCAAATTACTGCGACATTTTGTCAAGTCAAAAGTAATGCATCTATTCAATTGCAAATGCTTTTTGTAGCGCCAGTGGCGTACATACCAGGGTCGCAGGGGTCGCGGCTGCGACCGGGCCCGGCCCACCAAGGGGCCCGGCCGCCCTGCGACCCAGGTATGTACCCACAGGGCCAGCCTCTTCTGCTGGGGGGCCCAGGAGCCGGCCACCTCCGGGCCCCCCGAGGCTGGCCCTGCTGTCACCCGGCTGGCTGGCGGGCGCGCGAGGGAGCACTGTCCCCTGAGTGCTCCCTCTTCAGCTCCCTCGCACACCGCACTGAAACCGGAGCCGGAAGATGACGTCATCTTCCAGCTCCGGCATCAGTACGCGGCGCGCGAGGGAGCTGAAGAGGGTGCACTCAGGGGACAGTGCTCCCTCGCGCGCCCGCCAGCCAGCCGGGTGACAGCAGGGCCAGCAACACCACTGGACCCCAGGGAATCCAGTGAAAGCATTTTGAGTGAGTTCACAGTTTGCTGTGAATTAAAAGTTAGGAAAATGCACAATTACAATTTGCACTCTGAACATCATGTCTTACCAGTGTGCCGGGGTGCATCGGGAATACTCTGTGGTTGGGTCTGTGGTTGGGTCGGTGTTGACGTCATCGTACTGGTGCTGCTGAACGACGTTGATGGACCATCGTCAGAAACATAAGAAAAGCTTGAGGTATCATTGGAGAGTCCTTCAACTGTATCTGAAAATGCACAGATCAATAGTTCAGTACACTGTACAAATAAAATGTGTTTTTTGGTGCAAATAGTTAATGGTTTCGTGCAGTGAATTTATAAATGGTTAGCAGAGCGAAAGCCAATGCAAAGTAGGAAAAAAAAATCTTACAGGTTCTATCATGGATTCAAGAAGTGCAGATGCAGAGTCCAGACCTCCCTCCCTGCCTTAGTTTGCCGGCCTATGACCGTAAATGGCATCCATGGCGTCGTACCACTTCCAAGTACTTCGACTGTTTCCACTACGGCTGTTGGCATCCTTAATTTTTTTATATTGGCCTTTCAGCTTTTTAAGCTTTGCCCTACACTGACCCGATGTCCGTTCAAATCCCTCAGCTGGCATCCGCTGAGAAATATCTTTATACACCTTTTCATTTCTCACTGATCCATCAAGTTCACTCTGAATAACGCTTATCGACCAGACCTTGCTGTTGTTTGCAGGTATCCTTCTCCTATTATCTGGACTAAGCGGCGACGTGGTGTTTGTTTCGTGCTTGCCTTTGACGTGAGCATTGACGTTTTTCTGTCCGCCAATCAGTGGAATGTATTGTGTGATGCCAGTAGCTCCGCCCTAACCGTACCGTACCATTTCCTATGGCCCTACATCTGAAGGGGGACCATGAATGGTGCGGTTTGGTTCGGTTGTATGGGCCACTTTCATAATGGAAACACTCAAAATAGCGTACCGTACCGAACCGACCCGAACCGATCCGCTCAGTGGAAACGAGGCATAAGTTAACCCTAACAATCTACACCTTTTGGCCCATTTCAGTGGCCCTCTGTTGTGATGTGTGAAGACCTCTAAATGCTTCTTCATTCTACATCCATTTACAAATAAGGAAAACAAGTATACCTAATTGCATTAGTTGGAGCTCCTTAACATCAGCAGTAGAGTGGGTTCAGCAAAGACTTGCCATTTTGGAGATGATCTGATCCAGTCATCTAACCATCACTATTTAGCCCTTGTCAAAGTCACACAGTTCTCTATGCTTGCCCAATCTGTCCTGCTTCCAACAAATGAAATTCAAGAACTGACTGTTCACTTGCTGCCTTATATTTATCACCCCTTGACAGATGCCATTGTAACGATGTAACCAATGTCATTCACTTCATCTATCAGTGGTTTTAATGTTGTGGCTGACCATTGTAATTACTATAATTACAGATGCATGTTGCATGTATTTTCGTTTAACACAAATTGGAATATCCGTATTAATAATGCTCCATTTCATATGGGTTATTAATTTGGATTAAGTGTATGGTGTTTTACAACGGTAATACAAAAAATGTGGTAGCAGCTTTTTGTTTAATCACTACTAATATAATACATGAATTACACTGGCTTAATAGCGCTGAAGCATCATTTGTATGTTATTTGTTTTCTAAATGAATATACACGTAAATGTCCTATCTTTACATTGTGGTTGTTATAGAAAATCACATCAGTACAGCGACAAGGTGTGCATTTGTTTCATAACCTTGTATTTGGAGTTTTTCCTCACTATGCAATATTCTGCTTGTGTTCTGGACATTGGATATTGCACTTTATTTAATAAAATGACTTTATAGAAGCAGTAAAGCATCACTTTGTTCTTTCTTCAGCTCTCTGGCTTGAATGTACCAGTTTGTGTTTGATTGCTGTGTACATTTAACTGTGACAATGTCACAAGGGTGACACGAGAAACTGCTCTGAAAGGCAGTTTCAGTAAAAACGTGTTTTATTGAAACCAAAAAGTAGATTTGTTTTATATCAACTTAGTAGTAGTTACCAAAAAAAAGGTTCATTGACACATTTAGTTAATAAAATAATCATGTTTTCATTATAATTTTTCACATAATCTACTAATTATCTATAACTTATTTTTTTATTATTAATTTAGCTCCTGATTTGCAAATTAAATTAGAAGGACTTGCAAAGGATATGCAAGATAAAGAAAAATGTCAGACATATGTGCATGCTCTAAACTGAGAAATATAAGGAACTAGCTATGACATTTTAATTTATAGTGCCAAATAGTTCTATTAGAAACAAATCTCTAACTCAAAAATGTGTCCATCTTGATTGTTTTGGCCTAAAAGTTGCAGTTCCATGGTCTATTCTTGACAATTTTGAGTGTAATGAACTCCCTGTGTGTTCTGTTTGTTATTTTAATCTATCCATATTCCTGGAGTTGAGTGAAAATGCCACCTATAAACTGATAGTCAGGATTACATCAGTTTAACCAATTATGTATCACTCCTTGTTTCCCCAACGGTGAGATAAAATTAATATTTTCCTTTTACGATCACATTTCAGATCCTGTTTATTTCCCTAATATGGATTGTAAAGAGAGAATTAAAGTTGGTATATTTACTTTTGCGTTAATGAAACTCTGTTGATAGATAATACAGGGCAGCTTACATCACTACATTTTGAAACATTTGAAACAATTTTACCCAACAATGAATTACATTTTTATTTCATTAGCACAATTTTATTTCATATTAAAACTATACTTCTAATTTAGACTTTGTTCTTTAGATTATTAGCACAGTGTTGCAGTCAATTCAACTTATTTGGTAATAACTAAAGGAACAGCCCCAGTGAGCATTTGTAAATGTGCAGTAAAGAAAAACAACAGAATGGAAAGATGAATTATTACAGATCCAAGCATTTGTGGGTATAATTTAATCAATGTTTCATGTAAGTCCATATTGAAATTCCTAATCAAAATGAATGCTGCACATATTTTCACCCAGAATAATATAATTGAAAATGAGAAATGATACGGAATTCCAAATGATCCAATTAGATTACATATGTACCTTGTTATTCTTGCCTTGTGTATCACTATATGCAGCATGGCAACTAACCGACATACTTCAAAGGTTGCATCTAATGTGTTATTTAGAGGGAAAGAAGCCTTGATTCATATATTATAGCAAGTTACATTCTATCCTAGGAGAAATGTTCTTTTGCATGTGATTGCTTATTATCTGTGAAATATAATGAATATTTTGGTAATGTGATGTTTAGTATTTCACACACCTTTAAAGCAGATGTTTGCTATGGGTTGTACAATTCATTATTTTATTTTTTTTTTTCACTAAGCCTTTGAGCATGCAATCTCGTGGTGGCTCTTTTGGTGTTCAATGGATATACACTCTATTCTCCATAATCACCTAATATTAGTTATAACCATCCTTTAGGGAGATTCTTGCTTCAATGTTGTCATAACGTTGACCCTCTTATTAATTATTATGTGAAACATTCTTTCTCTCTAGTCTAATACTATATTAATATTATTTTAATCTAGCCTAGTGGACCTCTTTTTCAGTATTTCCCGAGTCACCGTAGTTACTTTGCCTATTCACGTCTCTGATCAGCTTATACTTCCCTGTCTCTGACCATAATCATATAAAACTGTAATCCAATCACCCACTCATCAGTGTTTAAATTTCCGAAATGCCCCACAAATTGTGTTACTTTGCCAGAGCAATTGAAAAACACACTCATCATCTGTAGATGTACCTGCACACAATATATCAGTAATTTTTCATCAGTTTTAGAAGATTCAGTTACTACCACCCTACTCCCCTTACTACATTTGCAACTGCATCCCAAGAGTCTCGGTTTGACAGTCCATAACCGATAGGTATGAGTCACATTATTTGCCAGACGGTATATGCATGGTACTATGTAAATTCTGCAAATGAAGGTTTGTTTCACCCTTAATAATTTAAACAAATGCCTCTAACAGCTATAGAGTATATTAATAATAAAGTATAGATGTATATTGTACTGTGATTTTCCTCTGTGTTCACTACATATATAGCCCAACAAAGATTTTGTGAAATAGATACTATGATTAAAAAGTTGACATACATCTGCCACCTAGTGAGGAAAATTGCAACTATGCAATCGAGAAACACAAATGATTTTAAAAATAATCAGGAATTTTTTTGAAGTTCTTAATATAATGGCTAGGATTATGCTGCCACATCAGGGGTAGATGCAGAGCAGTAAGGTAAAAAGGGCACTAGAAGATTGATTTAATTGCAGTGTGATCGATTAAAAAACACAAACAAACAAGCACTTATGAACAGTCTGGTATGTTTTATCATTGTAGAATGCTGGAGTGTATTCATTGCGGATGACTGGTAACAGAGACCCACAACAATAAAACTCACATATTGCACTCTACTGTAGAACCCCAGAAGACAAAATAAAACAACAATATTGTGTCATGCATCGCTTTTACATGTCTAGAACTTTGTAATATACTCAAACATTATGCACACTATTATAAGTTTTATTTCTGTTCCATGTGCCCCATCTGTCTCTCACCATGTCACTTGTCCCATTTCTAGCATAAAAGTTACTTGCCCCAATACCAGTATTTCTCCATATAGAATGTGACGGCAGATGAGAACCATTCAGCCCATCTAGTCTGCCTAATTTATATGATAGTGATCTTGCTCTTTCACAATTTCTCATGTTTTGTTCCCCCTGTTTGCTTTTCTCCAAACCTCAAGTTTTCCCTTTGCTGTTTCCTTCTCAATTCCCTAGTTTATTACTTAGTCTCAGTTTATTTATTTTTTAATGTCATATTTTACATATTTTAGCCATGTTCCCATATTTCACTGCATTACATATCATATGACATTCCATTCGGGATCATTTTTCCCAACAATAGAAAACATTTTGGACACCTGACTTTCAGTCATATGTCAATTCAACTCCACAGAATTTCAGCACCAAAAAGATGATTTAGGAATGATTTAAACCAACCAAAAGGGTGCAAAAATGGGCTAATCATTGTGCTGCTAATTATTATGCATTATATTATGCATCTACTTTGCAGTACACTAATAGGAGCAATACAAACATATTTATATTTATATAATATAAGTTTATTAAATATATAATGTTTAAACATATATAAAATTTCTATCTGTACCTTATTTTTCCATCTATTAACCACTTCTCACTGATGATCTTGAGCTATGATTAAATGCAACATTTAGTGCCTGAGCCCCAACCAGCAATTATCTATTTTCCCCATCAATCATCTCTTATTTTGGGGCCATGGGTGGAATCCAGAATCACAAACCAAAACAAATATGCTATTGTGCGTCTCATTGTGCGTCTCAGCTGGTTCATGATTTGGGTACATTTTAGCTCAGAGATAGGGGTGTGTTGAATGCCATCATTGTCAGTGTGTGAATGTATGTATGTGTAGATAGATAGATAGATAGATAGATAGATAGATAGATAGATAGATAGATAGATAGATAGATAGATAGAAAAAAAGGGAATATCGGTGAAGCGCTTTTGTGAAACTGATAGATATAGATAAAAATCAAAAGATGGAAGGGTATTCCTTTAACAATAATGTTCACTTAATGAGATATCCGTATGTACCTTTAAATACAGAAAAAATACACAACATAGTGCAAACTGTATAATAATAGGTGGTAAAGATGAAAATCAAATGCCAAATGTCAACTCACACTTTTATGAGCTAAAAATCTTAGCTCAGGTTCTTGCGCCTTAGGGTCTGTTTAGGCGACCCTTTCCCTCCTTTGTATCCAAATTTTCACAAGGTTGTATCCTAGATAATGGATGTAGAAGGAAGGTATATAGTGTGATATCGTTGATATAATAATATAATATGAAAGAGTTAATGTGTACTCACAAACCCAGAGCCAATGAGGACTCACTCCAATTCGCATATGTGGTTTAAGGACCACATTCCTTCTTTGCATAAGCAGGAAAAAATGTTTATGGTGCCGTAAGTGTATAAATGATATATTTTATTACTATATAAAAAAATTATTTAATAATAGTATAAAACTTTCAAAATAACTTTTAAAATAATCACTAATTCGGCATAAAGTCCAAAAGTCTGTTTGCTCACTGTTCCTCCAGGACACGTTTCGCCAAAAGGCTTCATCAGCTGGAATAGTTCTGTGTGAGTTCTGCTTTAAATATATTTTAGCATATTTTAACATATGTATATATAGTAATAAAATATATATTTTATACACTTACGGCACCATACACATTTTTTCCTACTTATGCAAAGAAGGAATGTGGTCCTTAAACCACATATGCGAATTGGAGTGAGCCCTCATTGGCTCTGGGCTTGTGAGTACGCATTTACTCTTTCATATTATATTTATTATATAAACAATATCACACTATATACCATCCCTCTACATCCATTATCTAGGATACAACCTTGTGAAAATTTGGATACAAAGGAGGGAGACGGTCACCTAAACGGACCCTAAGGTGCAAGAACCTGAGCTAAGTTTTTTAGCTCATAAAAGTGTGAGTTGACATTTGGCATTTTAAATTCATCTTTACCACCTATTATTATACAGTTTGCACTATGTTGTGTATTTTTTCTGTATTTAAAGGTACATATGAATATCTCATAAAGTGAACATTATTGTTAAAGGTATACCAATCTTTTGATTTGTTCTATATCTATCAAAAGTGCTTCACCGATATTCCTTTTTTTTCTTAAAACTCTTGTTTAAAAGATAACCACGGTGATATAGCAGCTATTTTAACTTGGTGCACACAGTGATTATAATATATCTACCACTCAACCAGTGCTAGTACTCTCTTATTTTTAGATAGATAGATAGATAGATAGATGTTCAAATGCAGAGGTTTAACTGTGAAATGTTGGCATATGTGGATGTGCAAGCGCAGGCATGTATATGTGAGTATCAACATATCTGTGTGTGATTGTATGAAGAGTATGTTTGTGTGTGGATGCAGGGATGTTAGTGTAGTATCTGTGGGGTGCTGCAGGCCCCAGGGAAAGAGTGTCCAGCACATACATCCAAGAAGCTATCAATCATGATCTCCCCCAGGGTCTTCATGAAATAAACCCCTTACAAGTCTTCCTTGAGACACTCTAATCTGTATTCTTAGGAATAGATCATACTTTGGCTTGATCATTACGTATTGATCCTTTTTTCTCCATTACGTTTCAATTTGTCTGACAGCCTGTTTTACATTTCATATTTTTTTTATGGCATTGTTTTGATTTTTCTATTGTAAGTTATTTGATGCCTTTATTGCAATCATTCTTGCTAGAAATGTATCTAACTCTGTGAATGCAGTTTATCTCATGTAGACTGTGATGTCATGCATTAGAAATGTTACATGCTACTCCGTGATACTTTCCACGTATTGCCTGTAATCGTATTACAGAGTTTCTGCTGTATGGAATTTTGTTAGATTGTTTAAAGTTTTACTTATTTATGTGCAAGTAGCATTTTTTTCTTCTGTGATTATGTTTACGTAAATTAGTTACATCGTTGCTAGTATATTAAGTTCTCATACACAGTGAGTTGTTTCCTGGTAATGCATAGCTAGCTTGGGTCCTCGTTTACATCCGTGTCACATAATTTTTTTCACAACATTTATGCAGTCTCTATCTGAATGCACTCTCTTATTCGTTCACTTGCTGGTATTGTTTGTCTCGAGAAAAGTCTTGTGTATGACTGAAACGTTAAATGTTTATTACATATAATATATAAACATAGATTTTTTTTCTTATCCTCCTTTTTTTCTTCTTTTGGTAATTTCTTACTTGATCTGTGAATCAAATCATCATTTAATGGCTGCCCCTAACCATCAATCATCTTTTCTCCCATTGATCATCTCTGCTCTTAAGTGCAAAGGATGGAACTACTAGCCCTCTGCAAAGCTATGGTGCCGCATTTGGAAGACACCGCTTGGGCCTTCGACCTCCTGCACCATCTGTCGAGTCCACAAAGGTTTACTGCGGACACCCGGCGAGACAGGATAGCCCGCTTTCATTACTTCCATTACATAGATCAACTCTTTAATGCCACACGGAAGCTCCCCTGCTTGCCAGAACCGTACCAGGGCATTAATGTGTTCGTCGACCTCTCAGCTACGACCATGATGCAAAGGAAGGAGTTCATAAATGTCACCAAGACCCTCCACAAGATACCTTACAGGTGTGGTTACCCAACAAAACTACTGGTGTGGCACAAAGGCAGTACAGTACCGATCCTGGAACCAAAGGTGGACATCGCCAAACTGATGCAATGGGGCCTTTTCCAGATGCCGGACCCATCTTCTCCACGGAGGCCCTCCCCACAGAAGCTTCAGCCAGAGTGGTGTATGCCCAGGGATCTCCAGAGGCCACCACAACACTAGATACTGAGCACACGTACAGACCTGTCCCAGCTGCACTTGAGTATACAATACTGTCCAAAACTAAGTATATAATAATGTCTGTTAGTTAACTGCAGTTATATTAAGGTTTATGTTTATTACATATTGTTTTGTTGGGGGATGGCTCTCCATCCTGAGGGATAGGCCTATGTTAAGTAGACTGCACCGCACAAGCTTCACCCTACACCCATCAGCTCAAACTCAGTGTAGTACACACTGCTGTAAACCCTTGGGAACAGGATCTCGGGTTGCTGCCATAAGTGATATTATACCATCACTAGTGATGTCGCGAACATAAAATTTTCCGTTCGCAAACGGCGAACGCGAACTTCCGCAAATGTTCGCGAACGGGTGAACCGCCCTAGACTTCAATAGGCAGGCGAATTTTAAAACCCACAGGGACTCTTTCTGGCCACAATAGTGATGGAAAAGTTGTTTCAAGGGGACTAACACCTGGACTGTGGCATGCCGGAGGGGGATCCATGGCAAAACTCCCATGGAAATTACATAGTTGATGCAGAGTCTGGTTTTAATCCATAAAGGGCATAAATCACCTAACATTCCTAAATTGTTTGGAATAATGTGCTTTATAACATCAGGTATGATGTTGTATCGATCAGGTAGTGTAAGGGTTACGCCTGCTTCACAGTGACAGACCAAACTCCCCGTTTAACACACCGCAAACAACCGCAAACATTCCATTTGCACAACCGCAAACTCCCCATTTGCACAAGGTTGGATACCAAGCTAGCCATGTCCCGTTCCTTGTCTCACTGATGTCATTGAAGGTCTCTTCCTCCACCCAGCCACGTACAACACCAAGGGTCCCCGAAAGGTGACAACAAGCCCCCTGTATTTTTTTTTTTAAATGTACACTACTGTTACACCAGATATGAGTTGCACTGGTGTGACACTGTGCCCTGGCAGGTCCTGAAACACACATGTGGGAAGGAAACTGACTGCTATTATCTCACAGTCAAATTTCTTGTTTTTTTTTTTTTTAATGTACACTACTGTTACACCAGATATGAGTTGCACTGGTGTGACACTGTGCCCTGGCAGGCCCTGAAACGCACACGTGTGAAGGAAACTGACTGCTATTATATTACAGTGAGAAAAAGTTGTTGTTTTTTTAAATGCAAGCTATTGTGACACCAGATATGAGTGGTGGCACTGGGACCACCTTAAAAATATTGGATATCGCTAATAATCATGATCACTATATACTTTCTCTACAAACCTCTAAAACAAACCAAACTACTCATCCATCCGCTATACCACTTTATCCCACCTAGAACTAGTGCCCAGTTAAAATACTTGACTCTTACTTACCCATACTCAGTCATGCTACACACATTTCACCACTACTCTCACTGAATCCCTCTGACTACGGCTAAATTAATCTTCTACATCAGAACACTACTCCTAAGATTGGGTTGTATCAATGTCTCGGGTCTTTCATTTAGAATAGGGGCAGCTTCGGTCTCCTTCAACACTGACACTACAGTGCATATTATTAAAAGATTGGGCAGATGGAAATCCTCAGTCTACAACCAATATATTCCTCATCCGGAGAAAGAAATGAGGAAAGCTTTTAAAAGTTTGGCTTTGTAAATTTGATACAATAAGTGTGTTTTTCTTTAATACCAACGATAAATGACAATGGGGGATAATGTATAATAAACACAGGTTACTGGCTATGGGGGGCATAATGTATAATAAACACAGGTTACTGGCTATGGGGGGATAATGTATAATAAACACAGGTTACTGGCTATGGGAGGATAATGTATAAAAAACACAGGTTACTGGCTATGGGAGGATAATGTACAATAAACACAGGTTACTGGCTACGGGATGATAATGTATAATAAACACAGGTTATTGGCTATGGGGGATAATGTATAATAAACACAGGTTACTGGCTATGGGAGGATAATGTATAATAAACACAGGTTACTGGCTATGGGAGGATAATGTATAATAAACACAGGTTACTGGCTATGGGGGGATAATGTATAATAAACACAGGTTACTGGCTATGGGGAGGATAATGTATAATAAACACAGGTTACTGGCTATGGGGAGGATAATGTATAATAAACACAGGTTACTGGCTATGGGGGATAATGTATAATAAACACAGGTTACTGGCTATGGGGGATAATGTATAATAAACACAGGTTACTGGCTATGGAGGATAATGTATAATAAACACAAACAAAAAAAAACAAACAAAAAAAAATGTAAAAAAAAAATGAATGCAGCTTCAGAATTAATCTAAATTGTATGCTGTCTAGGAGGTGGGAGGGTCTGGGAGGGAGGGTCTGCTGCTGATTGGCTGGAATGTGTCTGCTGACTGTGAGGTACAGGGTCAAAGTTTACTCAATGATGACGAATAGGGGGCGGACCGAACACGCTATGTTCGCCCGGAACTATTTGCCAGCGAACCGTTCGGGACATCACTAACCATCACATATTTATACAGCCAGAGGAAGTCAGTCTCTGTGATTACACAACACCCCTGTACTTAGTAGTAAGACTCAACATCAATCTGAGCTGCGTAACCCCAGGGGGGGAGCATGGGTGGCCCTGCTTACCTAGAGTTGGTCCGAGCTAGTTATTGTGACATACAGTGTAAAAAAAAAAAAAATTAAAATATGAGATGCCATCATAAGACAGACATAGCTCAGGCGTACCGGTGACTTCCACACCGTATGAAAATCCTATGTTCATTATCAGTTAGCATCTGGTTATGTCTACAGGTTGGATCCTACATGTGTTAATGTGTTTTATTATAATTGCTGTGCACAATATTCATAAGTGGGTCGTATGATCGCTGATATGTAATCCCAGTTTAATACCGCAGACATACCTCATGTCCCTTACTAAGCAATGGCACAGCACAGCTGGCCATTACCCCACCTTCTACCTAGCTAGTATCTCACTTCACGAGACACAGTAACTGATCAAAGGAACAACATTACTTGTCACTGTGACTTAACCCACTGGATTATCAATACAAGCACTTTGGCCAAATCTTAAAACCTGTATGTTAATGCAGTATAGGGTGCAAACACGATGGGAAGGACAACAGAAAACATACAAATCCTTGTCCACATGCTATTCTGCCTTTAGCGCAGCGGACGCATTGGTCAAACATAAGTACATGACACAGTGGGAAGACGACATTGGGACGAACTTCCCCCTGCCTCTCTGGTTACAGTCAATCCAACTCATAAAGGTTTCCTCCAGCAGCCTATCCCATTGGGAAGCTTTTTGTAAAATATTAATTAGATGATATCTGGTTCCTTCCAGAATTTCCCAAATATACCCCAATGACTCCCAAATATGTTGGAGATATAACCAAGCCACAGGGACCCCTAAACACATATTTTGGGATTGTTCCTTGCTGACAGGTTTGTGGAGACAGGTCGAAAGAATTATCCTGGACCTGACTTTGTTTAAACTCCCCTTCAACCCAGAAACATTCTTGTTGCATATGGCACCAGAAATTCATGCATCCCTCCACAAAGTGGTAATCGCGTCCCTCTTACTGGCTGCCAAGATTAGTATTGCAAACCACTGGAAAGAAACTAGGCCTCCATCACTACAGGAGGTTCTGCAAAGGGTGGAGGGGACATACCTAAATGAGGGAATGGCTTCCAGATTAAGAGGAAAAACTGGAACCCATGCCACTAATTGGAGTAGCTGGGTGTCTCGGCCACATGAGGCCACATAATACCTTGTAACTGTAGCTAGGCGAGCCGTGCAACCAAATTTAGAATTGGCAGTTTCGGTGACGAAAAGTCCAATCAAGGCCATACATATTGGCACAAGCCTCTATAATGTTGATACCACAACTGAGGGCAACTTCCCACCCCTTCTCACCCATTACCAGTTTTACACTCTTTCTAGCTTTCCCCGTCCCCCAAGTTATTTGTTAGCATGAAAAAACTATACGGGTTTAACAAAGAATACATTTCAGGAACTGAACTATCGCAGCACTCCATCAACAGAGAGGGCCCAAAGACCATAAGGTCATGATCATCTCGGTATACCCTAAGTGACATGGATAGTCCCAGGGCAGAATAACAAATGGCAGTTATTTATCTCGCCAACACCATACCCATGGGAAAACTAAACGTAAGCAACTACCGTGCCTAGGTGTTAGAGCTCAATACTGTTTTCGCAGATGCTATAGATCCTAATATGTCTAACGAACCAGTTTCTCTTCTGTAAGCACCAGTTATGCACCAGTGATGTCGTTTAAGCCACTGTCATTGCAAGGTAATAGTCTTATGCATAATATGTCAATACTCATGGAATTCAAATTTGCTCACACTGTATAACAAACATAATTTTTACTTGTGTTAAACTAGTCATGCATTCATGTTTCCATTCATTTATAATAATAACAAAGTATTTAACCAGGAAAGGTACATTCAGATTACTCTGGTTTCCAAGTACGTCCTGGGGATGTTACCTTAGCCCAATGTTTCCTTATATGCGACAAAACTCAATAAACACGATATATTGAAAAAAATAAAATACATCTTAAACATATATTGCTACTGTTCCAAATTTGCAATGCTTACACTGCAACCACAGTGTCTTTATGGCATGTGACATAAACAAAGAGTGCTAATTAACTTACAAATTATTTTGGCAACCTATCTTGGTGGAAAGAATAGAGGAAAAAGTAGCACCAAATAAAATAATCAATCAGCATTCATTCTAAATGTGGCAAAATGATGATTTTAAATAGGATTGATTCACGGTCAGATATCTAAAAATCTGTGATATTTACAATCACATGTTCCAGGTTAGCTTTAGAATGTAACTAAGCTAATTCAGTGGATTTATTTTCCCAGCCTCAGTGCTAGCCATACACTACAACAGAAGTCGAGGTGGCAACCGTTCAGCCTATAGACTAGATATCTTCTGGCCAATCAGGCATTTTAAAAACCCCACCAGCATTTAAGAGGTTAACCCCATGAAGCTAAAAGATTGGTTACCTCCTGACTCCCTAGGGAATGTAGGCCATGGAACTTGGCATTTCCTAGCTAATAAAGGGATTAACCCATTAATGATTAACCCCCCTAATTTATAAACAGAAAGAATTCTCCTCTTCTGGCTATTAATTCTAATATTATTTTCCTATAAAGCTACCTGAAACATTTTATTTTGCCGTTGAATGAATGTTAAAACTATATAGAACACAGTGAGAAAAATGCAGACATATGCTTCTAGTTGATGCTCAGTATGAGCCAATAAATATAAATATATATTTTCAAGCATCTAAGTAAGGTGTCTAAAATAGTGATGATTTATATCATGTGTACCATATGCCAGTGAGAGCAAATCTTTACTTACAGCTATCTTTTTCATATTGTCACAATAAATAAACATTTTGCCCAGATGTAGCATTAAATACGAATCTTGTAGCATTAATTAATCTTGGCATAGAGTATCGTGTTTTATAGACCTGGACGAATCTGTAAATAGTAAATTTAGGATTTTTTATTGAAGTTTGTATAAATATAAAGATAATTTCAAGATCCTCGTCTCATAACTTTTCATCTTTGAATTGGTGGGAAAAAAAACTATCAGACATAAAAATGTCTAGTGAAGAACATCTAAATATACATCTCTAAACTATACATTTAAATGGACACTATAGTCACCAGAACAACTACAGCTTAATGCAGTTGTTCAGGTGTCTGTACCATGTCCCTGCAGACTTTTCAATATAAACACTGGCTTTTCGAGAGAAAAAAATTGTGGTTCATTGCTGCCTAGTTACAATTCTAGGTGCAGTCATTCAGACAGGAACTAGAGGTGCTTCCTATTTTCGTGTTGAACTGTGCATTATTATACCCAACAATTAGGGCTCATGTTTTACATTTTTTTTTATTGGTTTTGCATAGTGTGTTACTTGAGGGCTATTTTTTTTTATTGATTTTATATAGTGTGTTATTTGAGGGCTAATTTTTATTGATTTTATATCGTGTGTTATGTGTTTTTTATTTTTCCCCACTTGGAATCCGGACTGTGAGAGGAACCAGTGGAGTTTGGTGATATGCTTTAATGCTTTTTAATCTTGTAAGTGCAATAGAATATTTAGTGTTTTTAGCAGTGAAGATCCACTTTGTGTCTACTTTATTCTCTCTTCCTTTGATATGATTTGATACAAACTGAGAATTAAGAAGAGAGAAGCATATACCCATTGATTAGGTATTCTATCAATATTCCGTTTGTGAGTGCAATATAAACATATAGTAAAAACCAAAGAAAAAAGTTTCCTGCGCTCTTCCCAAATCCCTATGCATATTTAAACAAATGGAGGTTATTTTGTTTCTCCAATGGCCACCTGCCACGTCAAGGCAAACCTCTCAGGTCGGTCCTACTCTGACCTTCACCTTGCTTCCTTGAGCCTCTGGCAAAGATATCTCTATTGAAACAGAAAGGGGTATTTTTTTTATTTTATTTTTTATATACACCCCCACATGCTTATTAACCCATAATAAGGAACACATGGGATGGGCATCAGCATTGTAACATAGCTGTGTGATACAAAAGTGAATACAAATACAAATAAACAAGTCCTGCGCTCAAACTCCCATCCCTCCTGGGTGGCACCAATGACCATAGTGCACATCAGACCCAATACATACAGTAAAAAACAAAGAAAAAAGTTACCTGCACTCTTCCTAAATCCCTATGCATATTTAAACAAATGGAGGTTATTTAGTTTCTCCAATGGCCTTTTACTTTGAGGTTTTTATTGTATTTTGCTTTGTTCAGTGTTTTATTTTTGTAGATACTGGTGTGTATAAATATGCACTGTGTGCAGCATCTATGTTCAGAGTCTCCACACTCTCCATGGAGACGCTGAATGCTCCCCCTAGGGATGCATTGATTCAATGCATTTCTTTGAGGAGATGTTGATTGGCACAGCATGTGCAATAGCTTCCTAAAACTTTCCTGTGGGGAAAGCATTAGATTGGCTAAGATCATCAAGATTAATGATCTCAGCTATGGAGGCGGGGCCAGCCGCGGCGAGACTGGCGGGGAGATGGAGAAAAGGTAAGTTTAATAACCTTTATATTCCAATCTGAGGGGGGCCGGTAACCTCAACTTCTACTCCAGCGCTGTAGTGATAGCAATGCATATATAGTGTTCCTGTACTAAACGTATTTATTTTGCTTTCATAGTTTCAAAACCCTGTTTATTTCATCTGCCTCTCAATAAACTTATTTATCCACCACTGTTTTCCCAGTGGATCGGGTATTCGGAAAGTGAAGATTTATATAGATAACAGAAAGGCTTCCTCAGTTTAACATGACATTGTAGCCTAATGTTTGCACTTATACGATGTACCCACTTTCACTGTACATCCATGGGATTGGGTCTCACTGCTGTGAAATATTCACAAATCTAAACAATCTCCAAAACATGATTTTGAGATGTAGGAAATGTATTTGCACCAGACAAAGGATTACCGAATGGCGTTACAGCACACAACCTTCCTCAAACTCTGACTTTAACCACAAACCATTACCACTATTTATACCATGAAAGTGTAATCAGCTGACAGCAAGCACAACACAGTTATAAAGGTCCCTTAAAGTAACATTTAAAGCACCATAACCCCTACATCATTATGTTGTGGTTATGGTACCAGGAGTATCCTAGCTCCCTTTATTGTAAGGAGTCAAACTGTATTAGAACAGCTTGACACCTTGCCTGGTGGCTGCTGGGTGGCTCTCCCCGCCTCCACAATCAATCCCAGAGATGTTTAGAACCTCAATTATGCAAACACACAAACCTGAGTATTCCCGTTTAGACAATATGGAAAGGCCCAGTTTAATTTATTGATCCACATCCTGCGTACTGCCACAGAATCAATTACAATCTAAGTTTACATACATGATAGTCAGTCCAGCAAAATGTGCAAGGGCATGCATTTCTGGTATACCTGAAGTAGAAAGGAGAAACTTTGGTTCCTATCCGCATAGATATAGGAATCAAATTTATGGAAATACCCTTAAAGGTTGATGT
Organism: Pelobates fuscus; assembly: GCF_036172605.1. Taxonomy (NCBI): domain Eukaryota; kingdom Metazoa; phylum Chordata; class Amphibia; order Anura; family Pelobatidae; genus Pelobates; species Pelobates fuscus. Next base: position 301,986,593 of record NC_086320.1, read on the forward strand.
AACCTACGCTAGCCCCAGACGAAGGCGCAGTATCTTAGCGCCGAAACTCGCGTCTCCCAGAGATTTTAGAGGCTATATGTTCGGTGTTTTTCTCACTAATATTATAGTGTGGTTTTAACATACACATACTTAGACCTGCTCGCACTATCTATTATTACATCAACCTTTAAGGATATTTCCATAACTTGAATTCCTATATCTATACCTATAACTATCTATGTAGTTTCTCCTTTCTACTTCGTGATTATTTACAGGGTTATGCCCTAATTGGAAAGTTACCCAATAAGACACCAATCTTTGTTTGTGTTGTTTTTTTCTTTGGGATTCCTGGTATACCTACATGAATATTCAGATTATGTTGATTGATTCTCTCTCACACTTTCTGAGTTGCCAAATTGAATATTCACTCAAGTAGGCTAGAATTCACTGTCCCTTAGACTGCAGAGTCTGAATAGCACATAAGTCCGTTTAGTTATCCAGTTACCCATTTTGTAACCAGGAGGACAGGCAATAGACTGATTTCCTTAAACCATAAAGACATTTTGTGGGTCAGTCCTTGTGATGTGAGCATCTTTTTAACAATTTTTATTTATTCTTTTGTACATATGTTTGTTTTTTCAGCATCTATAGAATGTATAGAAAGAAAAACAAAATAATGGAATATCCCTTTAGCACGCAGGGGCTCGCTGAATTGTGACTTCAGCAAATACGCTCAGGTTGTCAATATGACATCAATAAAGTTTTAATGATTCGCTTTTACAGACTGTTAACTTGCCATTTCACCAAGTGATCAATCATCTGTAAGATTTTTTTATCTGGCAAAATTGATTAGCCACCATCCACATTGTCCCCAGGACCAGGGACCAATCAGTAACCTGCTTTGTAAGCTAAACTATGATCTGTAGTTCTGTAACGCCTAAAATATTGCTCAAATATTCAAACTATAGAATTTCTAAGAGATCCTGGGGTTCAATCAATCAATCTAATTGCACATAAACAGAGTTTAATCAGCCATGTATTCCCGGATACTACGGAGATGATTTCAAGAGGATAAAGCTTTAATTTGATGATCATCATAGCACATACACCCTTGCAAAATTTACTAAGCATTTATTATTCTATTACTGCTTTTCTATATGATTGTGCCTCTGATTTTATTTCTCAGTTTATCTGTATTTATTACATAGAAGCATAGAAACATAGAAACATAGAATGTGACGGCAGATAAGAACCATTCGGCCCATCTAGTCTGCCCAATTTTCTAAATACTTTCATTAGTCCCTGGCCTTATCTTACAGCTAGGAGAGCCTTATGCCTATCCCATGCATGCTTAAACTCCCTCACTGTGTTAACCTCTACCACTTTAGCTGGAAGGCTATTCCATGCATCTACTACCCTCTCAGTAAAGTAATACTTCCTGATATTATTTTTAAACCTTTGTCCCTCTAATTTAAGACTATGTCCTCTTGTTGTGGTAGTTTTTCTTCTTTTAAATATAGTCTCCTCCTTTACTGTGTTGATTCCCTTTATGTATTTAAATGTTTCTATCATATCCCCCCGTCTCGTCTTTCCTCCATGCTATACATGTTAAGATCCTTTAACCTTTCCTGGTAGGTTTTATCCTGCAATCCATAAACCAGCTTAGTAGCCTTTACACCAGCCTGCCATTTATTTCTTTACTTTCCTTTACTATCCAAACTGTCTTTGACTTATTTTTTGTTCCCATCTTACCCTTGTTGTTCTTTGTTGCAAAAGTACATTCTGAATGTACAAAAGTATATTCTGACCCTATCACGCAAGCCTGGAGATTCCAGCAAGAATGCAATATCTCAACTGATCCACTACAGACATGTTCACTTCCAAGTGTGAACATTAAAATGTTTCCATCATAATAGTGAAGCTGCAATGTCTCTGCAATGAGAAGCCATGGTGTCATTTTAGAGCCATTTATTGTAACACAGTAAACCCAATGCAGTAGTTAGGGGTGATTGGAGTTTGTTTTAGCAGGCCTTGAAGTTCCTGGGAACTGTAACTCCTATCATATCGAGTGATAAATACATTTAAAAAATTCAGTATTAATGGAACACTCCGTAAAAAACAAACAATTTCATAGATGTACGCTTAAAGAAAATTTGTATATAACATGTCTTATTATATATTTTGCCTTTTGGAGGTTTTCCTTGACAGGGTAGGTGAGCTTATACTTTAATGTCCTTTGAAGTGGCACTAAACCTTTTGTTACATAGGGATTTGGGATTGTGTGCAGGTAACTGTTTTGCCTTTGTTCTATGTATGTGGGCTGATTTTTACCGCTGTATGTGGGCTGGGTGTTGCCGCCCAGGTAGTAGTGGGAGTTTGAGCACAGGGCTTAATTTTGTGTCTCTCCAATATTTATTAACAATGATAAATAATATGTTTATATGGTGTTTATATATTTAAGCCTTTATTATTTCTAAAAACTATGTAACATGAAAAGGACTGCCATTAGAAATTTTGGGTTCCCTTACACAACCCAAGGCATGGGCCCCCAAGTCCGCCCACAGGACCCACCCCTGAGTCTTCAAACAGGGCCCACTGCTGAGTCTGCCCACTGGACCCAGACCCAAGGATAAGTAAAGTCAATCCAGTGTGTGCATATAGGGGATGCAGTATTTGTGTGTATTTAGTGGAAGCAAGGTGTGTGTATGTGTAAAGTCAATATATTGTGTGTGTGTATATTGGATACAGTGTGTGTGTGGGTATAGTGGATGCAGAGAGAGTGTGTGATAAAACTGGATGCAGTGTGTGTATAGTGTATAGTGTATGCAGTGTTTGTATAGTGAATGTGTGTGTCTGTATAGAGGATGCATTGTAAACTGGATGCAGTGTACGTGTGAGAGGAAAGTGGATGCAGTGTGAGTAGTGAATGATTGTATACTGTAGATGGTCTTCATTACATAATACAACAGGAGCCCACAATGCATATATATACACTCTGGGCTGCTGGAGCCCTGTACAGCTGTACTGGCTCTACATCCATTAGGAATGGCGGCACTGAACATGAAGATTTTTTTTAAATACTTTTTATGAAGTCTCAAATCAGTGCTATTACTGCACCCTGCTGGCAGGCAAATCCTGGAATATATTTCAAATCCTAAGAAAATACTGAGGATGCAATTCTCAAATAAAAGATAAATAATTTCTGTCTCTAGGGGAACTGTAGGGAAAACAGTTTCAATTTATTTTGCTTGAGGGCTCCACCTTGTTGGTATAGTGGTTTCTGTTCTCAGTTATGTCTTAAATTAACACTACAGCATTAGAAATAGAAACATGTATTTCTAAGGATATATTGTTCCTTTACCTATAGGTAGCCACCCTTCCTCCCCTGCTCTGAAGATTTACTTACCTTACTGCAGCACCACAATCTCTTTGCTAAAGCTCCACCTCTTGGCAGAGATCAACAATCTTGATGACCTCAGCCAATCAAATGCTTTTCCATAGGAACACCATGCTGTGCCATTCAAATGGTCTTTCTGAGACCATCTAAAGGAAATACTCTGCTATTTCAGTGGAAGTGCCTCTAGTGGCTGTCAGTGTTCCTGCAGAATAGCAATGTTTTTATTGAGTGAGTAGAGATGTCATTGTTCACCCCTAAAAAGTATGTCCCTCCTGCTTCCCCAAGAGGCTAGAAATCTCCAATCCCCCAACAACCCACCCACTGAATTTAATGAGAAGGAAGTAATCCAATACTTCTAATAAAGAAGCATTGGCCAAGTCTTCCCTAGGAGAGATATAGTTATATTGTACTGAGAGAGAAAGCCCTCTTGGCTATCGGCTTGACAGCCAGGGGGCATTTCCATCCTGTTATAATAAATTGTATTCTTATGAAATAGGCACTTTAATAAAACAGGAGTAAGGGGTACTTCAGTAAGCACCTGCTTTGGGAGTCTGAAGTGTCTCTTTTATAGAAATTAAGTGCTTTCTCTCTGCTTGGTAAGATAAATCATTAGAAGGTTTAAAGGAGGCAATCAATGTTTTTAGTTGTCTTATGTTGATGGTTTCTTTATTTTGTTTTTTTTTTGGCAGCGGAGCAGACGACTTATAGTGCTTATATGTTCCTCATTTATATTTGTACCTCATAGTTCCATTTGTAACAAAGAAAACAATAATAATAATGGATGGGCTGTATTTTTTATTTTAAGTATAATACTTTTATGCACACAGCATTTTATGTGCCCAATGATGTAAAATGACTTTAAATTTGTAAGAATACTGGATTTTTACTCTGGATTTTTCCCAGAAATAAAAAATGGAAAATAGCCTGCATTGTCCCAAGGCTTTAAAATTTCCATAATTGTAAATGTCCTGGAAGGACATTTTAATATTCCCCAAAAGGAGTTATCAGGCCAGATGCTGAGAAGGCCCCACTATGTCCAACTTGACTTGAAGGCATTTTTACCGATATATTGGAGAGGTCCTATTTTGGAAAATAGAAATATATTTTATTATGAAGTAGGTCTTACATGGATCCACAAATGAGAGCAAAGATGGTCATTCTGATAGACGCTAAGAAAGTTGAGTTAATCTAGACAACAATGAAAATGTATGCCCTTCTCTAGCTGCTTCTATAAATGTGAAAGTCTGTGACACCATTATCTATTTTCCTTATTGTGATAACAAGCAAAACAAAATAAACTATTTAGTTCATTACTCTCTTTGATAGGATATCTCTGTTACCATTTTAGATTGTTCACCTTTAGTTTTTATGATTTCACCAGGGATGATTTGCCTGTAAAATAGAATACACTGAGCTATTTTTATTCTTTCCATTTCTCTTTTTTTTGTGAAAAACTGTATATCTGTATGAAGACTATAACTACAGCTGATTAAACATTGCATTTATTACCACTTACAATGGTAGGTTGACTCTTAGTATACTGGCCAAGAAGCCAACCCAAATCATCTGTATGCCAATTAAGAATCAACGTACATGATCTCAAATTGCATTATCTTTTACTGTAACATAACCCCATGCAAAAGATGATCCATATTATAAAAAAATAATAACAATAATTTTTATTAGTTATTTATATATTTCCAACATATTCCACAGCACTGTACAAAAGGTAAACAAGACAAATAATTCTAGCAAAACATATTTCACATACAGGAACGTTAGGTCTAGACTGTGTATGTCTTTAAAAGGTGTAATTAGGGGCGGAGCCTAAACAGCATGGCCGACGGACATGTTTGTGGAGAGCTCCTTATACAATCTAAGCATTCCATGGTAAAAGGTTGAGGTGCAATCCCCAAAAAGCCGCCAACTAGACCAATCAATAACTACTTATTGGCGGGGTGCCCCTCAAGCGACTCAGGAGTCAAGTCCACCAATCTGAAGCCAGAATCAGCTCCTGTGGCCTACCTACCTTACTCCAGCCTGGGACCACTGGGCTATCACAGCCGACCCGTTCCCTTCCCTCTGGACTGGCAGGGGATATCCTGGTCCCCACTGGGGAAGAAGCAGTCGTGTACTATAGGCATCCTGTCAGCCAACGCTGCCTCATCTCATCCCCGGGCAACAACTAAAATAGCTGATGCAGCAGAGAAGCTACCTGCAACTTACTGGGAAGCCAAATTCCAAGCCAACTTCGACAGGATCTGCGCAGCGTTCTGGAGCCGGATTGCATCCCATGCAGAGCAAACGCAGATGCATACGATCCCTGCTACACAGCTCAAGATGGCAGTTCCAACCACAAAGCACTCATCAGAGCCGGAGACTCATCTGGCGAAAAGCCCACACCATCCAGCACATCCCCCTGCACGACTGAACAACACTGTTGTCCTGGCCGCTCGCCCTTCTTCTGGGCTAGGTGCTCACCTGGAGGTTTCTCTCCTTTGCCAACCATACACCCAGGGGGACGACTGGGACCTGGTGGAATGTTGGGCCCACGATCCTGATAATGGGATCAATGGTCTAACGGCACGAGCTCCCGCTCAGGCCTCAGGCCGAAGACATGTGGTACTCAGGCGACACAAGTCCAAGACAAGCTGCTTGCGGATTGCAACATGGAAGGTCAATTAATCCTACAGCCAGAGAGGACATTCCAGAGGAACACAGTGGATCCCCAACCAAGTAAGGGACAGGCGGAGTTCCCACCCACAGCTCGATAGAATGGCCATCTAATGCCATAACACCATCTCACCCTGTGGCGTTGGCTGAGTACACTGACAGGCATATGGCTAGGCCTATTATGTATATAGTGGATAATGGAGGCTTACACCTCTCTTGCACCTAAATGCTGCAATCTAGTCCTGTAATTTTATTTTGCTTTTGGCCTGTTGCCTTCTAACTTTATTATTTAACTGTGCCGGTGACAAGATAGCAAAGCTCTATGGCGCTGCGATGCCTTTCCCCAGTGGTCATCACTCTCAATATTGTCATGTGTGCAACATTAAGCGGTAGTAGCTTCAACCTCACCTCCACCACTTTCTACATCATCAACCATCCTTAACCGACTCATACAGCTACACTTACCCACAGATATGTATTGAGTTTAAGCCTGCACCTTAGCTTGTTAATGTTTTATCTCTATATCGCTCAGACGCATTAACCTAGCATGTAGTTTATAATTTTATAATTTTACTACTAATATGTTTAGCAGTTACCTATGCTTGAATGCCTTATCACTCTTGAAAACACAGGCATATTTACAATAGGAAAACCACTAACAGGTGAAGTGAGTTACATTGATTACATAATTACAATGGCCCATGTCACGGGGTGGGATATATTAGGCAGCAAGTGAACAGTCAGTTCTTGAATGCCATGTGTTGGAAGCAGGAATAATGGGCGAGCAAAAAGATCTGAGTGACTTTGACAAGGGTCAAATAGGGATGGCTAGACAACTGGGTCAAAGCATTTCCAAAACGGCAAGTCTTGTGGGGTGTTCCCAGTATGCAGTGGTTAGTACCTACCAAAATTGGTGTAAAAAAGGAAGGAACAGCGTCAGAGTCATGGGTGCCCAAGGTGGATTTATGCACATGGGGAGCAAAGTTTAGCTCTATGATCCGATCGCTCAGAAAAGCTACTGTAGCTCAAATTGCTGAAAAAGTAATACTGGCCATGAAAGGAAGGTATCAGAACATGGAGTGCTTTACAGTTTGCTGTATATTTGCAATTTGCTGTATATGGTACTTTGTAGCCTCAGACCGGTCCGAGTGCCCATGATGACCCCTGTCCACCGCTGAAAGTGCCTTCAATGAGGATGTGATCATTATAACTGGACCACGAAGCAATAAAAGAAGGTTGCCTGATTACTCACATATTCTCTTAGATCACGTGGAGGTTTGGGTGTGTGTACCTGGGCAGAGATGGCAGCAGGATGCACTATAGGAAGAAGATGTGTGAAGCAACAAATCTGATCCATGGAGGCTCTACTTGCAGGACTTAAAGGATCTGCTGCTAATGACTTGGTGTGGGATAATGCAAGACCCGTTCAGTGCTCTTGTAGAGTCCAAGCCTTGATATATCAGACTTATTTTGGCAGCACGAGGAGGGACCTAAACTATATTAGGCAGCCTGTTTTAATGTTGTGGCTGATCAGTGTTTATGTATATATACAAAAATCCATAGAAACCTGCATTCCAGAGTCAAATTGTAATCCAGTGCCCGGCGCTTATCCACAATAATACAAAACCATATGAAAGTTTAGTGTATAAAATTAAACTTTTTATTTTATTTTTGTAATATGTAAATAAAAGCTATGCTTTAACTTTCTACAAACTTTAAAATATGCTGTCATGGAAAACGTGGTTATTTACATATATTTTATATGTATACATATAGACATGTATATCACTATATCACTAATGGCCAATAGATTTATAAAGAAAGTATGGTTGAATACTACTTGAGGAGTTTTCTTTAACATATTCACTTAAATTTTTATCATTTTGTGTTGATTAGGTCTAACTGTGAACCAACATGCTGTTCGCAAAAAAAAGTATAATGTGCTTGGAGACAATTTGTCTGTAAATAAGGAATGCTCGGTAGTTTGTGGGGGAGCTTTATTGCATTCCTGATCTGCAGTTGTTGTAGACAATAAAAGGTCCTGGAGTATACAATTCTTTTGGTACCTTGTTATTCAGATGGCTTCCAGATGTCACACAGTGTATGTTGAAAGGAAGCGGCACTTTTCCCGATTTATAGGTGAAAAATGTGAACTATGTGTAGAAAATAATAGTAGAATGAATGTGTAACTGTGAATAAATGCCTCAGTATAGTATGTAATACAAGGAATCAAAGGAGAAAAAAAAAATTATGCACAAAGCAAAAAGCTAAGAATCTAGAATATATTATCTCTATGAAAATAACATTTGTTTTATGCTTGTATACTGATAGACAGATGCGGACCACTATATATATATAGTATTTGAGATATATATATATATATATATATATATTTGTGTACGGGATTATGGAAGGGGCGCACATTAAAACTGTGTGTAATTTTAATATATGAGAGTCGGTTGAGGTGTGCCGAAACCGACGTGAGGTTAGGCCTGCAAAAGAGGGCCCACCCAGGTATAATGATATATGAAAAGGGTATGGTGGGAGGGAATTTCCGAAATCGTCGCAGACAGGTGAGTGGGGGGAACGCTGGGTTTAAATAGGCATAAAATCCCTCCCACAATTTCAGGCATACGCCTTCTATTTGTGTACGGGATTATGGAAGGGGCGCACATTAAAACTGTGTGTAATTTTAATATATGAGAGTCGGTTGAGGTGTGCCGAAACCGACGTGAGGTTAGGCCTGCAAAAGAGGGCCAAAAAGTGTGTGACATTTATTAAACATAACAAATCACTTAGACGTATTATAGAAAGCGAGCCTGATTCTTCTGGATTTGGAATGTACCGGTAGTATGCCGAGGACTTCCAGCGACCCATCTTCTCTACAAGATGAGTTGGGACTGGACGACTTGGGGCTGCTGTGGCGGCTCTGATGCGGAAAGTATGTCCCGAGAAGGAATTCGGATTGAGGCCAAGACTAACAAACAAGGAGCGAATGTATAGCATGAACTGTTTGAGAGATGTGGCAAAAATTGTACGAGCAACCATTATAATCGGAACGCATTTAGTAACTTGAACCACATATAATACTTACACATATCGTGAGCCGCAGAGTATGTTGGCTTAGCATTAGTGGACAAACCTTACCTGCATAGCCTCTAACTTCAGGAATGATTGATACCTTTTTGACCTGCAGAGGAAATCTGGACTGCGTGTTCTTTTATCTCAACCGTTATGCTTAAGCAAGGTCCGACTTCAGGACTTCGGAAGTGGCTAAAGCGGAGGATACTGCAGGGGACTTGAGACGTCAGGGTTAGCGTTTATTAAAGATAATACGATACCTGGAGCTAGTTCTTGTAGTATGCTGTGAGGGGGAAGGAAACGTAATAAGTTTAAATTATGCAAAACTCGGAAGCCCATTGAGCTTTCTCGTGTAGTAGAGCTGCTAGCTAATGGGTACCAGTAGGTGAAGATAAGGACTATCCCGAAAGAGTTGAGGCCGTGCTAGTAGCCCTGTGTTTGAGAGAAGCCCTACCTACGATTCGGGCCATGTGGACTTGTACCATCTATGCGCGGCAGGGTATTAACCTCTTGTGGAAAAGCGTTAACCTGACCGTACACGTGCGATTACCTGCATTAAACCATAGCGAAGAAGGACTGTAACAGGCGCCTGACGAAACTGCCGTGACGTAAATTGAAGAACAGAATGCAAAGCCGTGACCCACCGTAGGGAAACGTTTGTACGAGAGAGGAACCTGAAAAGAAGCTTTGACTAAATTTGAAGACGATATGTGCTCATATAGCAAGTACCCTATAGCAGTTACTTGGTAGGCATGAGATCGTACAGGATTGTACTACAGGATGCATAAGGTGTTACGCCTTGAATCTGAACATCCAGCATGACCGAAAGTAACTCCCGATGGGCTACTTAAGCTTACATAAAGAGAAGCGTGAACGACGACAAATGCGTGACGAATGAATAGACTGCGCATGGAGGACCCCGTGAACGTCAGGCGTGCAGACAAGTCCCTAATTAGCAGATTAAGGATTCGAATAATATTAGTTTGGCCAAAAATGGAGGCGGAGAGATGCCTCGGTGTTAGATATGAAACAGGTGGGAATTCCGTTCACCCGGTCCGATCAGATCGCTAAAGCTTGTCCTGCATAGCTCGTAGAAGCGACGCCGACGTGAAAATTGAGTGATAGTATGAGTCGATAAACGGTTATTGAGAACTCAATGTACCAAAGTGTCCCCAAAACGTTGCGAAGAAAAAAAAAACGGCATATCCGTGATACATGAGTCCGGAAGCAGTCACTGTACGTCACGTCAGCGCCTGGAGGACCCGACGATGGTCCGATACGAGGCCAAATCTGTACGACGTGCAACGCGGAGGGCAACGTGAGACCCAACATACCAATTCGACTGAATATAAGCAAGAAATGCCTGAAACAAGTTGTCGGAGGAACCGCTGGTCTCGGAGTATCCAAGCTTGGTCTGGGCACGTAGTGTACGTGGTACCTAAGGATCGCCAGTGAGCGACAGGTTGGGGTAACATATATATATATATATACACATGTATATATATAGGTATCCTCGAACAGCTAGCACTAAGCGTCTAGCAGACCCATTGCCCGTAAGAGATAACGTATTGAAAGCACCGGAGTAGCCGAGTACGATAGTTCTGAAATACCGTTTTGCATCAATGTAGGAGTATGTAACGCACGATCGAAACTAAGGCGGGAAATAAAGCGCCAGGATACCCGAAGCGGTTAAGGGATCTAAAACATAGTGACTATGCTTGACGGGTCTGGGGTGTGCCGCCCCCCCCCCGCCCCAGCTTACTAGGGGCGCGAGCGTGAGTGCGTGCGTGCTGGCTGACTAGCTAGTGCCGCAATGCGGCGAAACGATTACACTAGGTTGGTGACGGGTTAGGCCCTGCTAGTTGCCAAGCGGCTGGAGAGGCTCTATCTATGCGTTGGCGTGAGGGGGTAGCGTGGCCACTGAATGAGGTGGCGGGGTGTCGGCCTCTCGGTGAAAGTTAACATAAGATAGACTGGGAGTGACAGATGAGGCCCTCTCTATGCCACAATGTGAGGCGACTAGCTATGATTTGGCCCGAGGGGCGTAGTACCTCCGAGTATGAGGATGGGAGTTGGCCTCGCGGGACCACTAACCTATGGCGAAGAAGCCGGGGAGAATAACAACTAGTGGACACCTAGGAACCTAACAGCCAGCAGTTGCTAACTAAGATGGAAGGGTAGTTAGTGAGAGAGGACATACTACAGAACGAAACGTGGGTAGCAAAGAGTTAGGATCGTATGGTTTGACCGAAACCGGAGTGCCCGGTGAGCATGTGGGGTCCGGATGGTCGGGACGTGTGAACTAGGATGCGTGTATGAACGTATGAATGGCCCTCGGGGCCCGTGGTGCCAGACCGTGGCCTCGATTCGAAATGCAATACGAATAGACGTGTATATCTTTCGTTTATTTATATGTATATATATGCAGATCTTGTTCGTAGTAATGTTAAACGCGTACTGTCGTAGCCGAGGCTCGCTCGCCAGAACTGCAATGTGAAAGTAGATGCATTTGTCCAGCAACGTGCGTGCTTGCCTGCGTAGGAGTACGCCGGGTTTTACACGTAACGCAAATTGCCGCACTGACTGAGGATGAATTAGGGCTGGTACAGACAACGCTCCGCGTGCCGTGTACCTACATCGCTTAAAAGACCCTCACAATGATGAGTAGGTTAAAGAAAGTCAGAATAGCCAATTATCCAAAAATTCAGCCATAACCAAACGAGCAGGCAAATTTCCGTAACCGCCAATGCGTGTCACTGTATATCAGCATGACAGTGTGTATATCTGCGTACGTGAACATCAGGGATAATGTATAATATAATCACAGAATCATTAATCATTATAATTTTTTTTTATATAGGTGCTATTCACTGTGAGACATATGGTAAGTATACGTATATATATATATATATATATATATATATATATATATATATATATATATATATTTATTTGTGCGGCGTTCTCCCATAACTACATGGAGGGACATAAGGATGAAAAAGAGGGACTTGGGCCCAAAATAGGGACTGTCCCACCTAAATAGGGAGACTTGGGATGTATGATACTGTAATAGGGGCCATGAGGCTGTAAAGGTCAACTTTAGTAACTGCAAACAGAAAAATCAAAGATTGAAGAAATGTGTAGTGCTGTCTTTTTGACTAACAAGCAGTATACATTCCTGTCAATGAATGACTCCCGAGCCATAATCATAATGCGCCCAGGAGAAACAAACGCGATGTCCGTGATTCATGCATTTACCGTGGATGAGATCTGCAAATGTCGGCTATCATTTTAATTTGAGCAGTATAGAGAGCGTTCAATTATGCAATTTGTGTAATGCAGCCCTGAACAGTGGGAAATAAAAGCGAAACTGTGGACGAAACGGTAAACTTGGGTAGAGGCAGAAGTGAGCTGTAGTATAATGTTAATGGCTTTAGCGTCTACCTGGAATCATATCAGTAATGGAGAGATTAATAAGACATGGGGGTGTCGAGCTGCACGCACCAGATGCTATTGAATTTAACCATAATTCCCTGCCAGCGGTGGGTGTGCTGAGGTTCATAGGAGTTGAAGGAGAACAGCATCTGGTGTAACAACTCTGGTATAAGGAATTAGTTATAATAAAAGGTGAATATCTATGCATTGCCCAAACATCGCGCAGTACACAGTCTTAAAACGTGCCCATATATAATGGAAGACACAGCTAGCGGGCTGTATATATTTTCACGAGCACCCCAGGTCTTTTTTAAAAAGCTTGTATATCTGTGTGTGTGTGCTCGCAGTGAAGTCTACGATTTCATCAGAAGTAAATATTTTAAAGAGCTTGCAAAATGGAGGGATGTAAACATTTGCCAGGGTACGTGCTCTTATGTTCCCCTACCTTAGCCATGCAATGCCAGTCGTTCTGTCCGTCTGGATTCCCATCGCACTGACGATGCCAGACAGCGTGCACTCAGTAGTCACTGAACTGCCGAACATTCAGGCTTCTATCCAGCTCTGACAGACGCCGACAATCCCAGCATCCCCGCAACAAGCCCCAAATGGCATAACAGTCAGCATAAAGAAAAGAAGGGGAGAAGAAAAATAATGTTTCTATTTCCCCTGCTCATTTGTGCGGGAAGCTATACGGAGCATTTTACGTCGTGGAATGAAAAATGCGAACGGAGCGTATGTGTAAAAGGAAGAAAAATTCGAACGGACTCACGGTTTGAGCGAACCGCCGAACGGCCTCCATGCGGATGAAAGAGACTCACGAAAACCGGCGGGCTGTGTACGAGCGTCGCGGCAGATTGACGTCAGAGGTCTGAGAAAACGGAAATGAAAGCGAATTTCCGAAATCGTCGCAGACAGGTGAGTGGGGGGAACGCTGGGTTTAAATAGGCATAAAATCCCTCCCACAATTTCAGGCATACGCCTTCTATATATATATATATATATATCAAAATATATGGATCTACAGTTCTTGGCAAACCAAAAGTTAACTTTGGCAGGAATCCTTGAATACTAATTTAATATGCTGGAAAATAAACTAATGGCAATTGATTCCAGATGATGTTGCTACTGAAAACTAAAATTAACCCTGAAAGAAATAAAAGTCTATGTATAATAATACATAACATAGTATTATAATAATAATAATAATACATACACACCAGTAAATTATTAAAATTAACAAATTTGAAGACATGTTGGGAGACATGGGAGACATGGGAGAATAAATATGTTCACAAGAATGAATGAATATCATCTAGACAAGGCTCACAAATAGTGATGTACCGAACTGTTCACTGGCGAATAGTTCCCGGCGAACATAGCGTGTTCGCGTTCGCCACGGCGGGCGGACACATGCGCGGTTCGATCCGCCCCCTATTCGTCATCATTGAGCAAACTTTGACCCTGTGCCTCACGGTCAGCAGACACATTCCAGCAAATCAGCAGCAGACCCTCCCTTCTACACCCTCCCACATCCCTCCCAGCATCCATTTTCGATTCATTCTGAAGCTGCATGCTTAGTGAGAGGAGGGAAAGTGTAGCTGCTGCTGATTAGATAGGGAAATTGATAGCTAGGCTAGGGTATTCAGTGTCCACTACAGTCCTGAAGGACTCATCTGATCTCTGCTGTAAGGACAGCACCCCAAAAAGCCATTTTAGGGCTAGAACATCAGTCTGTTTTTTTTTTCTGTGTAATGTATTTGCAGTTGCCTGCCTGCCAGCTTCTGTGTCAGGCTGGATGCTGTGCCCATTTGCACAGTCAGTGCCACCACTCATATCTGTTGTCACAATAGCTTAAGCTTTACATTTAAAAATAAAATAAAATTTTCACTGTAATAGAAGAGCAGTTGCCTACCTGCCAGCTTCTGTGTCAGGCTGGATGCTGTGCCCATTTGCACAGTCAGTGCCACCATATCTGTTGTCACAATAGCTTAAGCTTTACATTTAAAAAACATTTTTTCACTGTAATAGAAGAGCAGTTAGTTGTCTGCAAGCGTCTGGGTGTCAGGCCTCCTTCAGCGTGTGCTCTGCAGACCTGTGCCAGCATACTTTGACAGTTGCCACTCATATCTGGTATCTCTGTAGCGTGCTTTTACAAAGAAAAAAGGTTTCCAGTGTAAGCTAATAGCAGCCAGTCAGTGTCCTTCAAGCGGCTGTGTCAGGCCTTCCTTCAGCGTGTGCCCTGCACAACCCTGCCAGCGTACTTTGACAGTTGCCACTCATATCTGGTGTCTCTGTAGCGTGCTTTTACAAAGAAAAAAGGTTTCCAGTGTAAGCTAATAGCAGACAGTCAGTGTCCTTCAAGCGGCTGTGTCAGGCCTTCAGCGTGTGCTCTGCAGAACTGTGCCAGTGCACATTGCCACTCATATCTGGTGTCTCTATAGCGTGCATTTAAAACCAAAAATGTTTTTCACTGTTATAGATTGAATAGCAGTTACTTTTCTTCAAGCGGGTGTGTCAGGCCTACAGTGTGTGCTCTGCAGAACTGTTCCAGTGCACATTGCCACTCATATCTGGTGTCTCTGTAGCGTGCTTTTACAAAGAAAAAAAGGTTTCCAGTGTAAGCTAATAGCAGCCAGTCAGTGTCCTTCAAGCGGTTGTGTCAGGCCTTCCTTCAGCGTGTGCCCTGCACAACCCTGCCAGCGTACTTTGACAGTTGCCACTCATATCTGGTGTCTCTGTAGCGTGCTTTTACAAAGAAAAAAAGTTTCCAGTGTAAGCTAATAGCAGCCAGTCAGTGTCCTTCAAGCGTCTGTGTCAGGCCTTCAGCGTGTGCTCTGCAGAACTGTGCCAGTGCACATTGCCACTCATATCTGGTGTCTCTATAGCGTGCATTTAAAACCAAAAATTTTTTTCACTGTTATAGATTGAATAGCAGTTACTTGTCTTCAAGCGGGTGTGTCAGGCCTACAGCCTGTGCTCTGCAGAACTGTGCCAGTGCACATTGCCACTCATATCTGGTCTCACAGTAGCTTGCACGCATAGTACCACTAATCCCCCAAAAAATTACAGGCAGAGGCAGGCCACCCCGCAGGGGCCATCGTGGTCGTGGTGCTGTGATTCCCTTTGGCCCTAGAATAATGCCCAGTTTTCAGAGGCCACGTACCCTGAACTTGAAAAGTTCTGAGGACATAGTTGACTGGCTAACACAGGACACCCAATCTTCTACAGCCTCCGCTCGGAACCTTGACGCACCATCCTCCTCCAGCTTAGCTTCAGGCGCCTCTCAAGATACCACTCACCCGCCTGCCGCCACCACCAAAACTAGCACCACAGCCGCTTTACTTGGTATGTCAGAGGAGTTATTCACACATCCGTTTGAAGAAATGAGTGATGCACAACCATTATTGCCAGAGGATGTACATAACAGGGATATGTCTCAGGCAGGCAGCATTACACTCATGGACGTACGGTGTGATGATGATGATGTTGTACCCACTGCTGCTTCCTTTTCTGAGTTGTCAGATACAAGTGAAGCGGTTGATGATGACAATGCGTCCATGGATGTCACGTGGGTGCCCGCTCGGCAAGAAGAAGAACAGGGCGAAAGTTCAGATGGGGAGACAGAGAGGAGGAGGAGGAGACGAGTTGGAAGCAGGGGGAGGTCGTCACAAGGAGCTAGTGGCACAGTCAGACAACATGCATCGGCACCCGGGGTCAGCCCGACAGCACGCCAATCAACGCATGCTGCTGTGTCCACCACCAGAATGCCGTAATTGCAGCGCTCAGCAGTGTGGAATTTTTTTTGTGTGTCTGCCTCTGACAACAGCGATGCCATTTGCAACCTGTGCCAAAGGAAACTGAGTTGTGGGAAGTCCAACACCCACCTAGGTACAACTGCTTTGCGTAGGCACATGATCTCACATACCAAACGCCTATGGGATCAACACATGAGTACAAGCAGCACGCCTACTCTAAGCCGCCATCCTCCTCCTGGTCCAGCATCTTCAGCCACGTCAACCACTGCTGTCCTCCTTGCCCCCTCTCAACCATCCGCCACTCCGTCTCCCACCTTGAGCAGTTCCCGCTCATCTGCCCACAGTCATGTGTCTGTCAAGGACATGTTTGAGCGTAAGAAGCCAATGTCACAAAGTCACCCCCTTGCCCAGCGTCTGACAGCTGGCTTGTCTGAACTATTAGCCTGCCAGCTTTTACCATACAAGCTGGTGGAGTCTGAGGCGTTCAAAAATTTTTTAGCTATTGGGACACCGCAGTGGAAGGTACCCGGCCGAAATTTCTTTTCACAAAAGGCAATCCCCAACCTGTACTCGATTGTGCAAAAGAAAGTAATGGCATGTCTGGCACACAGTGTTGGGGCAAGGGTCCATCTGACAACTGATACCTGGTCTGCAAAGCATGGTCAGGGCAGGTATATCACCTACACTGCGCATTGGGTAAACCTGCTAACGGCTGACAAGCATGGAATGCGTGGCTTTGCAGAGGAGTTGGTGACACCGCCACGACTTGCAGGCAGTCCTGCTGCCACCTCCTCTACTCCTCCTACTCCATCCTCTTCCATAACCTCCTCGGCTGAGTCATCTTCTGCTGCTGCGTCTTGCTCCACATCAACGGCACCCCCCCAGCTCCCCAGGTACTATTCCACATCCCGGATACGGCAGTGTCAAGCCGTCTTGAGTTTGACTTGCTTGAAAGCAGAGAGTCACACCGGACAAGCACTCCTGTCCGCCCTGAACGCACAGGTGGAAAAGTGGCTTACTCCGCAGCAACTGGATATCGGCAAAGTGGTTTGTGACAACGGAAGAAATTTGTTAGCGGCATTGAAGTTGGGCAAGTTGACACATGTGCCGTGCATGGCACATGTGTGTAATATGATCATACAACGCTTTGTGCATAAGTACACAGGCTTACAGGACGTCCTGAAGCAGGCCAGGAAAGTGTGTGGCCATTTCAGGCGTTCCTACATGGCCATGGCTCACTTTGCCGATATCCAGCGGCGAAACAACATGCCAGTGAGGCGCTTAATTTGCGACAGCCCGACACGTTGGAATTCAACACTCCTAATGTTCGACCGCCTGCTCCAACAAGAAAAAGCTGTTAATGAATATTGTATGACCGGGGTGCTAGGACAACCTCTGGGGAGCTGGGAATTTTTTTGCCACGTTACTGGACGCTCATGCGCAATGCCTGTAGGCTCATGCGTTCTTTTGAGGAGGTGACAAACCTAGTCAGTCGCACCGAAGGCACCATCAGCGACATCATACCATTTGTTTTCTTCCTGGATCGTGCCCTGCGAAGAGTGCTGGATCAGGCCGTAGATGAGCGTGAAGAGGAAGAGAAAGAGTTGTGGTCACCATTACCACCAGAAACAGCCTTATCAGCATCGCTTGCTGGACCTGCGGCAACGCTGGAAGAGGATTGTGAGGAAGAGGAGTCAGAGGAGGAATGTGGCTTTGAGGAGGAGGAGGAGCAAGACCAACCACAACAGGCATCCCAGGGTGCTCGTTGTCACCTATCTGGTACCCGTGGTGTTGTACGTGGCTGGGGGGAAGAACATACCTTCATTGACATCAGTGAGAAGGAGGAACGGGAAATGAGTAGCTCGGCATCCAACCTTGTGCAAATGGGGTCTTTCATGCTGTCGTGCCTGTTGAGGGACCCTCGTATAAAAAGGCTGAAGGAGAACGACCTGTACTGGGTGTCCATGCTACTAGACCCCCGGTATAAGCAGAAAGTGGCGGAAATGTTACCGAATTACAACAAGTCGGAAAGGATGCAGCATTTGCAAAATAAATTAAAATGTATGCTTTACACAGCGTATAAGGGTGATGTCACAGCACAACGGGAATCTAACAGGGGGAGAGGTGGAAGTCATCCTCCTCCTCCCACGACCACGCCGGCAAGGACAGGATGCTTTAAAAACGTGTTGTTGATGGAGGACATGCGGACCTTTTTAAGTCCTACGCATCGCCACAGCCCTTTGGGATCCACCCTCAGAGAGCGACTCGACCGACAGGTAGCAGACTACCTCGCCTTAACTGCAGATATCGACACTCTGAGGAGCGATGAACCTCTTGACTACTGGGTGTGCAGGCTTGACCTGTGGCCTGAGCTATCCCAATTTGCGATAGAACTTCTGGCCTGCCCCGCTTCAAGTGTCCTGTCAGAAAGGACCTTCAGTGCAGCAGGAGGTATTGTCACTGAGAAGAGAAGTCGCCTAGGTCAAAAAAGTCTAGATTACCTCACCTTTATTAAGATGAATGAGGGATGGATCCCGAAGGGACTGACACTGGGCGATACATTAGATTAAAAAAGGCCTGATGAGATGAGCTGCCTTGGGCTAAAAATGGTCCACACGCTGCTGTATTTTAGCTCTGAATGCCGGTTGACTTGCGTGACTTATCTGCCACCAACTAGGGTTCAAGCTGCCTTGTTTTAGGGCACTTTCTGCCTGTGAAACAAACATCAATTTTTCTGGCCGCTGCTACAGCAGCGGCTGCAACAATACCAAATTTTTCAGGCATTTGTACATGCCTAATTTTTAGGCCCACTGGTGCTGCACTGTGGCTTCAAAAACCAAACCAAAAAAAGGCACATAGTGACCCTATGTAGGTGGAACAGTCCCTATTCTTCTCTGTGTCAGTGTGTATCATGGTCGCTGAGGACGGGGAACAGTCTCTATTCTGCTCTTGCATTTCTATTTCTTCTTAGATAACAAAAAAATTCTGAGACGACATTGGCAGGGCTATTCACTTGTGTGATCTGTCATGAATTGTCATTTGAATGTTAATTTGAACTGTGGGGCACAAGAACTTGAATCTGACAATTTTTATTTTCATTAGAGAACTTGTTCGGGATACAGAAAGGAGAAAAGGGAGGGTAAGCGGTTAAGGTACATCAATCTTATTCACATCTTATACATTCAAGAGCAAACTGGTTATTCATTCTCGTGGGAGTTTTTCCGCTGCCCTTGTGCCTTCGGTCTAGTACCATGTCAGGGTTGTCTTTCTCTCCTAAACCTGAGTTTGGTCCAGGGTATGGGAAGGGGTAAACCTACCTACGGTAGGGGAAGAAGAACGGGGGAAATAGACGTCGGAAGCACCTCATCTTCCTTTGTCTCCTTCTTAGTTAGCACGCTGTGTGCGGTCACCGGGTCTATTCCCTTATCTAACTACTTAACTATGTACAATGTGGGTGTTTGTTCCGTAATGCCCTGTAGATTGTTTAACCTCAGCTTGGTATACCTCAATGTTGGCTGTTGCACCATGGTGTTTGGAGTTGTTGTCTCTCTGCGTCAGAGCAGTTAGGTCTTAGGAGTGGTACTATTCATCCTTCGTGTATATATATATATATATATGTGATATGTTATTGTTCTAACACGACCCCCTCCTCCTCCTTCCTCAGATACGCCTCCCATATGTTCCTGGCTTCCACTATGTGGTGTGGGGGGTGTAGCCGCTGGCCGGTTTTTGTTTCATATGCTAGGTTTAGGGAGATCTGTTGGAGAAGGCTAGATCTCTCCTTGTGGCTGTTGTTGTTTCCACCCTCTGGCTATTAATAAGTTGGCAGCAATCAAAATATGATATGTTAGGTCGGCATGTGCTTTTGGGAATGGGTCAATCGAGATGAAGAGTAGGGCATTTTCTGGTCTCAGGTCCCAGGTCCAAGGTCCCATCTTATTTGGTGATTAAACTACATTAGTTCTGATGCCAACCAACATTCTAGGTCCCCAAGGTTACTGAGCCTGTACATCGGTCGTTTAACCGGATTTCTAATATCAAGTGTCCATTGAGTTAACCATCAGTCCTGGAATGTACATGACTTAATTTCTGCACACCATGTCTACAACAATCCATGCTTGCAACATTGTTTAGAGAGTCTCTGGTTCTGCCCATGATTGGTTGTCTCTCTAATATTATCTATGGCCCTTGTTCTGTCCAACTTTATGGTTCTGCTCGTGGCCATGGTACCACTAGTGTGAGATGGGGGAAAACTCAACCCACTCCAAGTGCTGTTATTTATTTTTTTGGGTGAGGCTTTACAGGACAGAGTGCTTCTCCACGGGACATGTTAACTCACGGGCAGCTGGCTCATCAAGGAACCAGAGCAGCTTTCCATGTACAGGTAAGACACGTGCAGCCGGTAAGGGTTCAGGCTCTTCTTCCTGGAGGATACGCTGCAAGACACAAGCATTGTAAGTCTACTTAGAGTTGGTGGATAAAGCAAATACAAAGAACAGTATTCATTGATCAATGCAGACACCTTATATCTTTGTTTAAAGCTGCTGATCCCAGATAGGAGACGCAAAAGGTATTAAACTGATCAGAACAATACTAAACACACCACTCCTATCTGGTGGCACATTAGCTTGCCCGCGCAGTGCCCCAAATTTGAAGTAAGGACCAAGCATCTTCTCCCATCTCCCTGTTACAGAAATCACTGCCATATCCATACAAATTGTACATAATGTACAGGATAGTTTTCCAGGGACAAATATTGTCGCCTGTTGAACGAGGTGACCTTGCTCGGGTCCCAGGTGTGCGGTTCCTAAAATGGCTGCCATATACACGTCCACTGATAGGAGACGCGAAAGGTATTAAACTGATCAGGACAATACTAAACACACCACTCCTATCTGGTGGCACATTAGCTTGCCCGCGCAGTGCCCCAAATTTGAAGTAAGAGGACCGACCAAGCATCTTCTTCCATCTCCCTGTTACATAAATCACTGCCATATCCATAAAAATTGTACATAATATCCAGGATAGTTTTCCAGGGACAAATGTTGTCGCCTGTTGAACGAGGTGACCTTGCTCGGGTCCCAGGTGTGCGGTTCCTAAAATGGCTGCCATATACACGTCCACTGATAGGAGACGCGAAAGGTATTAAACTGATCAGAACAATACTAAACACACCACTCCTATCTGGTGGCACATTAGCTTGCCCGCGCAGTGCCCCAAATTTGAAGTAAGAGGACCGACCAAGCATCTTCTTCCATCTCCCTGTTACAGAAATCACTGCCATATCCATACAAATTGTACATAATATCCAGGATAGTTTTCCAGGGACAAATGTTGTCGCCTGTTGAACGAGGTGACCTTGCTCGGGTCCCAGGTGTGCGGTTCCTAAAATGGCTGCCATATACACGTCCACTGATAGGAGACGTGAAAGGTATTAAACTGATCAGAACAATACTAAACACGCCACTCCTATCTGGTGGCACATTAGCTTGCCCGCGCAGTGCCCCAAATTTGAAGTAAGAGGACAGACCAAGCATCTTCTTCCATCTCCCTGTTACAGAAATCACTGCCATAGCCATACAAATTGTAAATAATGTCCAGGATAGTTTTCCAGGGACAAATGTTGTCACCTGTTGAATGAGGTGACCTTGCTCGGGTCCCAGGTGTGCGGTTCCTAAAATGGCTGCCATATACACGTCCACTTATAGGAGACGCGAAAGGTATTAAACTGATCAGAACAATACTAAACACACCACTCCTATCTGGTGGCACATTAGCTTGCCCGCGCAGTGCCCCAAATTTGAAGTAAGAGGACCGACCAAGCATCTTCTTCCATCTCCCTGTTACAGAAATCGCTGACATATCCATACAAATTGTACATAATGTCCAGGATAGTTTTCCAGGGACAAATGTTGTCACCTGTTGAACGAGGTGACCTTGCTCGGGTCCCAGGTGTGCAGTTCCGAAAATGGCTGCTATATACACGTCCACTGATAGGAGACGCAACAGGTATTAAACTGATAAGAATAGTACACCACTCCTATCAGTAGGTCCCCCCCATTGTGATTTATGCCCCCCACCCACCGCGCAGGGCTGGGGGCCGGGGGGGAGGACAGTAGGTCCCCCCATTGTGATTTATTGTCCCCACCCACCGCGCAGGGGTGGGGGCCGGGGGGGAAGGACAGTAGGTCCCCCCATTGTGATTTATGGCCCCCACCCACCGCGCAGGCTTGGGGGCCAGGGGGGGAGGACAGTAGGACCCCCCCCCCAGTGTGTATCAGGGTCCCTGAGGACAGGTGTCATTCCACATCTGCCAAGTGACCCTATGTAGGGGGAACAGTCCCTATTCTGCTCTGTGTCAGTGTGTTTCAGGGATCCTTAGGATAGGTGTCAATCTATATCTGCCAAGTGACCCTATGTAGGGGGAACAGTCTCTATTCTGCTCTGTGTCAGTGTGTATCATGGTCTCTGAGGACGGGGAACAGTCTCTATTCTGCTCTGTGTCAGTGTGTATCATGGTCTCTGAGGACAGGTGTCAATCCATACCTGCCAAGTGACCCTATGTAGGGGGAACAGTCTCTATTCTGCTCCGTGTCAGTGTTTTTCAGGGATCCTTAGGATAGGTGTCAATCCATACCTGCCAAGTGACCCTATGTAGGGGGAACTGTCTCTATTCTGCTCTTTGTCAGTGTGTATCATGGTCTCTGAGGACGGGGAACAGTCTCTATTCTACTCTGTGTGAGGAGGAGGAGGAACGGGAAATGAGTAGCTCGGCATCCAACCTTGTGCAAATGTGGTCTTTCATGCTGTCGTGCCTGTTGAGGGACCCTCGTATAAAAAGGCTGAAGGAGAACGACCTGTGCTGGGTGTCCACGCTACTAGACCCCCAGTCTCTATTCTGCTCTTTGTCAGTGTGTATCATGGTCTCTGAGGACGGGGAACAGTCTCTATTCTGCTCTGTGTCAGTGTGTATCAGGGGCTTTGAGGACAGGTGTCAATCCATACCTGCCAAGTGACCCTATGTAAGGGGAACAGTCCCTATTCTACTCTGTGTCAGTGTGTATCAGGGTCTATGAGGACAGGTGTCAATCCATATGCCAAGGTGTCAATATGTCAGGTGTCAATCCATATCCATTGTGATTTAGGAATGTTAGGTGATTTCTGCCCTTTATGGATTAAAACCAGACTCTGCATCAACTGTGTAATTTTCCATGGGAGTTTTGCCATGGATCCCCCTCCGGCATGCCACAGTCCAGGTGTTAGTCCCCTTGAAACAACTTTTCCATCACTTTTGTGGCCGGTTCGCGAACGTTTGCGGAAGTTCCTGGTCGCCGTTCGCGAACCGAAAATTTCGGGTTCGCGACATCACTACTCACAAATTAAAGTTACCAATCAATACTTTTCATTTTAAAATTTATTTTATTTGTTTTATAAATGAAAAATTGAAAATTTGTAATGAAAATTAAATGAAGCCTGCCACTGCAACCACAATTTTTTTAGATGCATTTCATTGTGGTTTCTACCTTCATGAATGAGTCAAATGGTCCCTTTGACCTCAGCAGATGCAGATGGAAGCATTTGATACGGCAGCATTGTGTTTGTTTCCATGTTGAAGAACTGTCACTCTTTTAAAAAGAAAAGGTAAGTGAGAATGGGCAACTGGTGACCCACTCACTCATTTCACCATGAGAAAAACAAGGTTTTTCCACACACCCAGTCTGTTGCATGATTGATAATCTTTCAGTATGGGAAAAATACACAGCCCTACCATATGTTCTACCAACTGTGTCTGTGGAGGTAGCAGGCACAGCAAGACTCACCCCGCCGCAAGGTGAAACCACTACATTGAAAAACATTATAAAAAAGGGGGAGCAGCAGGAGTATTTTAATTTGAAAATAGGGAAACAGGGAAATAAAGACAATAGAGAGTGGGCATTTAATGACACACTCACCTGTTCGATCCTTTAATTTTTTTTTTTTTAAAAATCCCCTTTTTACCAATTACATGATTTGTGCTGCCACTAGGGCATTGTTTAAAAAAAAAGAAAAACACACACACACACACACACAAAAAAAAAAAAAACCTGAAGGACAGTCACTGAAGCTACAGATCTCACTTCATATTTCTATTTCTTTTTTTTAATCCAGATATATAATAGTTTAATTTTGTCAATTCAGAGTTGGCATTGCAAAAACGGCCAATATGGCGTAACCTTTAGGTCAGGCAATCTTGCAGCCATTTTTGCATATCAGCACATTTATAGGCACTGTTTTTCCTGCTCCTCTGGCTGTCTGAATGACTTTCTCAAATTTTTTTATGTTCCCAAAATTCAGCCAACCCAAGCAGTGGCGCAAACTAAATTATGTCGACCCAAAATACAAATATTTCCCAAGTGTTTCAGAGCAATGAAAAGTTTTAGCTCTGCACATACTAGATGTATGTCCTCTATGGGGAAATTATATATATGCAAATAGAATATGTATCTGAATTAATTTTGTATAAATAGATTATTGCATAAACATATGTGCACATTTATGGTGTCTTCCCTCAACTTGTTGTATCATACAACATTTTAATATGTGTTATGAAGAATAAATAGCACTATCAAGGTGTGCCTATGGAACACACACAAATGAAAAATGATAAAGTCCATACAACTGTAAAGAAACAAAACCAACCACAAATAAAACATAATAACTCCTCAAACACAGCCTGTAGGTTGTAAAACAAATTATATCTGTGAGAATCCAGAGACGGGAACAGGGGCGGACTGAGAGCCTTTGGGGCCCCCGGGCAAAATTAGATCCCAGGCCCTTTGAATGCACAAATATATGTGCATTAAATAAATGTTAAAGGATCACTATAGTGTCAGGAAAACCGCTTTGTTTTCCTGACACTATAGTGCCCTAAGGGTGCTCCCACCCTCAGGGTCCCCCTCCCGTTGCGCTGAAGGGGTTAAAACCCCTTCAGCAGCTTACCTTTATCCAGCACCGGGCCCCCTCGGCGCTGGTGACCTCTCCTCCCCCGCCGACGTCAGCTCATGAGTGGAGTGAAATGCGCATGCGCGGCAAGTGCGCTTTCAAACAGTCCATAGGAAAGCATTTCTCAATGCTTTCCTATAGACGTTCTGCACGTCAGGATGACACCCACTAGAGGTTTGATTAACCCTGCTAAGTAAACATAGCAGTTTCTCTGAAACTGCTATGTTTACATCTGAAGGGTTAAAACCTGAGGGACCTGGCACCCAGACCACTTCATTGAGCTGAAGTGGTCTGGGTGACTATAGTGTCCCTTTAAATACAACTCTCATATAATACAGCATTCCTTTGGATGTGTATATTGTGAAGACCTGTGTATTAATGCATGTTTGTATTTGAGTCTGTGTGAATGCACTTGTGCATGTCTGGATGTAGTGTCAGTGTGAATGCATATGTGACAGGTGACAGAGTGTGTGAGGGAGAGGGTGACAGGTGGCAGAGTGAGGGGGTACCTGGAGGCAGAGTCAGGGAGGGAGGGGGTGACTAGTGACAGAGTGAGGGAGGGGGTGACTGTCCCCCTTACTCTGTCACTAGTCACCACCTCCCTCCCTCACTCTGTCACCAGTCATCCCCTCACTCACTCTGTCACTAGAGTGAGGGGGTGACTACTGACAGAGTGAGGGAGGGGGTGACTAGTGACAGAGTAAGGAAGGGAAGGGGTGACTAGTGACAGTGACAGAGTGAGT
The DNA here is from genome assembly GCF_036172605.1 of Pelobates fuscus. Lineage (NCBI taxonomy): Eukaryota > Metazoa > Chordata > Amphibia > Anura > Pelobatidae > Pelobates > Pelobates fuscus. The sequence continues at coordinate 302,012,638 of NC_086320.1, forward strand.
GAGGGGGTGACTAGTGACAGAGTGAGGGGGTGACTAGAGGGGGTGACTAGTGACAGAGTGAGTGAGGGGGTGACTAGTGACAGAGTAATGGAGGGAAGGGTTGACTAGTGACAGAGGGAGGGAGAGGGTGACTGTCACTAGTCACACCCTCCCTCTGTCCCTAGTCACCCCCTCCCTCCCTCACTCTGTCACTAGTCACCCCTCCCTCACTCTGTCACTAGTCAACCCCTCCCTCCCTCTGTCACTAGTCACCCCCTCCCTCCCTCTGTCACTAGTCACCCCCTCCCTCCCTCTGTCACTAGTCACCCTATGCCTCCCTCACTCTGTCACTAGTCATCTCCTCCCTCTATCACTAGTCACACCCTCCCCCTCCCTCACTGTCACTAGAGTGAGGGGGTGACTAGTGACAGAGTGATGGAGCGGGTGACTAGTGACAGAGTAAGGGAGGGGGTGACTAGTGACAGAGTAAGGGAGGGGGTGACTAGTGACAGAGTAAGGGAGGGAGGGGGTGACACAGTGACAGAGGGAGGGGTGACTAGTGACAGAGTAAGGGAGGGAGGGGGTGACACAGTGACAGAGGGAGGGGTGACTAGTGACAGAGGGAGGGATGGGGTGACTAGTGACGGAGGGAGGGATGGGGTGACTAGTGACGGAGGGAGGGGGTGACTAAGGACAGAGTGAGGGAGGGAAGGGGTGACTAATGATAGAGGGAGGGGTGACTAATGACAGAGGGAGGGGGTGACACAATGACAGAGGGAGGGAAGGGGTGACAGAGGGTGGGGTGACTAGTGACAGAGGGAGGGTGGGGGTGACACAGTGACACAGGGAGGGAGTGATTAGTGACACAGTGACGGAGGGAGTAAGTGACTAGTGACACAGTGACGGAGGGAGTGGTGACTTGTGGCAGTGAGAGAGGGGGTGACTAGTGACTGAGGGAGGGGGTGACTAGTGACAGAGAGAGGGGGTGACTAGTGACAGAGGGGGGTGACTAGTGACAGAGGGGGGTGACTAGTGACAGAGGGGGGTGACTAGTGACAGAGGGGGGTGACAGTGACAGGGGAGGGGTGACAGTGACAGAGGGGGGGTGACAGTGACAGAGGGGGGTGACAGTGACAGAGGGGGGGTGACAGTGACAGAGGGGGGGTGACAGTGACAGAGGTGGGGTGACAGTGACAGAGGGAGGGGTGACAGTGACAGAGGGGGGGTAACCAGTGACAGGGGTGTGACCAGTGACAGAGGGAGGGGTGACCAGTGACAGGGGGGGTGACAGTGACAGAGGGGGGTGACTAGTGACAGAGGGAGGGGTGACAGTGACAGAGCGGGGGTGACAGTGACAGAGGGGGGGTGACAGTGACAGAGGGGGGGTGACAGTGACAGAGGGGGGGTGACAGAGGGGGGTGACAGAGGGGGGGTGACAGTGACAGAGGGGGGGTGACAGTGACAGAGGGGGGGGTGACAGTGACAGAGGGGGGTGACAGTGACAGAGGGGGGTGACAGTGACAGAGGGGGGGTGACAGTGACAGAGGTGGGGTGACAGTGACAGAGGGAGGGGTGACAGTGACAGAGGGGGGGTAACCAGTGACAGGGGTGTGACCAGTGACAGAGGGAGGGGTGACCAGTGACAGGGGGGGTGACAGTGACAGAGGGGGGTGACTAGTGACAGAGGGAGGGGTGACAGTGACAGAGCGGGGGTGACAGTGACAGAGCGGGGTGACAGTGACAGAGCGGGGTGACAGTGACAGAGGGGGGGTGACAGTGACAGAGGGGGGGTGACAGTGACAGAGGGGGGGTGACAGAGGGGGGGTGACAGTGACAGAGGGGGAGTGACAGTGACAGAGGGGGGTGACAGTGACAGAGGGGGGGTGACAGTGACAGAGGGGGGGTGACAGTGACAGAGGGGGGGTGACAGTGACAGAGGGGGGGTGACAGTGACAGAGGGGGTGACTAGTGACAGAGGGAGGGGTGACCGTGACGGGGGGTGACTAGTGACAGGGGGGGGGTGACTAGTGACAGAGTGGGGGTGACTAGTGACAGGGGGGGGTGATTAGTGACAGAGTGGGGGTGACTAGTGACAGGGGGGGGGGGTGATTAGTGCCTACCTGTCTCTCTGCTCCCTCTTCTCTCCCAGGCTGCTGCTCCCTCCCCTGGTGGCTGTGATCGGGCTCTGTGTGAGAGGAGAATACAGGAAGTGATGTCACTTCCTGGCTCCGCCTCTCCCATCACACAGAGCCGCATGGGACAGGAAGGAGGAGACCTGGCAGAGAGGAGGTGAAGCTGCCAGGTCTCGGGTGAGGGTGAGAGGGGGGAGATTTACAGAGCGGTAGGTTGCTGGGGCCCTGCGCTGCATCAGGGGCCCCAGCAACCTAATAAAGGAAAATACTTTTTTTATTTTTTTGCCGTTCCAGTTGGAGAGATCTCTGATCTCTCCAGCTGGAGCATGGCTTTGCTGCCGGGCCCCTGGCTGCCTCGGGCCCTCGGTCCATGACCGATATGCCCGAGTGGTCAGTCCGCCCCTGGACGGGAATATAAAACACATATCTATTCCCTCAGGGATTATTAATTCCACATCGATGGGGCTTTCTGCATTTTTTGCTTTTTTAGACATTTTTAACATACTTTACTTCTGGAATTGAGGGCCAGAAGAGCAGACTCTCTCCCAGGTTATTATATTATATTTAGAGTTTTTAACTTTTTATTCATTTAAGCCATGTCCAACTAAACTCCTATGGTGATGAAAGTATTTGCTGGAGTTTAGTTGGAAGGTTTAACATTATGCCTTATTTGAAGGATCTTTTGCAAGGATGACACTTTTGTTTATACACAGCATTTTGGAATGCTGTGTAAATTTAATGATCAAGAAAAAAGGATATCAACACCTATATTTTAACGGGATTATTCACTGAGTTTTGTGATGTTATGAGTTTGCAACTGACCTGTAAAAATTACATAAAAGTAGCCTGCTTTCCAAACTTGCATTACAAGTTCATTGTCATTTATTGTAACAAAATGATGTTTATTGAAGTTCAAGCAGTGCAATGACAACTCGAAAAACAATGCAATGATAAATAAAACTGCAATTGTACTGATAGACTAGGAAATCTCTTGCACTTCATCAAGAACAAAATTCCAACAGAAAATAAAACACTAATCCTCCTGTATAGAGTTGAGCAAACACCTGGATGTCCGGGTTCGCCAAGTTCGGCTGAACTTCGTCAAAAAGTTCGAGTTCGACTCGAACTTGACCTCGAACCTAAACCCCATTGAAGTCAATGGGGACCCGAACTTTTGGGCACTAAAATGCCTCACCACTAGTCCTGGAAAGGGCTAAAGGGCTGCAAAAGGAAGTAAAATAGGGGGGTAAGAGTAGGACAAGTGACCTGCAAACAAATGTGGATAGGGAAATCACTTAAAATAACATAAAATAAGCAGCCGCTTAGTAGATAACTCCCTAATTCCCACGGTATTAGGGAGCTATCTACCAAAAGGCTGAAAGACCTAAATTGGTCTTTCAGCCACATTTACTAATACTAAGTAAAGATTACTTAGTATTAGTAAATTCAGCCCCTATTCGCTATACCGTGAGTAGGGGCGTGTCTAGTAAACTGTAAAAAAAAAAAAAAACTGTTGGCCCCCACCCCTGAAAGGCGGGTTGGGGGCCCTAAATAACAATGAGGGGGGGGACCTACTGTCCTCATCCCCGGCCCCCACCCCTGTGCGGTGGGTGGGGGCCCTAAATAACTATGAGGGGGGCACCTACTGTCCTCCCCCCGGCCCCCACCCCTGCACGGTGGGTGGGGACCCTAAATAACAATGGGGGGACCTACTGTCCTCCCTCCTGGCCCCCACCACTGCACGTGGGTGGGGGCCTTAAATACCAGTTAGGGGGCTACCTATTGTCCTCCCTCCAGGCCCCCACCCCTGGGCAGTAGGTGGTGGCCCTAAATAAAAATGTAACCCCCCGTCACCCCCTCCCCCCAAAAAAGAATCCCTAACTACCCCCCTCATCCTAAAAATAATGAGGGGGGACCCTTATCTAAATATCTGCAAAAAATAAAAAATAAACTTACCATTTGATGTCTACTTTCTTCTAAAATCTTCTTTTTTCAGCCCCAAAAAAGGCCAAATAAAAATCCAGAATAACCGACGCACTTTAAAAAAGAAATTGGTTTGTTTAAGCCAATCAGAGTGCTCTGTGTCATTTTGCACAGCATGGGAAAGTTCTTTGGATTTTTGCCACGCTGTGTAATTTGACTCATAACTCTCTGATTGTTTGCTTTCAATCCCCCAATCAAAGTGTTGTTATGAGTCAAATTACACCGCGTGGGAAACTTCCAAAGAACTTTCCCACGCTGTGTAAAATGACACAGATCACTCTGATTGGTGGATTTCAAGCTAACCAATCAGAGTGCTGTGGCAGGTAAATACAGAGACTTACCTGTCTGTCTCTTCATTTACCTGTCAAAGCACTCTGATTGGATGGCTTAAACCCACCAATCAGAGTGCTCTGAGTCTAATTGCAGGGCGGGGCAAGGCTTTATAAGTCTGCGTGGAGCCCTCCATGGGTGAAAATAGATTTTTTTTTTTGCGCTTGTGTTTTTTTCTTTTTTTAAAGTGCGTCGGTTATTATGGATTTTTATTTGCCCTTTTTTGGGGCTGAAAAATACATTTTAGAAGAAAGAAGACATCAAATGGTAAGTTTATTTTTTTACAGGTATTCAGATAAGGGTCCCTCCTCATTATTTTTAGGATGAGGGGGGTAGGTAGAGGTAATTTTTTGGGGGCGAAGGGAGTGACGGGGGGGTTAAATTTTTAATTAGGTCCCCCACCCACTGCCAAGGGGTGGGGGCAAGAGGGGAGGACAATAGGTTTCCCCCCTTATTCTAACTTAGGGCCCCCACCCACCGCTCAGGGGAGGGGGCCAGGGGGGAAAGACAATAGGTCCCCACCCCTTATTCTAACTTAGGGCCCCCACCCACCACTCAGGGGTGGAGGCCAGGGGGGAAAGACAATAGGTCCCCACCCCTTATTCTAACTTAGGGCCCCCACCTACCGCTCAAGGTTGGGGGCTAGGGGGAGGACAATAGGTTCTCCCCTTATTCTAAATTTAGGGCCCTCACCTGCCACTCAGGGGTAGGGTCCGGGGGGGACAGTAGGTCCCCACCCCTTATTCTAACTTAGGGCCCCCACCCACTGCCAAGGGGTGGGGGCCAGGGGGGAGGACAATAGGTTCCCCCCTTATTCTAACTAAGGGCCCCCACCCACCACTCAGGGGTGGAGGCCAGGGGGGAAACACAATAGGTCCCCACCCCTTATTCTAACTTTGGGCCCCCACCTGCCGCTCAGTGGTAGGGGCCGGGGGGGACAGTAGGTCCCCCCTTATTGTTATTTAGGGCCCCCACCCACCGTGCAGGGGTGGGGGCTGGGGAGGAGGACAGTAGGTCCCCTCTTTCTTATTTAGGGCCCCCACCTGCTGCGCAGGAGTGGGGGCCAGGGGGGAGCACAGTAGGCCCCCCCTCATTGTTATGTAAGGCCCCCCACCCGCCGCGCAGGGGTGGGGAGAGGGGGAGGACAGTAGGTTCCCCCCATTGTTATTTAGGGGCCCCACCCGTCGCTCAGGGCTGGGGGCCAGGGAGGAGGACAATAGCCCCCCCCCCTTTTTTTACTTTAGGGCCTCCACCTGCCGTTCAGGGGTGGGGCCAATAGGTTTTTTTTCACTGTTTAATAGACATGCCCCTACTCACTGTATAGCGAGTAGGGGCATAATTTACTAATACTAAGTAATCTTTACAATTCCAAATTTATTCTTGGTTCAAATTCACCCTTATATGAACAGCTAGGATAGATAGTGAAATGGATATTCGTATCTACAGTATTAGCAAATGTGGCTGAAAGACCAATTTAGGTCTTTCAGCCTTTTGGTAGATAGCGCACATGCTTGTTGATTGGCTGCCCTGCAGCCTTTCAAAATGTGCCATTAAATCGCTGGACGCCGAACTCCAACCCGAACATACAGTGGAATGTCCGTGTTCGGGTCCGGGATCCAAAAACCGTAATATTCGGTACGAACCTGAACTTTTCAGATCGGGTTCATTCAACTCTACTCCTGTATTAATGAAGATACACAAAAACTAGATATTACAAAAATGGGAGGGGGTTTGGACAAACCACATACCTTATGAGATGAGGCACCTGTAACAGGAAGTCTAGCCAACTCCTTGGTTTTGCAGCCCTCCCTGTTACTGGTCCCTATTTAGCCTTTTTACTGCAGATAGCCTCAGATGGAATTTGTTCCCCAAGTAAGTGAGTTATTCACATAAGAGTAGACATTAGAATGTGAGAGTAGGACCTGCCAAAGATGGGGTACATTGACTTTGTGGCAGGCTTATGCAATGTATGATCATATAATGTAACTAAATCCCCATTATTTTTTGCCTAGATTAGGTGTTTAAAAAAAAAAACCTTCAGAAAAAACGAATAAAATCTGTCAACATTGAAGTTGCTGTTTAGTTGATAGGAGAGTGCGCTGGATCTTGTGTATTGTTTACTGTATAATATGGCCCCCAGCAGCACCCCATTTAAGCATGTTCAGGTGAGTGCAACCACCCCCCATGTTTCATATACTCACTGATCTGCAGGGGAGCAGCTACACAGCACAGAGAGTTCAGACAGCAGCTCCCAGCCTGCAGAGACATCCTTCAGCTCAGAGAAGTGAGGGATGAAGGGAAAGGCAGCAGGGAGACATGGAGACACTGAGACACTAGGGGACACTGGGATACGTGGGGACGCTTACACACATGGAGACATTGGGAGACACATTGGGACTGGGAGTCACTAGGGACACAGTGTCTCCATGTCTTCCAGCCAGTGTCCCTAGTCTCCAAGTGTCCCCTAGTCTCTCAGTGCCCCCTAGTCTCCCAGTGTCAGTGTCCCCATGTCTCTCTGTGTCCCCATGTCTGCCAGTGTCCCTAAATGTCTGTGTCCCCATGTCTCCCAGTGTCCCCATGCCTCCCAGCCAGTGTCCCTAAATGTATGTGTCCCCATGTCTCCGAGTGTCCCCTAGTCTCTCAGTGTCCCTAGTGTCTGTGTTCCCATTTTTCCCAGTGTCCCCATGTATCCTAGTGTCTGTGTCCCCATTTCTCCCAGTGTCCCCAAATGCCTGTGTCCCCATGTTTCCGAGTGTCCCCATGTCTGTATCCACAAGTGCCCGCATGTCTCCCATTGAACCCATGTCTCTGTGTCCCCATGTCTCTGTGTCCCCCTGGTCTCTCAGTGTCCCCTAGTATCCTAGTGACACGGGACACACTGAGACATGGGGATATTGGGAGAAATGAGGACACTGAGACACTGGGAGACTAGGGGACTGGGCGACATGGGGACACTGGGAGACTAGGGGACTGGGCAACATGGGGACACTGATGCCAGGCTGGCCTTCCAATTCTTTGGACAGACATGCCCCCTTTTTTGGGTATGTTCACCCCTTTTCGCAGTTCTGGTCACGTGATTCGCATTATTGGCCCACCACCCTGCCCATTGACTACCTGCTTCACTGGACACTGTAAGGGGGTATGGATTTACTTGAAAAATGAAAGCATAAATTAGAGAGATTAGCATAGAGTATGTGTTTTCTTATAGCTGCATCCTTTGAGTTGCCCTTCAACACCATCTCTATCAGATATATGACGCTTGTTTTAGTGTTTTTGGTCGATAAGATTCTGTAATTAGGCTCCATCATAATTGTCAGCACCAGGCCTACTGGGCTCTTAATCTGGCCCTGAGACAGGCAGATAGATAGTAGATAGATAGATAGCTAGATAGATAGATAATCAGCCAGTTCTTGGCTGTTTATCCACAGTCAGTTTGAGTCCCCATCGACTTTAATGGCAAATTTGCGCAAGAGCTGAATTGAAGCACTTTGCTTTGACAGATATTCATTTAAAATCAGCAATGATCTTGAGAAAGCTATGATGGGCCTGTGTACATTTTAGTTGATCCCTGAGGTTACAAGTTTTCAGGTTTTTGTTTTTTTACCTGAGAATTATTCCTCTCAAATGCTTAAAGCCAACTCGAATAACTCTCATAGTGTATCTTCCGCTTTTATTGCCAGAGGGATGAGTCAATTATTAATGAGTGTTCCACATGAACAGTAACATTTTTACTAGTCTGTATTTGTCTTACAAATATACACACTATTATCTAATTGTCATACACAAAGAAAACCACTTTAATTAGGATTTCTAAGAGAATATAATTATTAAAGCTAAAGACTATTGAAGGAGAAAACATGTTTAGGAACTCACAATCCATCCAAATATAGGTCAAAGTAGACATTATTTCATAAACATTTGTCATTGTGTTTCTTGTACAAATGTGTAAACACATATCTTTGTGTTCATTGTTAGTAATCCAAACAGTGATATATGCTATCATAATCAAATTCCTTCCCTTAATTCTAAAAGGGAGTTATTGTCATTGGAAAAAAACTAACTTGGCATACAAGCTCAGTGGAACGACCTGGCAACTGAAACTTTTCTTTTTTTAGAAAATACTAAATAAAGTTTTTAAATATTTTAAATGTTGAACAAAAGGGTTTTGTTGTGTTACTATCAACAATTGTAACACATCATGTAAACAGACATCTTGATTACAAATCAGAACAATTATAGGAAACAAAGGAAATTACCTAACAAATAAGGAAGACAAACTTTAAATACAGGGATACTGCTAAATATTGGATAATTAAGAAGAGCATATAAACATAACAGTAACAAAGAAAGTTACAGAAAAGTTATTAAGGGATCCGTAACATATTAGATTTATTCACTGATGAGTTTACAATTTTATTTTTTTAAATAGTCAAAATAACTTAGATGGTAAACATATTTCAGCTATATTTTTAAATCATAATGTTGCATTTGTTCATCATTTCAAAAAGTACACAATTTAGTGCAATGAGAAGCACTACAAATAAAAAACAGTAAAAATATATTTTGGCCATCAAACTGTATTCAAATAGAAACATATGCAAACAAATACAAAAATTACAAATCCCATTTGATGGCAGTTTAATAAGATTCATGGCAAAGCACGGATACCAAACCACAACCTTCTAATGATAAAATATGGACAAAGTCTTCATGTCTAGGGGATCCATAAAGAAGAGCTAATTCTTTGTATCCTTTGCACACTTATAAATGTCATTAATTTGCTATAAAAATTTGCTAGTGAAAAAAGCAATACATGGATATGCAAATTTATTTTAATTGATTGAGAACATGCAAATGTATTGTAATGTTATGCAAAGAACTTCAAACTGACTGCAAAATGAAAAGGTTTGAAAGTATACACGAAGAAAGTGCCGACAGTTGGTGCCATTGGTATAATTTAATTATTTGTGTTTACTTTATTCAAAAGCGGTATGGAAGTAAATAATTAGACTTTTTTTTCTTTTTTTTAAAATTGTTTTTAAATAACAGGTGTATGAAAAGGCAGGTGATAGATACAGTAAAAAGCACATTTTGTAAAAAAGAAATAGGGCACACCTTATAAATAAAACCAAAAAAACAGTAATTTCCTAATTTCACAGGATGCGTAGAACTAAGTAAGTACACCGCTTTTCAAAAGAAACATCAAACCAGAGTAGATTGATGTGCTTCCTGTGGAGAATAGCATTGTTTATCTCGAAGAAGGTACTGCAGAAAAAGAACTCAAACAAATGTAGTGTTTATAATATGACAGAGAAAGCATCTATCAGCATAGGGACAGAGGGTGCACTGGTTTAAACTGTCTGGTGGAGACACACAAGCAAAATTGAATTGCGCTTCCGTATTTGGGGATAGAACAGAGAGGTACCTTTACGGCACCTTACAGCACGGGTGTCCAATAGATAGTTAGGTAAGGTAGAACTACAGCTTCCATGATGCTTGGTCATTTGAAAGGCATGCAAAGCATCATGGGAGTTGTAGTTCTACAACATCTAGCAATCTACATTTTGGGCACCCCTGCCTTACAGGTTATTTAAAAAGAAAAATAATGCAGAGACAGTGGAAGGAACCGTGTATATGCATTTTCCACATCGGGCAGTTGCATTACAGTCAGGGCATTTCTGTGCAAGGGTATTCTTAGATAAGGTATCAGAAGAAATATATTTCCCAATTCCTGGATATTACAAGGCTATAAAGATCACATCCAATTTATGGCATCTGGTTGAAGCAAGCTCTGCAGACTGATTCATAGTATAAAGCCCCAATAAAAATATATATGTTTATTTGTGTATCTTAGCATGGGCGTATGCAGGTCGGTTAGTGGTTCTCGCCCTCCCTCCCCCCCCCCCCTGATTTTTCAGCTTGTGCGAGTATTCTTCTTTTGAGATTGATTATACATTGCAATACTGGTGCCAGCCAGTAGGTGGCGCTGTATATGGAGAAAGGCAGGGATAGGAAGCTACATCTTATCCCTGCTTCTCTCTCCTGACTGAAACTGCAGGGGAGCTGCACAGAGTGCAGGCATCAACTCCCAAACTGCAGAGACAGCCTACAGATCAGGTAAGTGAGGGATGGGGGGTCAGCCTATGGATCAGGTAAGTTAGGGATGAGGGGCAGACTACAGAACAGGCAAGTGAGGCATGGGAGGGGCAACCTACAGATCAGGTAAGTGAGGGATGGGGAGACAGCCTACAGATCAGGTAAGTGAAGCATTGGGGGGCAGCATGCAGATCAGATAAGTGAGGCATGTGGGGTCAGCCTACAGATCAAGTAAGTAAGGCATGGGGGGGCAGACTACAGATCAGGTAAGTGAGGGATGGGGGCAGCATACAGATCAGGTAAGTGAGGCTTGAGGGGTAGCCTACAGATCAGGTAAAGGAGGATAGGGGGGCAGCATACAGGAAGGGTAAACAAGAAGCAGGAAGGTAAAGTAGGAGAAGGAGCAGAAAGGAGAAGGTACAGAAATGAGCAGGAAGGGACATCAAGGAGCAGAAAGGGTCAGCAATGAGCTGGAAGGGGCAGAAGGAGCACAAAGTTAGAGTAGGAGAAGGGTCAGCAAGGAGCAGGAAGGGGCAGGGAGGGTCTGCAAGGAGCAGGAAGGGTCAGAAAGGAGCAGGAAGGGTCAGCAAGGAGTAGGAAGGGACTGCAAGGAGTAGAAATTGTCACCAAGAAGCAGGAAGGGTCTGCAAGGAGCAGGAAGGGGCAGCAAGGAGCAGGAAGGGACAGAAGGAGCACAACGTTAAATGAGGAGAAGGTGCAGAATGGGGCAGCAAGGAGCAGAAAGGGACAGCAAGGGGCAGCAAAGAGCAGGGAGGGTCTGCAAAGAGATGGAGGGGTCTGCAATGGGCAGAAAGGGGCAGGAAGGGACAGAAGGAGCACAAAGGTAGAGGAGCAGAAATAATCAGAAGGAGCACAAAGGTGAAATAGAAGAAGGAGCAGAAAGGGCCAGCAAGGAGCTGGAAAGGGCAGTAAGGAGTAGAAAGGGGAAGCAAGGAGCTGGAAGGGGCAGGAGGAGCGCAAAGGTAAAGTAGGAGAAGGAGCAGAAAGGAATAGAAATGAGCAGGAAGGGTCAACAAGGAGCAGGAAGTGTCTGCAAGGAGCAGGAAGGGACAGAAGGATCAGGAAGGTAAAGGAGCAGAAAGAATCAGAAGGAGCACAAGGTAAAGTAGGAGAAGGAGGAGAAAGGAACAGCAAGGAGCAGAAAGGGCAGCAAGGAGCAGGAAGGTAAAGTAGGAGAAGGAGCAGGAAGGAGAAGGAACAGAAATGAGCAGGAAGGGACAGCAAGGAGCAGAAAAGGACTGCATGGAGCATAAAGGGATGGCAAGGAGCTGGAAGGGGCAGAAGGAGCACAAAGGTAAAGTAGGGGAAGGAGGAGAAAGGGTCTGCAACGTGCAGCAAGGGATCAGAAAGTGAAAGGATCGGAGGGGTATAAAAGAAGCAGAAATGTAAAGGAGCAGAAGAAGCCAAGGAGGAGAGAAGAAGACTGTGTCAAATGAACAAGACGAAAATGAGATTGGAGCAAGAAGGACAAGTTAAGTGATCCCTCCACTTCATTCTGGACACCACATCATAAGGCTTTGGTACATGGGCCTGGCAGTGAAACTTTGAACCTTTTCATCTCCCCAGGTAAGAAGAATATCAGTGTTAATGTGTTCCCTTTTATTTACTGAGTGTCAGGAAGCACAGTGTGCCATTGGGTAAGGCTGTCGCTGATTGGCTAGAGCGGTCAGCTTGAACTCTAAGCCAATCAGTAGCTCCCCATTCATAAATAAGTAAAACATTTTTATGAACCAGGAACTAGTGATTGGCTTAGAGCGTCAGCTGACTCTAGCCAATCAGTGGCACCCATGCCTGACGTCAATCTTCACTTCCTGACACTCTGTTTCAGAAGCCCAATACCACTGAGCGACCTGGAGATCTGTAGCTGGAGGAAGTCTTTGGGGTTAAACCATTTGAGAGTGTTTTAACCCCTTAAAGGAAAGAGAGCACAAAGGGGCCTCCTGGCATCACAGCATTTTCATTTAGATTAAGTTGTTATGGTGACCAGAATGTTCCTTTTTTTTTAATTAAATGAACACTATAGTGTCAGGAATACAAACATGTATTCCTGAGACCATAGTTGTGAAAACGCTATTCACCCTGGCTTTATGTGATAATGACTATGCCCCTCCCCTTCTTGACACTGTCAAAAAGGGGCCAAGCATGGATGTCATTACAATTATACCCCCCCCCCCCCCCCTCTCCCCGGGACGCCCAATTCCTGCGGACGCCCATGTATGTTAGAAAACACATGTTGTTTCTGGCATGAATAGGTCTGCACAACTAATCACTTCAAGAGTTTGAAAAAAAGGCTTAATTTTTGTTTATAGACCCTTCAAAAGTGATACGTTTGCTCTAACAGGATTTCTAACATCAATAGTTGCCATTGCATTAGACCATCAGCTCTTGTATGTCCTAAATGACAGGTCTTTATGTTGTTGTGTCTTCTAGAGCTGCCATTGGGTAGAACAACAGGAGATGTATGTGGTTGTTGTTTACATATTACACATATCTATATAATTTTAGATCTTTTTTTATTTATTATTCAGTTTATAGGGTTAAGTGGGACCCAAACAGATCAGGGACGAAAGAGGTAGAGCCTAACGCACCACCATATTGAAACTTTGCCAGTCATTACTGCCTGCAATGTGTTGAAGAAATAAGGCTGTATGCGTCCAGTGGTTGCAAGCTCAAGTTCCCTAGAGTAAGTAATTATGCCACCAAAATAAATGTATATTTGTTATAGTGTTCTGTTGCTAATAATATATAAGTAAAAAGTAAGAATTATGATGTACATGGTTAAATTATCTTTATGAGCTAAAGATAAAAAATGGAAAATATTAAAAGCAGCACAATAACTTGGTTGGCAAGACATGGTTCAGCACCTTAAAAATATAAAGCAACCAAATTACAAGTTTACAAACAAAAAACAGACACCAAAGCATTGAAGTCGATTTATACGTCGACTATACATATTCAGGAACTTTGTACTGTACCATAGGGCCTATGCATCCTTTTTTTTCATCCTTTTTTAAGTCCTGCAAGTTGCGAGGTGGGGGCTCCATGGATTGGATTTGTTGCTCCAACACATCCCATAGATGCTTAATCAGATAGAGATCTGGGGAATTTGGAGGCCAAAGCAACACCTTGTCATATTCCTCAAACCATTCCTGAAAAAATTTTGCTATGCTTCAGGGTGGATTATTCTGCTGAATGAGGCAACAGCCATCAGTGAACACCATTGCCATGAAGTGGTGTATGTGGTGTGCAACAATCTGTGTGGCTGTTTGTATACCTATACCTATATATAGCTTGGTTGCTTCATCTAAGTGTTGCTTCTAAGTGTGGTTGGAGATATTCTGGAGGTAATCTGAGGTATTCAGGAAGATAAATAAAAAGTTAAGTTTTGTTTGATTTAAATTATTCACCTCATTGGAATGGCAGACTTAGGTGTAATGAGTCTAACCTGATCGGGAGTCCAGCTCGCAGAGTTATACGCTCACCCTTGCAAAGTAGACACAGACCAGGGTGACCAGGTAAGATGCCACCTGGCCTGTGAGTCTGTGCACGGGGGCTTTCCTGGAAAAGTGCGCCAAGACGCTGTACAGTAGGGATTAGCAGAAGCGTAGTCAAGGGAAGCCAAAATCAGGGAAGCCAGAGATCAGAGTAGTCCAGGAGGAAAGCTGAGGTCAGAAGCCGGAATTAGACTGGAAACACTGGAACGCAGGTACGGAGAAACAGGACCCAAACAAGGGAACCAGAGTCAATGAACTGACACTCCTCCCAGGGTGAGGCAGGCTTTTAAATCCAGCCAATTAATATGGCAAACAGGTGTGCTAGAGTAGCCACGGGTAAGTTCAGCTCCCAGTGCTAGAACAAGGCAAGGACACCTATTACGACAATACTATGAATGGCTGGATAGCACAGTGGCAAAAGAGCAAGATTGCCAAAGTCCAGGGTTCAAATCCCCTGCTGGGCACTCCTGGGGTGACCTCGTCTGGCAGACTGGATGTCGCGGCGAGAACCGTGACATTAGGTCAATGTAATAGTTTATATGCATTTTTTTCACGTTCCACTTTTTGGAGGTTTGGTTGTTGTCTAATCTGTAGACAGTTCTTTATCTTGCGGCAGGAGATTGTATTTTTGAAGACTGAGATTTGTAAATTATCTGGTAAACAAACTCAGGCTGGAACTGCTGCAAAGCCACTGCCGCAGAGACATACTAGGAATGGCAGATGGATCACTGTAGGATCTGGTAGACTTAGAGTTGTGGATAAAAGGCATATTGCACAGTCTGTTGCTCTACATAATTCATTTTCTGCACTTTCAGAGTGTAATGGTGATATGGAGACAGGCACTGAGGGTAGTGGTGTTGTGGAGAGAGGCATTGAGGCTAGTGGTGTTGTGGAGAGAGTGTCAGGATCGGGACAGGGATCCAACACGCAGAGTACGAACAGGAGAGATGCACGTATACCGGACCTTAGAATGGCCGGACTAACGTAAGGAGAGAGCAGAGAATAGTCAGAGACAAGCCGGGGTCGAGGGAACGAGAGAACAGGTAAGCGAGAGACAAGCTGAGGTCAAAGGACACGAGAGGTAAACAGGAACGATAGTACAAGCCGAGTCAAAACCAAATAGAACAATAAACATAAGAGCACTGAGGAACCAGACAAGCTAGAACCACGACAGGGCAATGAACCATTACACACATCCCTCTTTTATACCCTGGTTCTTTAATTGATGACTCCGCCCTTGCCGAGCCCTGATTGGTTGTTCCGAACTAGATTGACAGGTCGGGATGTGATTGCCGTCATGACGTCGACTCCTGAGCGTCGTGTCATAAAAGGAAGCGGGACTCTCGCGGCCGGCGTGGGAATGACTATGAGAGCTGTGAGGATTGGATGAATCAACCCCGCTGAGAGAACGGCCGTCGGGAAGTCTAACCTCCTCCGAGGTAGAGACTTCAGGTACCCTGACAGAGAGGCACTGAGGCTAGTGGTGTTGTGGAGAGAGGCATTGAGGCTAGTGGTGTTGTGGAGAGAGGCACTGAGGCTAGTGGTGTTGTGAAGAGAGGCATTGAGACTAGTGGTGTTGTAGAGAGAGGCACTGAGGCTAGTGGTGTTGTGAAGAGAGGCATTGAGGCTAGTGGTGTTGTGGAGAGAGGCACTGAGGCTAGTGGTGTTGTGTAGAGAGGCCTTGAGGCTAGTGGTGTTGTGGAGAGAGGCACTGAGACTAGTGGTGTTGTGGAAAGAGGCTTGGAGACTATGGTGAGGCCTAATAGAAAGCAGTTGTTGTTAGGGGATTCCATCATAAGAGGTGTGGAGACGGACAATGGTGGTCTTGTGAGGTGTCTTCCCGGAGCTACTGCTCACAGAGACAGGAGACATATCTGTAATATTGCTAAGCGAGCAAAGCAGGAAGGCGAATTAGATGTACTTGTCCATCTAGGGACAAATGACTTGGCTTGCAATGAGGTTTCAGAGGTTAAGGACGTTTTTAGTGTTTTTGCCAATGATATACGGAAGGTTGCTTCCACACTGTCATTCTCTGAAGTTCTGCCTGTGCATAACACTCAGAACGACAGGCGGATGCGTATTAAGGACTTTAACTTGTGACTTGGTGAATGGTGTCGGGAGCAAGGATTTGGCTTTATTTCTCATGGTAGCTCTGTTTGGAATGGAAATAAACTGTACAAAAAAGATGGTTTGCATCTTTCTCAAAAGGGAACAAATGTTCTCAGTGAGCAGTTCAGAGGTTTTGCTAGGATGTATTTAAACTAGGAGGTGGGGGCAAAAGGGTGATAAAACATCAATCCAATTGTCCCCCAAAACAAGGACAGAAGGTGCCTGTAGCAAGTGTGTTAAAACAATTATAAGCTTAGAGTCATGTCTACAAATGCTCGCAGTTTAGGGAATAAGATCCATGAACTTGTGGCAATAATGGCAACTGATAGTGTAGATTTAGTCGCTGTTACTGAGACATGGTATAATGAGAAAAATGACTTGGACATAGCAATACCAGGGTACTCTTTATATAGAAAAGACAGGGAAGGCAGGAAAGCGGGAGGGGTGGCCCTGTATGTGAAGGATAGCATAAAATCTAGGCTAATAAAAGTTAGTGAGGCGAACATAGAGTCCGTTTGGGTTACGTTAGAATTTGGTAATCACACAGTAACGTAGTAGGTGTGATTTATAGGCCCCCAGGACAAATTGAAGAGTTAGATAATCTACTAGTTGAGGAAATAGCTAAAATGAAAATTAAGGGGGACGTTATCATCATGGGTGACTTTAATCTTCCTGATGTGAATTGGAAAACAAAAATAGCTGCTTGTACCAGGAGCACACATATTCTAAACTCCCTACTGGGATTGTCTCTAAAACAAGTCATTGAGGAGCCAACTCGTAAAGAGGCCATACTAGATTTAGTGTTAACAAATGGAGATTTGGTATCCGATATTACTGTAGGTGAAAATTTAGGATCCAGTGATCATCAGTCAGTGTGGTTTAATATAAGAACAGTGACTGAGTCACACCACACAAAAACAAAAGTTTTAGACTTTAGAAAAACAGACTTTTCTAAAATTAGAATATGTGTAAAGGAGTCATTATCAGACTGGAGCAATTTAAATGGAGTCCAAGAGAAATGGGATTATTTAAAAGTTGCACTACTGAAGGCAACAGAAAATTGCATTAGGATTGTCAGTAAAAGCAAAAAATTCAAGAAACCACTATGGTACTCCGCAGATGTGGCCAAAATAGTAAAAAACAAAAAGTTAGCATTTAGTAATTATAAAAAAACTGAGTGAGGAAGACAGAATGATCTATAAGATTAGGCAGAAAGAGGCTAAGCAAGTTATAAGAGCATCCAAATCACACACAGAAGATAAAATAGCACAGTCAGTAAAAAAGGGGGACAAAACTTTTTTTAGATACATAAATGAGAAGAGAAAAGTAAAACAAGGATTAGTTAGATTAAAAAGAGGATGATACTAAGATATGTAACAGGGTTGATGTATCAGGAGGGATAAGCCAAATGGCAAATGATTTAGGTAAACTAGAAAAATGGTCAGAGTTGTGGCAACTGACATTCAATGTGGATAAGTGCAAGATAATGCATTTTGGACGTAAAAACCCAAGGGCAGAGTACAGAATATTTGATAGAGTCCTAACCTCAACATCTGAAGAAAGGGATTTAGGGGTGATTATTTCTGATGACTTAAAGGTAGGCAGACAATGTAATAGAGCAGCAGGAAATACTAGCAGAATGCTTGGTTGTATAGGGAGAGGTATTAGCAGTAGAAAGAGGGAAGTGCTCATGCCATTGTACAGAACACTGGTGAGACCTCACTTGGAATACTGTAAACAGTACTGGAGACCATATCTTCAGAAGGATATTGATACCTTAGAGAGAGTTCAAAGAAGGGCTACTAAACTGGTTCATGGATTGCAGGATAAAACTTACCAGGAAAGGTTAAAGGATCTTAACATGTATAGCTTGGAGGAAAGACGAGACAGGGTGGATATGATACATAAAGGTAATCAACACAGTAACGGAGGAGACTATATTTAAAAGAAGAAAAACTACCACAACAAGAGGACATAGTCTTAAATTAGAGGGACAAAGGTTTAAAAATAATATCAGGAAGTATTACTTTACTGAGAGGGTAGTGGATGCATGGAATAGCCTTCCAGCTGAAGTGGTAGAGGTTAACACAGTAAAGGAGTTTACGCATGCGTGGGATAGGCATAAGGCTATCCTAACTATAAGATAAGGCCAGGAACTAATGAAAGTATTTAGAAAATTGGGCAGACTAGATGGGCCGAATGGTTCTTATCTGCCGTCACATTCTATGTTTCTATGTTTCTACCCATATAAACCCACAGGTGACTCACTGAGCTTGCTCACCTGAAGTTGCGTAACCTTTTAGCATCGTTACGGCATACTATGCCACCCTGCACAATATGGGCTTAAACACTTTTAGGGTGGCATGGTATGCCCTAATGATCGTTAGCCCCCCTGGCCACGAAAACTTACCTGGTCTAGCGATCCGTAGCGATTCCGGTCGCCGTGCTTCCAGTCGGGTCCTTTCAGGCCATGTGATCGCAAGAACCTGACTTATCTGGAAGCTCGTATTGGAGATCTGGAGTAGCGAATTGCAACATTGATAAAATCTTAAAAGGGGTCTGCTCCTCACTGAGGAGAGTCTAGTGGGGGGCCTTTAGTGGAGTGGGAGGAGGTAAGACTGCTGGGTCATAGTTTCATATGGTCAGAGGAAGCCCTAACTTTGTGCAACCTAACAGATTTACCCATTTGAGTGAAGATGTCTGGAGCACCAGCTCAGGAGTAGATGTACAGGAGGAAACTGCTGAGGGAACAACCTCTCTAGTAAGGGTGGGGTTGAGAATCTAAGAAAGGCTAGACAGGTTGTAATTGTAAGGGACTCTATTATTAAGAGAATAGATAGGGCTTTGATCATCTCAACTGAACGGTTTGCTGTTTGGTGCTTGGGTCCGGCATGTTGCAGACAGAGTGGATGGGTTATTGGGAGGGGCTGCCAATGACCCGGCTGTCGTGGTTCATATTGGCATGATGGATTGCACCAAAATGGAAGAGGGTCCGCTATGCTGGGGGACAGGATGGCTAGAAGGTTTATGGGCTTTGCCTCAGCACAAGGGAGGTTGAGATGCAAAGAGGAGCAAGATCAGAAAAGAGGAGCTATGTAATAGTAATACAATTTCCCATAAAGTATAAGAAGCCCAAGATAATATTACATTTATGCATACTAATGTAAGGAACCTCAATAATAAAGGAGGGAACTAGAGGCAACAGCATACACTAAACAGAAACATGGTGGGATGAGGCACATGACTGTGCAGTTAACTTAAATAGTTATGCAATATTTAGAAAGGTTTGAGCAAATTGGAGAAGCTGCATTTCTGGGTAACACATTCATTTTTGGAGATTTTAATTAGCCAGATATAAATTGAGATAGAGGGACGGGAATCAGAATTTTTTACATGTTAAATTACACCATTTCATGGCTGGTATAGGCACCAACTAGAAAAAAAGCTTGTCTGGATCTGGTTATAACGAACAATGTTGATCTTTTGACGAGCATTCAAGGAGGGGGGCATTGGGAAGTAGTGATCACAATATGGTGTCTTTTGAAATAAATTCAAAAAGCAAATGCACATGGGGTATACTACAATATATTATTACTAAAAGGCCAATTTTAATAAGATCAGTGCACATTGACTGACAAACTCTTTAGTAAAATATAACACTGGGCGGGGGGCGGAGCCTGAACGCCGATGAAGACGGACGTGTGAATCCTGAGCTCCCTCACCCCGAGCATTCAATCTGCCAACATCAGCGATAAAATTCAACCATCCGCTCCTAAAAACGAGCAATACACGACGCCAACACTACCCCCTCCACATCCGCGCTATGGGCGGCAATAGAAAACGGAGGGAACATACTCCGTCGGTGGCCACGCTTTTCCGCGCCTCGGAACGGGGGCGGCCATCTTTGGCCCAATCCTCACAACGATCCGACTCAGAATCGGACGACAGCGAGGTTCCTGAAGACACTACAGCTCGCATCACGATGGGCAATCTGCGACAACTCCTTAGGGAAACATCCGAAGACATCAAGGCCCACACAGCAGCGGAACTAGAGAAGCAAATGGCGGGCCTCAGAACTGACATAGACGCCTTAGCTGAGCGCACCGCACAGGCCGAAACCAACATCTCAGGCCTAACTGAGGCAACTAAATCCCATGACCACGAGCTACTTCTTATGCAGGACAGAATAGTCCAACTGGAGGATGGCCTGGAGGATCTCAACAACAGATCCCGCAGGAGTAACATCAGATTCCGGGGCCTGCCAGAAACGGTCACCACGGAAGCCATCCTTCCGGCCGTTCAAGAAATATTCTCCAACCTGTGGCCAGAAGCTGCTACCGGCGATCTTCAGATTGAGAGAGCACACCAAGCACTACGACCCCCCACACCGAACCTGACTAGGGATGTAATTGTAAAACTGCTCCTGTTCACCACGAAAGAAAAACTGATGGCCGCGGCTCGCACGAAACCACCAGTATATCAGGGACACCAACTACAACTGTTCCAAGATTTGGCACCTGTCACTTTGCGCAAAAGAAGAGAACTTAAACCCCTCACAACTGCGCTAGCACAAAATGGCTGGAAATACATGTGGGGCCACCCCTTCAAATTAATGGTCCGAAAAGAGAATCGCTCCTACACCCTCCATTACCCTGCAGACATGCTGGACTTCGCCGAACACATCGGGGTGCCAATTACCCCCGTAACGGCTCCTACTCCCAGAGAAATGTCACGACCATCTCGCCACACCAGCGGAGAAGACCATCACGCATCACCAGTCCCAGAGAAGCCGGGCAATGCAAACACCCAAGAAATGAACGGACCGACACTCGTTACAAAGAAACCGGAGACGCTGAAACCTTTACTTGGACTACCCTCCATACAGGACTGCAGAACAGGTTTAACTCTATTGTACTACCCCCCCGATACCTGATCCCCCCCCCTTCCTCCCCCCGCTTACCTGAGCACCCAGCCCCATGGGGGACACTCACCGGCAATAGAGAGCCAAACCTCAACCCGGCGGAGACCACCCAAGGGGGTCCTAACCACCCCAGCCCTACTCGCTATCCGCCCAGCCCGGATACGAACTGGCCGCAAACGAGATCCCCAAGATGGGCCAAGGGAATAATACCCCCCCTCTCCCCCCCACCCTTCCCCCCCACCTTCTAAAGCGACCAGACGGCCTAACCACGAACTGCCCGAATACCCCCCCCTTCTGTCACCCCATGGTTCATCGGGGTTACCCCTCCACTCAAGCCCAGATAGGCCTGGCCCGTATACCCACAAGATCCCTAACGAAGACATTGAGGTAACGGAGGCCAACAGAACTTGGGCTCCAGAGACGCACAGACACTATTTTTATGCTTTATAATGGTTTTACTATGAAACTTTATGTGTTACATGCATGCTAGAACTAATAACTAATAACTCCTAGCTTGTGGAATTACCACGGGCTGCCTGCTAAACCCTGAGTATAAATATTGGTAACTGTGATTTATGTGACCTGCACTGGGCTACTGGGGACTCAAAGACACCGGACTTATAACTGGGATAACATAAGACATGAGACAAAAGGTCTGACGCACACCGAACATATTAGCACACAGAGAATCTGACACAGGTTGTTCCCCCCGACGACTTCTCTCAATGCCATAGCCACGCCCAGGGAACCCACCTCACCCTAGAGAACCTCAGACAAACGACAACCAACCGAGCCCCCTCCAAACATACCCGGAAAATGGAGGCTGGCATTCAGGGGAATACTTGCCTCATACCTACGGCCCGGCTATCTTTGAACTCTAAAGACCCTTAAAAACCAAACCACAGGACCGGGAGACAGCTCATACCCCAATGGAACAGATTAGAAAAACCACCCGCACTAACCAGACGAGACACAACCACTCCCTCTAATCACACTAGAGACCTGAACACAAACAGACTAAGGGAACTCAAAGTAACACAAACTGTTATGTATTATTATTTTAAGTTGAAATGTTGAAATGTTGTAAAGTTGAAATGTTATAACTGCCCTCTTGTACAACTGCTGTAACACAGGAACTGGCGCTGACCCACACATCCCACGGGCCAACTACCCACCGCAGAAAGGGGACCACATGACCTCCCGCATACACCACTAGAAACGGCACCTATCCTTAACGGAGAGGAAAACCGCATGAAGGTGGTACACAAACCCGCCAAGTAAGCATTTCTAACATCCCCTTCATGACCAAAACACCTCACACCCAGAAATAAACCCCTATCAGCATCACTCCCCTCCCCGTAGAAACCACATTCCCCCGGAAGGAGAACAGGTACTCACCTCTGAGGTGAAGACCTGCCCTCCCCACCCCACTCATAACCCCCCCGCAGACCGCACAAACAGAAACCTGTGATCCAAAGAGACATAAGCCCAGCAATACAACTGATTCACCCTATTCCCCCCCCCCCCACAATAGACCTAAACTGCGACAGCTCTCAACACAGGAACACCTGGACCACCTGGAAGCCTCTCCACAGAAGGCACACACACCGACCCAACACACAAGAGAAATTGTGCACACAAGGAACACAGCCAGCACACACAAACCCATAGAGTATCCGAACAGGGATAACGAGACAAACATAACTTTATCTAGAACCATAGGATACTGCCACAACCATACACTATTGCTCATTTCCACTTCACAACTAACCGAACACACCCACCGTAAACACACACGCTCGGGGGAAGGAAGGCACGTGATTCACCGATCTTCTAGACCCCCACCACCTCTAAATCCGGCGCCAACACCCCACCCTTGACTTCCCATTTCCTTAGTGAGACAAGGAGACTCGCTCCGCTCCCAACACTCCTGGCAAATAACCCGTAAGACCAGGACTACCAGACATACCCACCATACTCACATACCGCTACATAACACTCTCACCCACACCAGACACAACACCACACCCCAACACCACAACACCCGTCTCATCCCCCTCGCCCGCACGACTCGCACAGCCCACCCGCCTGGTCTTCATACACATATAATAGGAACGTTATACCCCTAACAAAGCTAAGAGGTAAGAAAGAACGGATATGGCACCACCATTGTCATGCATATCAATCAATTGTAAGGGCCTTAATAACCCACTCAAAAGACACCAAACGATGCGCTGGGCGAGCAGAACCCGCGCTCAAATCATCCTCCTACAGGAAACTCACTTCCAACAAAACAAGACATTCCCACTACTAAACCGAAACTTCAACAGATATTTCTTGGCAAACTCGACGACTAGCAAACAAAACGGGGTGGCGATCTTAATCCACAAGGCGTGCCCCTTCATAACCGACAAGACAATTGCTGATCCCCAAGGGAGATATATTACAGTAGCTGGTAATATGGGCCCCCAGAAATTTGCATTCACTTCGATCTACGCACCCACAGTTCCTTCAGCCTCTTTCTGGCAGGCTCTACAAGCACACATAGCAATATTCTCCTCACACCACCACATCATAGGAGGGGATTGTAACGCCTCACCCTCTCCAGTAATAGACAGGCACAGAACAGGCCTACACCCACAAAACCGTGGACAAACAACACAATCTGACAAATTACTTCAGAACTTCCTCGCACGCACCCGCCTGGTAGATGTCTGGAGGATCCAACACCCGAATACGCGGGATTACACATTTTACTCCCACCCTCACCGATCCCACTCGCGCATCGACTTATTCCTGATATCCCCATCCACTCTACCCCTGATCACAAACACTTCGATAGGATCAATCACGTGGTCAGACCACGCTGAAATTTCGCTCACTCTGACCCCGCCAATCACCACCCGCCAATGGTCCTGGCGCCTAAACCCTAAACTACTCCATGACCCCACAATCAGAGACACCACGTCCACGGCCATCGCGGACTACTTTACTCTAAATACACACTCGGTCACCTCACCGGGAACCCTATGGGCGGCACATAAAACTGTGATTAGGGGCACCCTCATAAGTCAAGCCGCTCACCATAAAAAACAACGTTTAGCAAAATTAGAAAGCAACCTGAAAGAACTCCGCCAACTAGAAAATGACTTCAAAATTCAACCCACACCAGACGTATTGGCTAAAATACAACAACTCCAAACTGCGATAAAAGACTTTATGGCCACAGATACCACCAAAGCCCTCCAATGGACCCGCCAACTTTTCTACGAAAAGTCTAACAAAGCAGACACTCTTCTCGCCCACAAACTCAAAAGTAGAACAGCCCGCAAAAATATCACCAAAATTAGGGCAAAAGACGGAACACCACAAGAGTTGCCAGACAAAATAGCTACTGTATTCCAAGAATACTTTACAGACCTATATGACCACAGTCCCCACCATAGACACGACTCCGCCCTCCTGACAACTAAAATCAACAATTACCTAGACTCACTCACCCTACCCTCACTAACGCTAGAAGGAGCCCACAGACTGTCAACGGAAATCACATCGGAAGAAATAGCTAATGCACTCAAAACTCTCAAACCCAACAAATGCCCAGGCCCGGATGGGTTCACAGGCCTCTACTACAAGACCTTTACATCAGCACTTATCCCACACCTAAGCAAACTCTTCAACTCATTTATGAAAGGAGACCCCATCCTCCCCGACATGCTGCGAGCAAACATATGCCTTCTACCAAAACCTGGCAAATCCCACCTTGATCCCGGACACTTTAGACCAATCTCCCTACTGAATGTTGACATAAAACTATTTACAAAAATAATGGCCGAGAGATTGAACCCCCTGCTCCCTCTCCTCATCCACCCGGACCAAGTGGGATTTATCCCACACAGACAAGCCAGCGACAACACCCGACGCACCTTTGACCTCATCTGGTACGCAAACCACAGACGCCTCCCAACCCTCCTTCTATCCCTTGACGCAGAAAAAGCCTTTGACAGATTACTCTGGCCCTTCCTTTTTGCAACACTTCAGAAATTCGGCTTCCCAACACCTTTCCTTGATGCATTAGGATCCATTTACTCATCCCCCACAGCCACCCTCCTCCTGCACTCAACCACACCACACTCCTTTCCCATCAAGAAAGGCACACGACAAGGATGCCCACTGTCCCCAATACTGTTTGCCCTATCGCTTGAACCACTCCTCCAGACCCTCAGACATCATCAAGAAATACAGGGAATTAACATCAGGGAGGAAACATACAAGATCGCAGCATATGCGGACGATGTTCTCCTCACAATCACAGACCCACAACACTCTCTCCCGCCCTTATCAATAGAACTGGCGAAATACGCAGAAGTCTCAGGCTACAAACTTAATCTTGATAAAACAGAAGCCCTCCCGATCCAGGTTGACGAACCTACACTTCAGACACTCAGACTGCAGCACCCATTCACCTACCAGCAAACAGCTATCAAATACCTAGGCATCACACTCCCAACAGACCTCACGCAAACCTACCATCTGAACTTCACGCCCCTGATCGAAACTGCCTCACAAGACCTTGAAAAATGGAATAACATGGCAATCTCATGGATAGGCAGGATGACATCCATCAAAATGAACCTCCTCCCTCGGTTTTTATACCTTTTTCAAACACTCCCAATCCCGATCAGCGCATCGGACTTTAAGAAACTGCAAACTAAGATAGACAAATTTATATGGGCCGGAAAAAGGGCAAGGATAGCTCGCAGAACTTTGTACGTCCCTAATAAACAGGGAGGACTAGGACTCCCCAATCTCACCCAATATTACCATTCAGCCCAACTGACACAAACGATCCAAATCCATGCCACCCCAGGCGCCAAAGGGTGGGTGGATCTGGAACATAACATATTCGGCTCAGACTTCCCCTCCCTACAAATCTGGCTCCCAAAAGACGCCAGGCCACCGACCCCCCCAGCAATACTAACTATGATCAAAACTTGGGACAAAATAACCGAAAAGCACAAACTTATCTCACACCCCTCTCCATTAATGCCCATTCTCAGGAACACAACCTTCACACCTGGTATGTCCCCGAGGGACTTCGCCCATTTCGAAGACAACAACCTGACGCGCATCCACCACTTCTACAGAAACCAAAACATCATACCCTTCACAGACCTCCCCCAACAAACCCCCCTCATAACCAGAGACCTGTTCAGATATCTTCAAATCCGTAGCTACATAGAGACCCCACACATACGACAAGCCAGCATCACCCCGCTCACGCCACTAGAAAGTACATGCATAAACCACCCACTCCAAAAAGGTCAAATATCGAAAATATACTCCCTACTAAGTAGACACGCAAGAGAAAGCTCCATGCCATATATAGCAGCCTGGGAACGTGATCTGGGCCCCACGGGGGAACAAAGCGACTGGACAGACATCTGGGAAGCCACTGCAACGATATCCATATGTGTCAATCATAAAGAACAAGCTTATAAAACCCTTTTCAGATGGTACCTCACCCCGCTATGTCTAAAACAAATGAAACAATCAAACTCTGACCTTTGCTGGAAGGGATGCGGGAGTAGAGGTACATACCTACACACATGGTGGGAATGCCCCAAAGTAACTACACTTTGGCAGCAAATAGCACAAAAAGCAACACAGGCACTCCACACACATATACCGATGGACCCCTGGCTCTGGCTGTTATCAAGACCCCTCAAAGACATTCCTAGAGCACAAAATAAACTCTTAGCCAAATTGGCGCTAGCCACTAGGAGAGCGATAGCTGAAACATGGGGGAGTCCAGACACCCCAACAATGTCACAGATAACTCGTAAGATTAACGAAGCTATGAACATGGATAAACTTACAGCCCTTATACATGACACCACCAAATCCTTCAACAAAATCTGGGACCCGTGGTTGTGGGAATCCACACCTAACTCATACAACCTCATACAACACGATAGACCAGGCGGGTGAGCTCACCCGAGGCGCACAGCCCTACATACCACAGGACTCCCCACCCTACCTATAACCCTCAAAACACCACCCCTCCCTCCACCCCACCCCACACCCCCCACTCTCTTACTTACACACGCCACACTCACACCACATTCAATCTACCCCACACAAGCCCACTTACTCCACACAATCCAAAAGCACACATCAACCACCTTTACTCCCCAGGAAAACTGCACCACAGTACACAGAGAACAAGAGACTATGCATCTGGGGACGCCCAGAGACAGAGCCACACCTACACCACTCGACACACACACGACTGGACACAGACCATCTCAACCCACACAAGACCACCGCACTCGATAAAGAAAAGCCCTCACTAAGGGCCCACAAACTCAACTACCACAGACCATAGTCCGCAAGGATCTCTTATCCAAAACAAGGACAATCCAACCCTTCTGACTACCCTACCCTACCCCACCCCCCACACCCTCGGCCCACCCCCAATCTCACTCTATCCCCTCAAACCCCCAAAAGGGAACGATAAGAACCCAGATTAAATACTACTCACCAATCATACAAAAAGGCTAGTAACCACTGGACAACACACACCTTGAGCCTACCCACAACCAGAACATCAGAACAGACACGCGCCTCCACAAAAACACTTGGAAATAGCACGCTCACAAACGACTAAGCAGACCATAGAACTGCAAAATATTACACTACCTGCTTCTAAGTGCCTAAGTTCAATCTGTAATATCATATCAAAACCATGTTCCCACCTATCCCCCCTACCTCTGTACCCCCACACTAACAACACTAAGGTAACCTAGAACACAATACGGAAAGAAACTGTTATAAAAACAGGGAAATGCTAGAACAACATTAAGAAAATGACAAGGATATCCCAGCAGCGGACAACTGTAGTAACTATACCTGCTGGTCTAGCACCTACACTTATGGTGAACGACTGCTATAACAGTAAATGTATGTTGTGTTATGTAACCACTGTACCACAAACTATTTCCCAATCTTCTTTTCTGTACCCCCACCCCATAAAACAAAAATCTTTCAAAATAAAGAATTTATAAAAAAAAATATATTTAACACTGGGGATAAATGGAATATCATTAAACAAAAATGAGAAAGGCAAACTTCTCAGTATGTACTATTGGGTAATAAATATAACATTTATATATGTGTATATAATATA
The DNA here is from genome assembly GCF_036172605.1 of Pelobates fuscus. Classification (NCBI taxonomy): domain Eukaryota; kingdom Metazoa; phylum Chordata; class Amphibia; order Anura; family Pelobatidae; genus Pelobates; species Pelobates fuscus. The sequence goes on from NC_086320.1 coordinate 302,040,892, forward strand.
ACATAATAATATTTAACAAATTGACACCAATTTGTCTTAGTGAGAAGTTAAACCAAGAAATTAAAAATAAGAAAAGGGCATTTAAAGCATTTAGCACTAGAAAATGAGAAAGTGAATGCCAAAGAGAGCAAAGCCAACCCCAATTTTTTCTTTTTTTTTTACTTACATAAAAAAACCAAACATGAAAGTAGAGGTACACTGAAAACAGAGACGGTGTGTTAGGTAATGAAGACCAAGAAAAGGCAAACATATTAAATTATTATTTTTCCTCAGTATCTATGACAACAGATATGCTGATTGGATGACTCAAGACAAGGTGCTGCAGAAACTAAAGAAAGTTAATGTAAACAAAGGTCCTGACGATATTCACCCATGAGTACCTAAGGAGCAAAGTGTGGAAATAAGTGAACCTCTGTTTCTAATCTTTCAGGATTCTTTTCTTTCGGGAATTGTATTGGAGGATTGGAGAAAGGCACATGGGGTTCCTATATTAAAAAACTCACACTCTTTGCCTGGAAAATATAGACATGTGAGCCTAACTTAGGTGATTAGGAAAGTATTTAAACGGTTAATACGGGATAATAGTCAGGAATTCATTGAGAAGAACATTGTTATTATCAAAAACCAGCATGGTTTTATAAAGCACAAGTCCTTTCAAACTAACTTAATTGCATTCTACAAAGAAGTAGCTAAAAGTATTTGAAGGGATATTGAGGGATAATATTCAGAAATTCATTGTGAAGAACATTATTAATAATATTCAGCATGGTTTTATGAAACATAAGTCATATCAAACTAAATTAACATAATATGAGCAAGTAAGTAGAAGTATAGATCAGGGGGTTGCAATGGATGTGATCTACCATCTACCAAGGCGTTAAATATGGTTGCGCACAATAGGTTAGTGTTCAAACTAAAAGAAATTGATCTTTTCCTTGGGTAGAGCATTGACTTAAAGACAGAGTCCTGAGAGTTGTCTCTAATGGAACATTAGTTCTGTTGGAACAGGGTTCTGTTCTGGGACCACTTCTGTTTAACATATTTAAATATGATTCTGAAATAAGGATTGAAAGATATTTTTCAGTGTTTGCAGATGACAGAAAACTATGTAAAGTAGAACAATGGGAGGAGGATATTAATTTGCTGCAGATGGATTTAGGAAGGTTAAGGGACTGGACACTCAAATGGCAATACAATTTAATGTAGATAAATGCAGTTATGCACTTCAGGGTAAAGAATGTACAAGCAACTTACACCCTAAATTGTAGTGAATTAGGGATAACAACACATGAGAATTATTTGGGAATTGTGATAGACAACAGACTAGTCAACAATGTCAATCAGCAGTTGCTATGGCCAGCAAGGTATTGTCATGTATCACAAGGCGCATGAAAATAAAATCTTGTCTCTTTATGAATAAACCAAATCAAGACCACAGCTAAAACAAGCTGTGGAATTTTTCTGACCTGTTCTATAGAATGGTATTATGGCACTATAAAAAGTGCAATGTGAGCCACAAAATTAATAAAAGGAATAGAATTATTTAGTTATAAGAACGGTTAACACATTTAAATTTATTTTGTTTAGAAAAGTGGCGCCTCAAAGGGGTTATGATAGCATTATACAAATATATTTGGGGCCAATACAAGCCATTGTCTGGAAATCTATTCAATAATAGGACTATACATAGGACATGAGTCCATGCATCTAGACTGGAAGAAAGGAGATTTAGTCTAACGCAAAGGAAAGTTTTTTGGTTTTTTTACACTAGGAACAATAAGTATGTGGAATTCTCTGCCTAAAGAGGTTGTTTTGTCAGAGTATCTACAAATGTTTAAACAGCAACTGCATGAATACTTGAAATAACATAGTATTCATGGATATGAATTTTAGTTTGTGTGGTAATAGTTTCTTGATTCATATCCATGAATACTATGTTATTTCAAGTTTGTTGTAAAATTGGAATGTGATTCAAACTAGTTTTTTTGCCTTCTTTTGGATCAACAGCAATAACAGGTGTGAGAAAGGCTGAACTTCATGGACGCATATCTCTCTTCAGCATATGTAACTATGCAACTATGTAATTTCTAGGAAGGTGGTACATGTCAAGGTAACATCCACATGAATACCAAAAGTTTAGGAACAGAACCATCCCAGAGCATAACACTGTCTCCACTGGTTTGCCTTCTTCCCATAGTTCACCCTGCTGCCATCTCTTTCTTAGATAAAAGACACACAAGCACCGGCCAGCCACCTAATCTCAAAAGAAAATATGATTAATCAGACCAGACAACCATCTTCCAGTGCTCCATGGTCCATGTAACGGCACCCCCAGGCATAAAAGGGTTAAACTGCCGTTTAGTAGATATTCCCTTCAAGAGACACAAGCACAGTTACTGTAGACACCAATACACCAAACCGGAGAAGCATATGAATGCCGTAAACAGCTGAACCGGAACCATGTGAATGCTGTAAACAGCCGAATAGGAAAAACCATACAAATAGGTTTACACTCCTAGCAGTCAAACTCTAAGAGCATACAGTAAATCCCCCCAAGAATGAGACAAAGCTCCGTGTTGAGGGTCAAGCAGTGAACAGACAGAGCTGTGGGTTTGTTGTTCTTATATACCCAGTAGTACCACCCACAGGGTTTTGGAAAACAACCAATAAACATGTACAATACACTCAGACACTCCCACACAAAATCATCCCCTCTGCCTGTGATACAATTACCTTACACAATGGGTAATGTCATTATCACAAGCAGAGAAATACAGTTTTTACACATTATTCATAACTTAAAAAGTATGCATCACATTCCCATAAACATGACCAAATAAAGCATGGCTTTTCTGCCTAAAACCAGTTCCACGGAGTCTTCTATCCTGGAGATAATTGGGAAGTAATCCAATTATCTCCAAAGACAGAGGCAAAACTCCATTGAACACATGGCAGCAAAAGACAATAAAATACATAAAAATATATAACTGCAGCCATTGCATAAAACAGGTACATTCAACATATCCCCAGATAGTTTAGATCTGGGCGTACATTATTACTGAATGGCGCTCAGATCTCATACATACAGTTCAATTGCCATGGAGCCAAAGTCTTTCACATAGAAACATAGAAACATAGAATGTGACGGCAGATAAGAACCATTCGGCCCATCTAGTCTGCCCAGTTTTCTAAATACTTTCATTAGTCCCTGGCCTTATCTTATAGTTAGGATAGCCTTATGCCTATCCCACGCATGCTTAAACTCCTTTACTGTGTTAACCTCTACCACTTCATCTGGAAGGCTATTCCATGCATCCACTACCCTCTCAGTAAAGTAATACTTCCTGATATTAGTTTTAAACCTTTGTCCCTCTAATTTTAGACTATGTCCTCTGGTTGTGGTAGTTTTTCTTCTTTTAAATATAGTCTCCTCCTTTACTGTGTTGATTCCCTTTATGTATTTAAATGTTTCTATCATATCCCCCCTATCTCGTCTTTCCTCCAAGCTATACATGTTAAGATCCTTTAACCTTTCCTGGTAAGTTTTATCCTGCAATCCATGAACCAGTTTAGTAGCCCTTCTTTGAACTCTCTCTAAGGTATCAATATCCTTCTGAAGATAGGGTCTCCAGTACTGTGTACAGTACTCCAAGTGAGGTCTCACCAGTGTTCTGTACAATGGCATGAGCACTTCCCTCTTTCTACTGCTAATACCTCTCCCTATACAACCAAGCATTCTGCTATCATTTCCTGCTGCTCTATTACATTGTCTGCCTACCTTTAAGTCATCAGAAATAATCACCCCTAAATCCCTTTCCTCAGATGTTGAGGTTAGGACTCTATCAAATATTCTGTACTCTACCCTTGGGTTTTTACGTCCAAGATGCATTATCTTGCACTTATCCACATTAAATGTCAGTTGCCACAACTCTGACCATTTTTCTAGTTTACCTAAATCATTTTCCATTTGGCTTATCCCTCCTGGAACATCAAACCTGTTACATATCTTAGTATCATCCGCAAAAAGACACACCTTACCATTAAGACCTTCTGCAATATCACTAATAAAAATATTAAAGAGAATGGGTCCAAGTACAGATCCCTGAGGTACCCCACTGGTGACAAGCCCAAGCTTCGAATATACTCCATTGACTACAACCCTCTGTTGCCTGTTGCTCAGCCACTGCCTTACCCATTCAACAATATTGGAATCCAAACTCAAAGATTGTAGTTTATTGATAAGCCTTCTATGTGCAACAGTGTCAAAAGCCTTACTGAAATCTAGGTAAGCAATGTCTACTGCACCACCCTGATCTATAATTTTAGTTACCCAATCAAAAAAATCAACAAGATTAGTTTGGCATGATCTCCCTGAAGTAAACCCATGTTGCCTCTGATCTTGAAAAACATGTGTTTTTAGATGTTCAACAATCCTATCCTTTAACATAGTCTTTCATTATACGAATGGGCTCCATGGCATAGCTATCTGGGGTATCACTATTCAAATAGGGCAAGTACCGAAGGACCCGGCTTTCATGTCTTTGCAGGGGAAAATCAAGCTTTTTAACATGGGGCCATAGTCCAGAGGCAACATCGGGCAACCAGGCTTCTCCAATGCAATGTGGCGAGATTGGTCTCGTCACAGTCCAGTATTGACACTCACTTCCTCATTGAAGGTGCTTTCAGCAGTGGATAGAGGTCATTATGGGCTACACAGAGCTATACACAGCAAACTGCCATGAACTGTGTGTTCTGATATCTTTCTATCATGGCCAGCATTACATTTTTCAGCAATTTGAGCCACAGCAACTCCCCTGGGTGATCAGACCAGACAGGCTATCCTTCGCTCCCCATGTTCTTCAACGAGCCTTGGGTGACCATGACCCTGACACTGGTATTCTTTCTAACACCACTTTTGGTAGGTACTAACCACATCATATCAAGTACACTCCAAATTACTTTTTGGAGATGCTTTCACTCAGTTGTCTAGCCATCTCCATTTGGCGCTTGTCAAAGTCACTCAGATCTTTTCGCTTGCACATTTTCCGGCTTCCAACACATGAAATTCAAGAACTGACTGTTCACTTGCTGCCTAATATATCCTATGCCTTGACTGGTACCATTGCAACAATATAATCAACGCTAACCATTTCACCTGTCAGTGGTTTTAATATTGTGGCTTATCAGTGTATATCATTGTTAAATGTAACAGTCATAAAATAGAAAGCAGGCCTTTTAGAGTGTTTTTTTCAAATGTTGTTCTGTGTGGAAAGCAAAATTAATTTGTAAATAACTTGAAAATACAGTTGCCATGTCGTTACCATGTGTACAATTTGTGGGGCTTATAGTTTTTAAGAAGCAAAAAAATGTCATGCTTGAGTTGCTCTTTCTATCTATTAATATATTGCATGTCCTAATAAAATGATGCTTTGACCTTTGACATGTTATTTATTTTATTTTATAATTAACTATATTTTCTACACGTTGCTCTTCAGACAGTCATAGTGAGTAGAGACTGCACGAACACCTCTTAAATGCAGCTCTAAAATATAACCTAGAAACCATCACACATATTTAGGAAAACTAGAGTAGTCTGCAAGAAGTCGCTCATTTTAGAGCAACGATCATTCAAACCAATTAATGAATTTGATAATTGCTTCAATTTGCGAAAAAGTATTCACATAATATATATATATATGAAAACGGGAGCATTTCAAAACTGAACCCAGTCTCCTCGTCGAGCTAATTCTGGAACTTGGTCAATACCCATAGATCTCATGGAGGATAATGTGTGACCTGCTTCTAGAAAAAGTCTGATCACTGGGAAGTTAGATTCTCCTGTGCGTAATGCAGTTCTGATAGCGGACCTATGACCTCTTGTTCTCTCATGGACGTCATTGATTTTCTTTCCCATATAAACAAGCCCAAATGGGTAGATAATCCAATAGATCACATATGTGATTGTGCAAGTAATGCTATGTTTGAAACAGGTCACACATTACCCTGAGAGAAATTAATGGGTATTGATTTTGGGTATTGGTATGTGTCAGAATTAGCCCATGGAGGAGATGGGAATCAGTAATTACTCCGAAAAGAGGCTTTCTGGATATTTACACTTAACACTTTATCACAAAGGGATCTCAACAAAATCAGCCCTACTCAATGCTTTTGAGATAAACAGTGAATCTCATGTTGATTTTGAAACATATTGTGATACTTGCATTTACACTATATGATCTCTTTGAGACATGCATCGTTTTGCCGAACATTGCATCAACATATGCTTTCTATATGTTTATTCCTTCATTCCACATTGTTTCTGCTTGTTTTGCTTGATATGGGGCAGTTTTATGGTAATGAATGGAACTTTGACACAGTACATTTATTTTGCCTTGATTAACTTGTATACTTACATGATTTGTGATCTATTGGATTTCATAAACATTGCCTGCCTGCCAACCGGCCATTGAACCTGAAACATTGATGCTGTATGTTTGCATTTAACTGCTGCAAAAAACATGTCATATGCCCTGCTATCTGCATTATGAAGCTCTCATGTCATGTGGTCTGGAAGCCATGTTGTTCTAAGTGACCAATTCTGAGTGTTTTTTTCTTTAATGCTAATATATACAGTAGGATGCCATATGCATGCAGTTTTTTTTCACCACTAACCTGGGGTCTTGCGGCTATATTTTATATATTTTAGCTACGTGCTTTTTGTTTCCAGCCACTAGAGGGTGTGCTTTTACTTTGCCTTTGCATTATTTTGTATTCATCTTTTTTGCATTTTTTGATTTCTCAGGGGGTTATAGCATAGAACTCTCACATCATGTGGTCTGGTAGCCATGTTGTTCTAAGTTATCTACTTATTAATACTTTTTTTGTCCATGTTCCTCATGTATTGCATATTTTGTTGTCAGTTTCTGTTTTTTTTTTCTATAGTTTGCCTTGACAATCCTCGCATATCCTTTTGATTCAGCTGCATAGCAGAAAATGTAAATGCAAACGTGTGGTACATTCTACATGTATCCCAATTTTCACTGTAATTATGGTATGTTGTACAGGGCAGGTTTGGTAAAACTTGTATTTCCTGTAGCTCAGCTCGTGAAAAATATGGAAATAATCACAATTTTTGAGATAACATTTCACAAAAACCTAAAACTGAGTTATGTCTAAAAATTAGTTCATGTCCATTGAAACAAGCAGGAACCGCACTCATCCAAAGGAGCCACAAACGTGCTAACTGAGCCCAGGCCAGCAAATCCCTTGCAAATAGAACATCAAAAAACAGCTTCAGGAGTGCTCAATGTTAAACAGATGTATTAGAACATCATGTATACAACAACAATTCAACCTCCAAAGAGGTCTTTTCAAGTTAATACCACGAAGTACACATATACACTGTGTGCAATAAAACAATGTGTCAATAATCACTTACCTCAATTTCCACTTGTATGGAATAGCATAGGTGCTAGTAATAAAGCATGGCTCCTAAAAAACCCACATCCCAACCACACGCAAAGATGCGCAATGCCCATCACATGGCTCACATGCATACCAGTGTGATGACACACAACCCACGCAAGCATCATACTGTAGTGAAGCCAGGGAGGGCAAGAAACATTATCTTTAGAACCTGAGGAAAAGAAATGATGAAAACAAGAAGTGTCACATCACCATGAAAAGCAAAAACCATTACACAAACTCCTCACCTTCCAAAGAGGGGCAAAAACAAGTATTACTATAGAAATGTTTCTTGTCTTCCCCAATGTCACTATGCTATGGCTCATGCTCTCATTCTGTGGCATGTGCTGTGCACCATCATGCTAGTTCGTGGTCTTGCGCATGCATGTCATATGGTGGGCATTGCTTGTCTTGTGCTTCAGAAACAGGAGCCAATAAGTAAAAGGTAACAGCTTAATATTCAAGTTATTATATGTTACATCAGTTATTTCATGCAAATGTTAAATATTTGTTACTATGTGTGAATGTATAACGCAGTATGACAAACTTGTCCTTAGGTTGAATAGCATAAAGTCATACTACAATTGAGTTCAAGCTCTTAAACCTATGTTTAAGATGCAAGGAGCAAGTTTTATGTTGTATGTATTGTATTCATATATTTACTTGTAGTTCTCATGGCATAGTAAAATGAATAGTGATGACAAGTTGAACCTTTTAATAAACTGCCTTTCGTACTTAATACTTAGTCTTAGTGAGATTAATGGGAAGAGCTACACTGTAAGGGGGAGAAGAGGCAGGTTCCTAATGTAGTGCCCCAATGTAACAAACATATAGGTATCAATTTAATATTGTTTGATGAGGTTTTCAAATTATTTAAGATTTTTGCATACACTTTTAAAATGATTTACTTTTATAAAAAATATTAACATTTTGTTATATTTTCATATTTTTTGCTATACTGATAGAATTTTTTTATATATGGTATATTTTATAATAGTTTGATATTCTGAAAATCTGAAAAGTCATTTTAAATACAAAATCCAACAATATTAAATTGAGGCCATAGTTTGTTACTATGCTTATAGTGTCACTTTAATGTATTCTTGGCATTAATATAGGTTAAATAGGACGTTGTTTATTGTTATCATTTTGAGGACTGTTTGTACATGTCAATCATATAATTGAAAGTACTTGATTTGTTATAATAATAATAATAATAATAATAATAATAATAATAATAATAATAATGCCATTGTGTCATTATAGTTCAAATACATAAACCTAGCTCACATTGTCTTACAACCTATTGTAAATATCACAGAATACAATGGATCAGCATTGAAATAGCAAAGGTCAATGTGGAACGTACCTAGTAGAGGCTTCTTAAGCTCTCCCATGAATTTATGACGACACTGTGTCCTATGAGAAAAGGGTTCAATGGGCTACAATAATAGTTGTATAATAGTTATACACAATAGTGAACTTCTATTCAGCAGATAATATAATAATAGCACAGTAATGAAGTGGTGTACCCATTCATGCATATAAAGTTTGAGAGGTGCACCTTCCATTATGTCTTTTTAAGGAGAATTACATATTGTGCTACTATCTCTTGCCTACTTCCTTTCTGTGGCTCTAGCAGGGTTATTCCCTAGAGTGAGCATTGTTGGGCACTCAAGTTCGAACTTGAGGCCAAAATTGCAAAACTGGAAAAGTCCTCCAAGTTTCTAGTCTGGTTACTTTTTCTTTAAATCTGAAATTCACTTTGACTTCTCACTTTAGCAAATAACCCTATTTCTTCCCAAGGCTATGAGACAGGAGAGATATGAGGTGTTGCAAACCATTGGTTTCACTACACACTATTATCAATAGCTTTAAATATGGAATGGTTGAACAATGGAGCCCATCAGGTACATTCATCAATACCGTTGATTTTAAATACATTTTCAACATTTAAGGCCTCATATGTATTCTATTGATAACAACTGAAAAAAACAAAATTAATTTTGCATATCACCATCTGCCTTCCAAGTGTGCACAATTGTATTCTGAACACCTATATTACATTTACGTACGAAACACTACTACTGCTACTACTTCAAAATCCCAGGAAATACCTGTGTTATCAAAATCACACTATTTATTAGCCTGGGTGAAGAGGATAATATTGCCATAGGTTAGACACACACTTTACAGGAGGCTACAAATCGTTTAATATTTTCTTCAGAATAGTCACAACAGGGATACAGAGATAAAAGTGAATTTATTATTGTCTGTTCAGTTTACGATTAATTCTATTGCTGGTGCCATGTAGTTATATCTTTATGTATAATAAACTAAAGGAAGCTTTTATTACACTATAGAAAGACTTGCTTTATGAAGGTTACTGTAGCATGGTTTGACATTTTAATTACGGTCAGATTTTTAGACACAAGCTACTTTGTCAATTGCTCTGCAGCAATAGTGCCTTACAGCTGCCCAACAGACATGGCTACTTAGTGAGAAAGACAAAACATACTCGTCTGTTCTGTGTTTGTTATTCTTAACATAGTTCAGTGGTCTTTAAATTATTTCTCTTGGTGAAAGAAGAAATTGATGATTGGCAAAGAAGAAAATTCTCAATATTCTTTGTGCACATTTATTCTTAGTATAGATTACTCCACATTTTATATACTATTTTAATTTTTGATTAACATATTCAAAGACGCTATGTCTTCCGATATGTTGATCAAAAATGAAATGGACTTTAAAAAATGTGGAGTAGTGTCATGCAAAATGAACATCAATTTGTGTCAATAAATGCTGTGAATATTGGTGTAATTGGTGGTCTTAGTGACAAATACTTGATTATATCGGCATCATGCTAGCCAACACCTAGAATAACTAACAATTAAATGTTTTTACTTAGACCAGAATTAAAACATTATATTACACACATTTGAAGTGACACTGTCACCTAATTTGTTTAAAACAATAATGTAAATAAATAAATAGTATTTCCATCTATGCATGCTAATGCTATAGTACGGTTAGCTGATCGAGGTGAAGATGGCCATTTTTGAATTATATCTCATTTTTCAAACACTTAGAGGTAGTTATTGGCAAAATATGCTTTCATGAAATATGTGATGACCACAACCAGAGTCTGAAACTCACAGAATTCCACTGAGCAGGAATCCGGAAATGGTTATTTGAACTTTCTGAGTACACGCTGTTAAATCTTTTATTTGATTGTAATTGTAAAGACCGGTTTTCGACATGTTGCATTAGGCATTGAGACTATTGCTGCAGATACATTTTAAAGGTTTTCCATTTTATTTAAGTGAGTTTGACCATGGATGCTTTCTCCTGTAACCTTGCAAATGTAAACAGCGTTGTTTTTTTGTAATTTTAGAATTTTCGCACTTGCACTATAGTGCCTGTCAGACAGAAAATCATTATGGGGTTTGGACTAAAAAAGATTCAATTATTGAATCTATTAGATGTCTGGTACTACTATACAAAAAAAGCTGATGGCGGATGCTTTGTGTTTCCAATTCTTCTCTGTATATTAATTCAATTATTTTCATAGAAACGTACTGGATTGTTTGATTACAGCAATTGTCACACATGCACCATGTGTCATTAATATGTCTTATATATATATAAAAAAGTATATATATTTTTATATATATATACACTTTTTTATGTAGTGACACATTAAACAAGTAAATCAAGCCTAATCAAGTCTATCATAAAATATAAGAGCAAGATATATTATGTGCTATATATGATATATTATATAATTTTAAATGGACCTCGCTGTAATACAATAAATACGGTAGTTTTAATGGGTTCTACAGTTACAGTATTAATGTATATATGTATATTAAAAAAACTGTGTAAAGAAAAATAAAATAACTACCATAAAGAATAGTTTATTGCTATACTAAATACTAAATTGCCCTTTTTATTCATATCTAATCATTTTTAACAGACAAAAACCCGCAGTTAGTTAAGAGGTTATATTTATTTATTAACATATGATTAAAGCACATGTTCAGTTCTCTCTCTACAGTAAAAGACAATATAAATTAATTTAAATGTTTGAGATCATTTTGCTTCAGGGTTTGCAAAATATACTTTAGACATAAATAAATTATCGTGAAAAAATCCCTTGTGTAGTTGGATTAGTCATCGTGTCCTCTTTGCAATTCTCAGAATTTAGGAGGAGAACTATGGTGAAGCATTTTTATTTCATTTCTATGTATTTTTCAGAAGACTTTTACCTGTCGAAATACAAATGATAATAGGCAATTATTATTGAATAACAATATTTTTCTTATCTTTAAAATGTATATTTATTTCTGAATATTTTGAACACATTATTACCTTCTAGAAGTATTTTATAGAAATATGTAAATGTAGCCTTGTACTTTACAGACTATGACAGTAATATAAAAATTATTTTAAACCATATTGTCATACAGTATAGCAGAAATTTCAAAATAATCTATTTTTTGAATTACAAAAATATGTAATTGTATAATATAATTATAAAACCATTGAATAATATTACAAAAAAATATTTAACTAGCTAAATGATCACTTGGAAAAATCTTGGGGTCAAATGACTTAAAACATTTTTTTGAATATCCACAACCACTAACAAGCAATTCACTTACTAATAAAATTATGTGTAATAAATATATTACAATGATGTGATATCAGTCAACCAGTAAATAGGAGAGAAAAAGAAGTAAAAAAATATATTTGCTTATCTAAGATAAGCATCCCTAGACTCTCCTGCCATCTCACAAACAGATTATATAAATATCTAGAACAAAAAAAAACACAAAAAAAACCAACACAAATTATAGTGTGGAACTGAATGACCCAGTGGCTATATAAATAATAATTGGCTGCTCACACTTTAACAGTTAAAGGAACACTTTAGTGTTGGGAATATAAATGTGTGGAGAAGACTGCGTGTGCATTAGGTATTACCCATAGGAAAGCATTGACTCAATGCTTTTCTATGGAGATTTAGAAGACGTTGGATGTCCTCATGCAAGGTCAAACTCTATAAACTACAGGAAGCACCTCTAGTGTCTTTTTGGTTTCTCTAAAACTGCAATGTTTTACATTGCAGGGCTAAAGGGGACAGGGACACTACACCTAGACCACTTCAATTAGATAAAGTTGTCTTGGCGGCAATAGTGTTCAATTAAAGAGCGCGTGTAATGACAATCCAGTTGAATGAATCTTCTGGAGACCCCTCCAATCAAGTGACCAGTGTGCCAGGAGTAGGCACATGAAAAAGATATGTAGTCTAAAATATTTAAGTACATTTTTTATAAATGTACGATTAGGAAAGTAAAATCTCATATCTAGTCATAAAAACAATCACCAGAATGTCCACAAAAATATCCAAAGCATTTAGTCTAGCATAAGTAAAAAGAAAATATGCAATTTAGCAAACAATAAAACCCTTCCTAGTAGTCATATTTAAATCCCCCATCTATTGAGCTGTCTTCCCCCTCTATGGCTTTCTCGAGGTTCCAGCTATAATTAATCCTCCTTCTGCATCATGTGACCCATACTCCAACGTAGATACCTCATTCCATTGCCACGTGGTCGGAAATGTATTAGTGGTGATGTGTTCCACCTCTTTGATAGAGTCCTATTGTGTTCCACCATTCAAGAGTTCCTTATTAATGAGTTGCTCACATGATCGGATCTCCCTCTGGTAAATACATGAATAAACAAATATGAGCCTTGAATAGGGAATATTAGCATTCGATTAATGACAACAAATGAATAACAATAATAAATGCATCAGTAAAGACCGAAAAGGAAAATAATACAGAGTAAAAAGAGTATTGATCTATGAATATAAAGTGCATAGTGCTGACATTTTTTTTTAAACATTTTAAAACAATATGCAAAATAGAAAATAAATTTAAAATAAAGAATGAAATACATTTCTTCTTTTAAATATGATCTCCTCCTTTACTGTGTTGATTCCCTTTATGTATTTAAATGTTTCTATCATATCCCCCCTGTCTCGTCTTTCCTCCAAGCTATCCATGTTAAGTTCCTTTAACCTTTCCTTGTAAGTTTTTTATTTTTTGCAAAATTTGACGTGTTATAGAGAACATTATCATAATAGCCAAAGTGAGTAATGTGCGACTGTCCTGTACTTATGTCCCTTTTAACTTAGTTTAGATGTGTAGCTGTTTATGGTGGGTTTTACCGCAGGTGCTGTGTGGACAGCCTCTGTGGGGCAGTCGGTCTCTGTGGTGGGACATTTATCCGATGCCTTGGCTGGGCTCTGTGTGGATTGAGTGGTTGTGGTGCTCCCCTTTTGTGCCCGTGCATAGGTCTGGTGGGTAAGCAGTATCCGTAGGGCAGGTCGGGGTGGTATTTCTCCTCCCGCCTTGATGTGGGTCCAGCGCCCTGCAGGCTTGCACTCGGTGGCCGCAGCAGGCCCCTAGCCTTCGTGGCTGGCGCCTCCCACGTGCATGTTGGTGCTTGTTGGGGGTCGAGGGGCGTTGCAGTGTCGGGTGGTCCCCTCTGCCCCGGGACTGTGTTGGAGCTAGTGCTCTCTTGCCACTGACCTGGGATCCGGTGCGGTCCATGGTCGTCCCTTTTCGGGGGGTTGCGGTGAGCTGTGCTGCATTGCGTGGGTCTTCATTTGGCAACTCTCCGCTGGTGTGGTCGGCACTTGCGGGGTACACCCCATGTTGCTTCCGGCCCGTGTCGTGGGGATTCTTGGCTTGAGGTTTCTTCGTGCCCTGAGGTGAAGGCCCCGGACTCTTCTCGCTACGGACTTTGGTCCGTGTGGGCGGCATGGGGTATATTGTCGCTGTTTGCAATTGTTTCGTCCACTTGGCCCAGAAGCGGTCGAAGAGCACAGCGATGGGGTTGCCAGCATGGTCACAGGCCTCTGTGGTGGGATCTTGTCATTGTGGGTCTCGTGCGGCTGAGTCTGTCTGCGCCGTGATCTTGGAGGCCCTTGCCACCACGTTGCCTATAGGGCGTGCGGGAGCCATCCCTTGGTGTGGCGTGCGAGATGTCCCTTCTGGCGGGGACCGGGATATCCCCCACGAGTCCATAGGGGAGGGGAAGCAGTTTCTGTACACTTTTGGGTCGTGGAGTCGGGCGGGAAGGCGGCCGCCCCCCCACATCCTTCGGTCATACCGGGTGTCGCCTTGGGTATCACTGGGTGCACCCGCATTGTAGCAGTCCCCTGGGCTTGGTTTCTCAGTAATTGCGTTGCTGTGCTCCGAGTTATCAGCTTATTTGGGCCCTTGTAGCTGGAGCCCATGTTAACTGCGACCAGTCGGCTTGCTTGCTTGCTCGGCTCTGCCCCGCTCCTTGTAAGTTTTATCCTGCAATCCATGAACCAGTTTAGTAGCCCTTCTCTGAACTCTCTCTAAAGTATCAATATCCTTCTGGAGATAAGGTCTCCAGTACTGCGTACAATACTCAAAGTGAGGTCTCACCAGTGTTCTGTACCATGGCATGAGCACTTCCCTCTTTCTACTGCTAATACCTCTTCCTGTACAACCAAGCATTCTGCTAGCATTTCCTGCTGCTCTATTACATTGTCTGCCTACCTTTAAATCATCAGAAATAATCACCCCTGAATCCCTTTCCTCAGATGTTGAGGTTAGGACTCTATCAAATATTCTGTACTCTGCCCTTGGGATTTTAAGTCCAAGATGCATTATTTTGCACTTATCCACATTAAATGTCAGTTGCCACAACTCTGACCATTTTTCTAGTTTACTTTAATCATTTGACATTTGGCTAATCCCTCCTGGAGAATCAACCCTGTTACATATCTTAGTATCATCAGCAAAAAGACATACATTACCATCAAGTCCTTCTGCAATATCATGCTTATGCTTACCGTATATACTCGAGTATAAGCCGACCCGAATATAAGCCGAGGCCCCTAATTTTATCCCAAAAAACTGGGAAAACTTATTGACTCGAGTATAAGACTAGGGTGGGAAATGCAGCAGCTACTGGTAAATTTCTAAATAAAATTAGATCCTAAAAGAAATATATTAATTGAATATTTATTTACAGTGTGTGTATAATGAATGCAGTGTGTGCGTATGTGTGTGTGTATGAGTGCAGCGTGTGTGTATGAGTGCAGTGTGTGTGTGCATGAATACAGTGTGTGTGTGTGTATGAATGCAGTGTGTGAATGCAGTGTGTGCAGGGCCGGTGCAAGGATATTTGCCGCCGTAGGCCAAAAAAATGTTGCCGCCCCCTCCCCCCCCCCATATGTCCTGACTTCCCCTCCTCCTCCCTCAGTGGTCCTTACCTCCCCACCCCCGTGTTCCTTCACCCCCCCCCCAGTGGTCCTGACTCACCCCTCCCCTAGTGGTCCTTACCCTCCCCTCCCCTAGTGGTCCTTACTTCCCCCTCCCCTCTCATAGTGGTCCTTATCCCCCTTCTCCCTCCCATAGTGTTCCTTATCCCCCCCATCCCTCCCATAGTGGTCC